>NC_141696.1:1320260707-1320695707 GCF_964263255.1 Lissotriton vulgaris | reverse complement strand
TATATATATACTATGTGATCAAGGTTACTAGTTAACCGAAACGCGTCATGCCTGAAATACCATTTCGTGTGAGCAAATAAATCTTCCCACTTGAAATTCACTTGCCGCTTTGGGGTCCTCCTTTCTGTTTGGTGTAAAACGCCGTGGTGAACAGAGATTGCAAGGATATATACATATATATATATATATATATATATATATATATATATATATATATATATATATATATATATATATATATATATATATATATATATCCAAAGTCAGGTAGCACCAGTATGAGAGAGGCCACAGGAAGCAAAAGTGAGTTCGTTTTTCTTTTCTTTATTTGATCAACAGCTTGCAAGCAGTACCCCACCAGGATTAGGCATCAAACATCATAGCCAGACGCGTTTCAGGATTTGTTTCCTTTCTTCAGTGGCTCCGCAGCAGAAGTGAAGCGTCGCGCTGCTTGCGCACATTTGCATATTTAAACACCTGCCCCGATGGGCGCGGCTGTCAGCACAGCCTCCTGGTGTTTGTAGTTCCATATAGTAGTACCCCAGTGGGTCCGCTTTACACTTCCCAAAATTGTGCAAAAAGTAATCCCCATGTGGGTGGATGCACACTCCATGGCGTTGTATCCGCCCCGCTTTTCAGCTGTTGTTCGAACTATGCAAGTTGCAGCCCTGAACTGCAGCTCGCATACCTTCCTCCCGGTTAGTCCAGCTCCCGTTTGAGGCCAGACCGGACCCGCCTTTCAGCAGTGAGCCCCACTCGACGGCCGTGCCAGACCGTAAATAAATCCAAAGTCAGGTAGCACCAGTATGAGAGAGGCCACAGGAAGCAAAAGTGAGTTCGTTTTTCTTTTCTTTATTTGATCAACAGCTTGCAAGCAGTACCCCACCAGGATTAGGCATCAAACATCATAGCCAGACGCGGTTCAGGATTTGTTTCCTTTCTTCAGTGGCTCCGCAGCAGAAGTGAAGCGTCGCGCTGCTTGCGCACATTTGCATATTTAAACACCTGCCCCGATGGGCGCGGCTGTCAGCACAGCCTCCTGGTGTTTGTAGTTCCATATAGTAGTACCCCAGTGGGTCCGCTTTACACTTCCCAAAATTGTGCAAAAAGTAATCCCCATGTGGGTGGATGCACACTCCATGGCGTTGTATCCGCCCCGCTTTTCAGCTGTTGTTCGAACTATGCAAGTTGCAGCCCTGAACTGCAGCTCGCATACCTTCCTCCCGGTTAGTCCAGCTCCCGTTTGAGGCCAGACCGGACCCGCCTTTCAGCAGTGAGCCCCACTCGACGGCCGTGCCAGACCGTAAATAAATCCAAAGTCAGGTAGCACCAGTATGAGAGAGGCCACAGGAAGCAAAAGTGAGGTAGCACCAGTATGAGAGAGGCCACAGGAATGTGCATCCACCCACATGGGGATTACTTTTTGCACAATTTTGGGAAGTGTAAAGCGGACCCACTGGGGTACTACTATATGGAACTACAAACACCAGGAGGCTGTGCTGACAGCCGCGCCCATCGGGGCAGGTGCTTAAATATACAAATCTGCGCAAGCAGCGCGACGCTTCACTTCTGCTGCGGAGCCACTGAAGAAAGGAAACAAATCCTGAAACGCGTCTGGCTATGATGTTTGATGCCTAATCCTGGTGGGGTACTGCTTGCAAGCTGTTGATCAAATAAAGAAAAGAAAAACGAACTCACTTTTGCTTCCTGTGGCCTCTCTCATACTGGTGCTACCTGACTTTGGATATATATATATATATATATATATATATATATATATATATATTACCTACTGGCGATAGCCAGTAGGTATATGTAGTTAGGATTTTTTCTCTATGGAACTTTTGAAAATTCTATGTCTAATAACTTTGGCGTTTGTGGACGGAATTGGCTGAAATTTTCAGGAAAATGGCACATTTTGTTTCTGAGCAGCCCCTGAAAATCTGGGGGGGGATCGTCAAGGGGGGGCCGAGAAAAAAGGGGGGTCCCAAAACGTGTTTTTCCCATTCATTTTTCCATAGGGCGGTTGGCCTCACTTTCAGCTCGAACGGCTGAATGGATTTGCACGAAACTTGGCAAAATTGTAGGGACTGTTAGCCCGATGTGCCTTTGCTAGGTCTCAATATATGTGCTTCAGTGGATTTTGAGAAATTAACGTTCAAAATAAGATATATATCTGTAACAGCGCTCCGGGCAGCGCTCCGGTTCGCGTACTTTTCGCGTAACGGAACTTTGCGATGCGAAGCTGATTGGCTCTCCGGTGTCTGTCAACATTCTAAACAGTCCGGAGCGGCCGCCATCTTGTCTCTCGGTAGGATCGAGAGACAAGAGGAGGCCAAAACAAAGGGGGAAATGAAGGAAAGGGGGCGAGGTAGACCCCTTCTGACCCCCTAGGATTGATGAGAGGGATATTATAGAGCCACGCGGGGCCCAAAAAAAAAAAAAAAAATTCCGATTTTTTCGCCGTAGAGACGCGTCTTGGTACGCGAACCGGGCAGCTAACCGGGCAGCTAACCGGGAAGCTAACCTACAGTGTAACGGGAGTCTGAGGAGTAGCTGATTGGCTGTCAACATTGTAAACAGTCAGGAGCGGCCGCCATCTTGTCTCTCGGTAGGATCTAGAGACAAGAGGAGGCCAAAACAAAGGGGGAAATGAAGGAAAGGGGGCGAGGTAGACCCCTTCTGACCCCCTAGGATTGATGAGGGGGATATTATAGAGCCAAGCGGGGCCCAAAAAAAAAATAAATCCGATTTTTTCACCGTAGAGACGCGTCTTGGTACGCGAACCGGGCAGCTAACCGGGCAGCTAACCGGGAAGCTAACCGGCAGTGTAACGGGAGTCTGAGGAGAAGCTGATTGGCTGTTAACATTGTAAACAGTCTGGAGCGGCCGCCATCTTGTCTCTCTGTGGGATCGAGAGACAAGAGGTGGAAAAAAAAAGGTGTAAATGAATGAAAGGGGTAAGGCAGACCCCTCCTGAACCCCTAGGATTGATGAGGGGGCTATTAAAGTTCTCTGCGGGGCAAAAGAAAAAAAAAATGCAATTTTTCGCGGTAAAGGTGCTTCCCGGTACGTTAACCGGGCAGCTAACCGGCAGCGTAACGGGAGTCCGACATATTGTGTTTTTTGAACGTTTGTGATATGTGCACGTGTGGATTTTGTCTAATTAGGGTTAAAAAAATATATATATATCTTTAAGCGTGCTCTGGCGCGCTTACGTTTTGGGTTTGGTTTGCGCTGCAGAGAAGATACGTCACGGTTATGCGATGCATCATGAGGCGTCTCACGGGCTACGTGATACGTCACGTAATAAAGAATATATTTTACAGCTATAGATATTAGCTTTTAAAAAACCAATGAAATTCACAGAAAAAACCATAGGTTATAGACCATATATAGTTAGGAATTTGCATTTACAAAACCTTGAAAATTCACTGAAAAAACCATAGGTTATAGACCATATATAGTTAGGGATTAGCATTTACAAAACCTTATTTTATTTGCACAAAACCATTGAAATTCCATATATAGTTAGTTGCACTAACTATATATCGCGGACCCGCAATCCACTGCTAATGATGTCACATATTACATCATTCATGACATGGTCAGTGACATCACTGATGACATCACTGATGACATCTCAAATGACATCACTGATAACATCACTGATGACATCTCAAATGACATCACTGATGACATCACTGACATCTCATTTGACATTACTGATTACATCACTGATGATATCATTTATGTGATAATACATCTTCAGACTCTAATATAACCTTAGATACACTCAGTGTAAACAGGCACTCACAGACTGTTACACATCCATGGAGTTACTCACACACCTAGTCAGTCATGCAAAGAATCAATCACATCTCCATTTCCTCAACTATACAGTTATACACACCTTACTTATTCAAACATATACTAACACATATTTACTCTCTTATACAATCCGTGATACAAGTTCACAATGATTCATACAGCCACTCTCACATTCACTGGCTCTTATGTTCAGTTATTTATATATGTCAACTCTCACATGGACTGTGTTTTACATATGTACTTACTTTTACATGTAGCACTGAGATATCCATTCACTCACCAATACACTCATGCACAAAGTCAACTGTCCATACAGCTGTTTCTACACGCACTTTTGAACCCATACACCTAGGGAATCAACTGCTCACACATCTATGCACAGAGTTATACACCTCCCAGCCACCCACACACATACTCAGTCTCCCATACAAATACTTGGGCAACCATTCAATAACCCATATAGTTACGGATATAGCTACTGATTTAAACATGCAGCACTTTACAGAACAACATATATAATGATTGCCAAATTAAGACACTTTAATCACTAACCCATGCACTCAGTGAGACACATTTAATCATTCTCTCATACAGTCAGTCATGCACATACTAAATCCTTCATCCAGACACTTATACATCTACTCATTCTTCAATATGTAAGACATATTTTAACTTTACAGAAACATACAGTCACTGGGTGTTGTCATCAGTGATGTCATTTGAGATGTCATCAGTGATGTCATCAGTGATGTCACTGACCATGTCATGAATGATGTAATATGTGACATCATTGGCAGTGGATTGCGTGTCCGCGATATATAGTTAGTGCAACTAACTATATATGGAATTTCAATGGTTTTGTGCAAATAAAATAAGGTTTTGTAAATGCTAATCCCTAACTATATATGGTCTATAACCTATGGTTTTTTCAGTGAATTTTCAAGGTTTTGTAAATGCAAATTCCTAACTATATATGGTCTATAAACTATGGTTTTTTCTGTGAATATATATATATATATATATATTACTATAGAAATTAATATATTTATATAATGTCCTACTATTGCCACACTCAGACTTTGGGGCGAGTTATGGTTTTCAAACGACTGTTGGTGATGTATGGTTTTAACAACTTGGGTATGAGTTAGGGTTTGTTTAACTAACAATAAATTCCCTATTTCATAAAAAACCTATCTGCTTTTTTTATGTGGCAGTTGCTGCAGTCCCAGTGACACATTAATTCAAAAGCCCTGAGCATTGGTCACTGCGTCACCAATAATCGAATCCTGATAGATAAAAAAAACCTGAACACTGCACCTTGCAGACAAAAAGCTAAAAAATGTATTTCTTCTACAGAAAGAATATTTTTTTAAGAATGAAAAGGGGACTATATTTATAAAGAAAGGGACGTATCACTCGGGCAACCCACCATGCACAGTGTTGTCGTCAATTATGTCGGTTCAATTGTCATTATTATTGTTAACAATGATGCCACAGACATGTAATATTGCCTCTGAGCCTGCGGTAGTGGGCTCTACCGGCCATTAGAGGCCTGCTCCAGCTTTGGCTCGGGCCTTTAATAGGAGAGCGGTCCTTTAAAAGCCTGTGGAGCCCGCTAGAGAGGGCTCTAAGGCTGTTAGAACATTCTGCCCATAAAGGGCAGAATGTTCTAATTTGAATAACAAAGACCTCAGGAGTCCGGATTAAAATCACCTCTGCTCCATGAGGACTTTTGTTCACACTAATAGCTGTGAGTAAACATTGGAATTGTTGTGTTTCGGTTTAGATGTCCGTGCATAGGTTTTCCCAATACATGTCCTTATATAGGCACAAGATCCCAGCCCTTATTTAGGCATTACCATGGTCTCCAAATATGGCATGGTCACCTACATCCGTCCACCCCAATGTCACAACTCGTTATTAGAAACCATACCCTAAAGCCATTGGGACTTTCCCTAGCCTAGGACTATTGATTTCTCCAAGAACTCATCTATTATGCATGAACCACAATTCCTTAAGGTTTCATTCATGACGTCTTCCTCTGCCCGACTTTACATCAATGCAAACATTCCTAAGCACCTTCCAGGTATAAATATACCTTTCCACTGCAAACCATGTTATGGCTCGGCTTGGCTGCACGGTTCGCCACGGCAAGTTTGGAAGAGATCGTATACCAGCCTGATGCACCAACCAGATGCTGTCATCCCTGCTTGCAGACAATTCAGCTTCCAGTGTTCTGACTCCCTTCGCGGCTGTTAGAATTTGAGAACTAGAAACAGATTCCCACCTCTCTCATTCTAAGGTATGGAGCTGACTAGAACCTAGAGGGACTCTTGGCATACCAAACTATAGCTTATAGAATACAGCACCTACTTCTCACCTTGTACTACACTTCGGTTAGGTACACTGGGGTAGAACTAGTTAGAAGCATCAGACGAGTATCCATATTTTAGCCTGTGTTATTTATGTATATGTATATGAATATGTGTCATAGCTAAAAGACAATGCTATTGCAGTATTATTTCTTTCTAATGCTTACGCTGTACGTAATATATCTCGCAAACAGTCTTATGATTGTAATAGCTCATATCTCTTACACAAGAAACAAGACTGTTCTAAAAATCCTTTTATTAAAAAAGCCCGTCTATCTCTTTCTATGTAAATCTGAAGAAACTAAGCATGCACGATTGACTGAGAGAAACTGTTATCTATTGTTTCCACGATTCTGAAACATGTTCCGATTCTAAAGGGAAACAAAGTTGTCATGTTTATGCGGTTGCCAGAAACGACTCCCTTCTTGTTTTACAAGTAGTTTCTAGTGGCCTCTGAGTTAGCTGGCACACAAAGTAATTAAATTTAATGTACTCGATAGGGGCATACTGACCTCAGTCCTATACCAAAACTATAGTGTATAATATTTCAAAGCACAGAGCTTATTATGGAAATAGGAACTACACTACATAATGTTGCAGCTCAGGGCTTCTACCAGCCATTAGAAGCATAGAGCACTCCATTGTTGTCAGTGGAGCTCAAAAAAGTTCCAACGTTCTAGTGTTGTAATATATTAGTTGATAGGCAGTGCATAGCAGAGTCCTGAGTTATAGCTACTTGAAATAACTTTTGAATGTCAGTGTTTTTTGTTATTGTGCTATGCTGAAAGTCCACTCATTAGAAATGTGAAGAACAAAATGGTCTCTGTGATTGTTAAATATATTGGGCTTTCTTTACGCTATGTATGTAGCCTATTGGAAAATTTTCTTTCACTTTCATAATTTTCACAAAATTGTGAATGAGGATTATAAAAACAGAAATGTTTTGTTAATGTTCTGTTCCTTTAATAGGAGTCTGTGGAAAATAGAAGCCACTATTATTTTTAGGTCGAGCCTAACGTTGCAGCACATGTGCTGCTTGCTTTGCGAGGGATGCCGTATTCAGTATAACGTGGAAGATTTGTGGAAGCTCCGCCAACTCTCCACCCATCTTTCTCATTGGCTCAGGTCCTAAATGCTGCCTTCCGATTGGTTTTAGGCTTGTTTGTCCCTCCTCATGACTGCCATTTCATCATTTGTATCTTTCCATGGCTTCTGGCCCCATTACTTCAAACACTATTTTCTTCTCGTGCCCCCCTGCATTCCGTGACTTCTCGACCCCGCCACCCTTACATTCCTGTTCGTGCCTTCTCCTCCACCCGCACTCAGGTTTCCAATGCAATAGGTCTCGCGTAAATACGAGTCCTATTGCATTGCAAATGCTTGTTCTGGGTGGCTGCACCTGCGCATTTCGCACACACATTGTTCAACTTTGCAAACAATTGGCATCCAGTGTCCCTCGGCCCTGGTGAAGAATGACGTGGCCCCGAACGGAAGGGGCTTTACTGCGCCTTTGATCACGCACAGCCCCCTCTTAATCCCCCAAGTGCCCCTATTAACAACTTTTCTAGTGTTTATCAGTGTACACATACTCCATCCTGGCTCTTTGTGTTAGCTTGTAGTGTTGTGGATGGACCGGCGGTGTCAGATTGAGGCCTTTGCCCCTGTTCCTGTTTTCTGTTTGCTGAGCCCTCCGTCCTATAAACCTCTCTCCCCACAAGTTCCCCTCCAGGACTGCCAGCGCAAAGCCTGCTGGAGCATGAACTAGCAGTACAGAATGGCTGCAGAGGGACAGACTAAGAACTCAGCGACTTGCTGGACTTCAGCATGGTAAACATGTTTTATCACCCAGCTGACGGCTCTCGATGCGGACGGCACAGTGTTTGTGCCTCCACATCATTGGAGGGGCCTCTCCGCCGACCCCTTTTCATGATTACTAGCGGCTCGAAGGCTTATGTTTTGATTCTACTTCCCGCCTTTACTCCATAGCAAGCTTGTGACTTGCACGTGTCATACTGAAAAATACAGGCATAATCCTTGGTCTAGAGTGCAGATTAACAACATCCCTACTGATGTTAGGTAATCGATCACAACTTGTAACTAAGTCTAAATTGCAAGTTGTAATACTTTAAAACTGACAGAAGTAGGGTGACCTGTTACAGCTATAGTTTTACATTTGCTTCCAGAGTTGTATGCTGTATTTTTGTAATTATCTATTGCATTATAACTAGTCACGTGTAACACAGGCGCAAACTATTCTGTTTAGCTAGTATTTTGGGTGACAGAACTCTTTGCTTAATGTGAGCCAGCTGGTGAAAAAGACAGAGGCCCGGATTTGCAAATCTTTAAAGCAACTCAGCTTGGAAATGTGGATTATTAATGTTGGCTCTGGGATCCATCATTCCACATCACAGACTGATGTCAACATTCTCGCGATTTTAGTAAATCTTGTGGCCGCATAGGTGTAAAGAAAATAAGGCACAGCTGTCTAGGTTTTTGTGACTGTTGTATGTAAACCTCTGGGTAAGAACATTGTGTAGGAGCGTGAATCCCGGGAAGGCCTCATCCATACCTGGTACAGTTATTTGAGTCAGGTAATGTTTTACCAATAAATGCTCCCTAGTTGACTTGTCTCATCTAGTGGACCTTCTTTGATGCTATTTTCATGGTTGTTGTGAAAGTTGGAATATGGGTTGGTCAGGTTCAGGTTCAATAAGTCTTTATTTCGAAATAAAATTCATAAAAGACAAGTATACAATACATGAAATATTAATTAGTCATCATATCAGAAGAACATTTAAAAAGTTATTAAACAATTGATAAAGACTTTACAATAAAAATGCCTTCGGACATTGTCTATTATAAACCAGCATCAATATATAAAACCATCATAAAATGTTCGAATTCCTAGTACGAATAATCCATGCCCAACCTAGGAACTTGGCCACACCAACCACAATAAACTCAGACAGGTTAGTACGAAAAATCCTCAGGGCTTCAAGATACCTCTTACTATCCAGTCTACAACATAAGGGTTTAATTCATTTTAGGCGTGGGGCACGATAGGCTGGGCAGGCAAAAAAAAGTGACCAATGCTCTCTAAATGATCCAGACACCAAGGACAGCTGTTATTTGAATTCACACCCCACTTAGCAGTAAAGGAATTAATAGGGAGCGTCCCGACACGGAATTGATGATATAATTTCCGGTCAAGGGTTTTACAAATCACATCCCAATATGGCTCAAGGGAAGGTGTCAGTTTGTAAGTCAGAAAGAGACCTGTTAAGTTGGTATCTTCCAATTGGGTGACTGCAGTTAACTTAACAGATGCCCAAAACTGGTCTTTAAAATCTTGTTTGGAGGGAAAGATGGAACCCCCCGGATTAACCCAGAGCTGATGGAGACCCATTTCTAACAAAACCTGTTTCACTTCCTTAAGCCATGGGATTCTAGAAGCTCCCCACAAAGATTTGACCTCGTCTAATTCTTTGGCAAAAAGGCTGAGCTCCGGAGTCGTCCAGATCCGTCGCCATAATGCCACCAAACGGAACCGGGCCATCTCATTTAGGGGTTTACAACCTAAGTCTAGCAACAATGGTTTGGTAGGTGTAGACTGGGGAAGGCCTACCAAATTTGGCAAAAAACTTATTCTGTGCTTTGACAAGGAGGGATAAATCCTTAAAACCCAAAATATGCGCACCATACAAAGTGGCTGCATTTATCGTAGCTTCATATATTTTTAGTACAGGGGCAACCCGTGAGACGTACGAATTTGAGATATAATGCCTCATTCTGGGGTTTCCAACTTAGATGATAACCCAGAGTCACACCCAGATAAGTAATTACCTTCACCTGTTCAATCAGAACACCATTCAAGCTAACAGAACTAGTGATTGGATTTTTATTACTGAAGACCATAAATTTGGTTTTATCAACATTAATCTGTAGGTCATTTACCCTGCAAAACTCTGCAAACCTATTCAGGGCTGTTTGTAACCCACTACGATTTTTAGAGAGAAGCAGGGTGTCATCAGCAAAAATTAACATCGGGTACTTAGACCCGCCCAAAGATGGTGCATCTGTCTGAGATTTGGAAAAAAAATTGACTACCTGGTTGATAAACAGGAGAAAAAGAGTGGGGGCCAACACACATCCCTGGCGCACCCCACGTGTTACCGGGAAACTGTCAGTCACCTGTCCTTGTTTACCCCACCTCACTCTGGCAAAGTTATCCTCATGTAATCTCATAACTATGTCCAGAAGTTTTATGGGTAGGCCCATAAGTCTCAGTGAGTCCCACAATTTTGCTCTTGGAACCAAGTCGAAAGCCGACTTAAGGTCCACAAAGGCGGCATAGATAACCCCTCCACCCAGTAGAACCACCTTCCAATATAACATAGTAAGTCTGAAGACCTGATCTATGGTGCTAGTGCCCAGTCTAAACCCAGCTTGCATGGGGGACAATATGTTTTCCTGCTCGATCCACCCCTGTATTCTTGCCAGTACCATCCTAGCAACTATTTTTTGAAGTGAATCTATCAGACTTATAGGGCGGTAATTTCCTGGGAGTGAGCGGTCCCCTTTTTTAAAAACAGGTAAGATCTCTGCCCCTTTCCAAGAGTCGGGGATCCTAGCCCCTGCTGCAATGGCATTGGCCAACTTGGTTATATACGGAACCCATACATCAAGATTCAATTTAAAAAGATCTGCTGGGATTGCATCCAATCCAGGTGCTTTCCCTGACTGTACTGCACCAAGGGCATGCTCTGTATCAGTACATGAGAAGGTAAGCACGGCCCCATCAAAAAAAGTCAAATCTATTGTAGGCACTGCTGGGTTTCATGTACTGCACTCGTATCTTTAAATTGAGCAGAGTAGAAGACCACCCAGTCTACTGAAGAAACATGGTTCACAGGTATTTGAGAATCCGAATTCCTGCCCCACTTGACTGTCTCCCAAAACTTCGTTTGGTTGGATGATTGACACGCCAAGAGGAGTTCTGACCAATATTTGTCATCCCACTCCCTCTTAGCTGCCCACAATACTTGTTTATATGATATGCAGGCAATTTTAATGTCATTAATGTCCCTAGATTTGACTACTGAAATTAGTTTACTGTGTGCTGCCCTACAACTCTTATTATACCACCTTTTGTGAGCATTATCTTTCTTTTACCTCAGTGGCTTGGTGAGCAAAATTTTTAGTTCCATGAAGCATTTCTCATGTAAATCGATTATTTGAGAGTTAACACCAGCGTGAGATGGAAAATCCGCCATGACACCTATTGTTTTCATTACTACCTCCTCTATGCCTTTGATAAGCGAAGGGTCTGCAATGACCTTGGGCCATTTTACCCGTCTTCTGTCATTACACAGAATGACATCAGATGTTAGACATGCTGTTGCAAAGGGCCCAACCCCCGCACCGGGTATCCTAAGGCCCAATGAGAGAGGGTTATGATCACTCTCTGGCCGTACCACAACCTCCATATCAACCACGAAAGACCAAAAATCTACTTTAACTAGTACATAGTCAATCCGACTCATACTAATCCCATTATTAAAGGTAGGTTGACCAGACTTATCAGAAGGTGTACGCCCATTCACTGCCCTCAACCCCCACTCCAAACAAAATCCCATCCAAAGCAGTGCCGCCTCGGTTCCCCTGACACCCTTGCTTATGGATAATGGCGGGATGTTCCAAACAGTATCCTCATCGGCTCCCACATTCTCAACTAAACTAAGAACAGGTTCAAATGAACAATTTAAATCCCCTGCCACTAGGATAAAATTGTCACTGCCTAATTCCCTCAAAAGCAGATCAAGGTCGTTCAAGACTGGTTGCTTACGACCTCCTTGGCAGCCCCGGGCATAAATATTTATTAACACGATGCTCCGATCATTTCCCCTACTGAGTTTGATACATAAGAGGTCTGGGTTGTCCACCAAAATTTCAGAGGTTCGGTACCCCAGAGAGTGTCTAATCCACACCACCAATCCTCCAGAGGCTCTTCCCTTTAGGACCTGGATAGCAGGTTTATAGTAGTTTAAGTATCCTGCTCTAAATAACGGGGCTGTTGCCCAACTCTCCTGCAGCACAACAATGTCAAAGGTGTTGATGAATTCAGCCCAATCTTTGTTATCCAAATGCCCCCTTAACCCTGCTATGTTCCAGGAGACCACTTTAAGCAACCCCACTTGACTACAGGCAGGATTAGCCTTTAGTAAGCTAGCATCCGCCACCCTGGTCTCAGTGATCTTAAGGACAGGACTCAATATGGGTTGGTCACTAAAGCATCACTTGTCTCTGTTCAGCTGGGAATTAGTGTTGCTTTTGCTTCTATCCGCTTAACCTCTGCATGTTACTAGTGCCCTGCGAGTTATTTAATGCCAAGAGTCCCAGTCGTGCACATCTTGTACCCTTTGCCTTTATTTAATATGCCAGTATTCATTTCTGCTTATATATTTTCTTTACATTGTGGATTTGCAATTGAAAATGTTTGGACATTGAAGTTGTAATTTTGACTTATGTTTTGTTGGCTTAATGGGGATATGTTATATTCAGTCGGTTAAAATGATGTGACTTTAATGTAACTGGTATTTTTCCAAACTGGGGAAAATGATACCCATAATTGGACTTTGAAACCTGGTCCGTAAAGGCTTTTGTGTCCCTACATCAATTTCTGGGGTAAAGGCACCGGCATATCGGCCACTGGTATTAGGCAGCAGTAAACTATAGGAGGGCCTGTTCTTTTCACGTAGTACAAACGTCTGTGCATTCTTGCAACGTTCTTGTGCTGTTGTGTTCTAAATTTCCAGGCTACTCAGTGATGCTCCTTCTCATAACGTAGGAACTGCATTGCCAAGGTTTCTGCCTCCATGTCCCTGTTTTTGTAATGATTGAAATTTGCTCCCCTTCGCCGTGATATCGAGATCTGTATGAGAGACAAGAAGGTTCAATTTATCTATCAAAGGATCAATTTTTTTTCCTATATCAGCTTTCCTGAACACGCATGTTTGACCTTAAAATTATTTGGAAAATGGGCATGGAATGGGCTATGGATGCCTAACAAGTTTCTAGAACATGGTATCCATGCCTGGTTTGTTGGAGAGTGCCAGGAGCTTTGTCAGGTTTCTTCATTCAAACATCTAGACTGCGATGACTTGGTTAAAGTTTGGCACCTTGTGGGTGCTGACTGGGGCGTTTACTCATGACTGGTGGAGATGCTGGTGGGCATGTTTTGTGTGCTCATTATTTATCACTCTCGCTGGTTCCTGGCTTCTTCAGAAACTTACCATGATTTATTTTAGTGGGAATAAGGCATGCGTTCCTAGGATGAGATTTAAAATATGTTCATGGACAAAAGCACTTGCCATGGTTTTATATTGATCCCCAATGCCCCATTCATCATTGCTAAATCTGTAAACAGATTTGCAAAATGGTGATCTATAGGTCTGTTGGTGTATTGTGAGGTAGTCCAAATGGAGGGTGTTCTGTTTGGGTGGCTGGAGGATTCTAGCAGAATTGTGCCAAACTTGGATGTGTAAAACTGTTAATGATAGTATGAGATTATACAGGTAAGTGTGCTGTAGTCCGCTCATTGTATGATTTTTAATCTTTTTATTAAATGTGTATAGGCAAGTTGTCCTTTTACTATTGTGATTTTCATGTTGAAAGAGGGTTTGTGTTGGTCGCCACTTCGCCTACCTTTGCTTGTTAACGCTTGCTAACGCTGCTGCAGTCATCCTTGGTAACTTTGCCTCACTAGGGCAAATAAATGAGAAACACACATTAGGCGGGCGAACCATTTTCATGAAAGGAATGGAATACTATGCACCTTCCAAACATACTTTTGGCCAGTCCCCTCCCTGGATGTGTTTATACTTTGCATGCTGGCTGATGTATAAAAATTAGTTAATGGTAATGTTTCATATATTAACCTGTTTTGCCTCCTTTAATCATGACCTTTACATTCTCTCAGTAGAATGAAGAGTTTATCAGCACTGGCCCTGAATTGAAGAGGCACTTTAAATTTTGCTTTTACGAAAGGGGGCATGCACCCCCTCCCAAGTGCCTGCCTGAAACCATAAAACTAAGCTGTGGTATTCCACATTGGCCACTTCTTGTCTCCCTTATTCAGATTGTAAGTGCAGCCTTTAGGCAAACTATTCCAGGCTCTGGGCCATTTCTTTAAGTACGCAGGTGATATCCAACTTATTTCCTTACGTTCGAGTGTGTCCCGAAACCACTCAGACTGACCAGATTGGACTACTTGTTTAGCGTCACTCATTCTTGAATGATTACCAACTTCCAGAATTTCCTGTTATGTGTCATCTGCCTATTCTTTCAAGTACCGTCCACAGCATTGGCTTTTATTTGGGCTCTAATTTAGCATTTGAAATAAAGGTGGTCTAATATACTCTTTAATATCTGCTTCACTCACAAAAAGATTTTTAAAAACATCCGTCTGGTAATCAAGGTCCACTTAGTTGTTCCAGTTACAAATCCCTTGATTCAATCTACACTGACTTACATCAAATCAGTCTTCCTGGCCTCACTCTTGAAGCTTTTGCATTATGCTGCTGTCTGGCACCTCACATGGCTGATAAACCGGATCATCTCTCTTCAGTCCTCATGCCCATTCACTGACTTCGGGTTCATTCCAGAGTTCAGGTCAAATATTTGACAATCTTACATAAAACTGTGGCCAGGAGCCCAGGCTGACATTTCCATGGTGCTTTATTGATTGTACCAAAACCTAGATCTGTACCCATTGACGCCAAGATTTAACAATTGCTGCAGCAAAAGATGTGGCCCTTTGTGTACTAAACATCGGAAGCCGTTACAGACAGGTCTTTAGAATTAATTACGTTTTTCTGACCTGTTTTACGATCAAGGTATCTGTCACGGTTTCTGCTCAAGGTCAGTCTGAATTAAAATGCATCAAAACATTGCTAAGAAGTGTTGCAAGAATGGACTTCGTAAACAAATAAATCAACATTAAAATTCTTAATAAGTTCAACAACGGTGGTGTGGATGTAGCATCCATATGAAAGACTCTTGGCAAAGCTTTAGCTTAGTGTTTGGTAATGCAGTGCGGATCAAAAAGTGCGGATCAAAAAGTCTTTGAGCTGAGTGGTGCTACAACTGAGCTGCAAGTACTCTTTTAAAACTAGGCGGTAATTAAGATGGCGTAAAATGGTTGCTTTATCATTGCTGCTCCGTGTCACTTCATGTGTCATTTACTTCACTCCCAGTGTTCTGTGCTTTGCCTGGAGTGTTTTCCATGCACCTTCTATTGAAAGATGTTTTGTTTGACACTATGCTCATTTTCTTTATTTGTTTTTAGGTTGAACATTCGAGACCTCTTGTATTTACTTTAGTATACACTTATTATATACTTATATGTGTATGTACTTTGTGGGCTCTGGAGATCAACCCTAGGACTTGTCTGCTTCCGCTTAGGGACTTTTTTTCTGTTCAACACCTCTATTTAACTGTCTTGATAGACAACGACCAGCAGAGGTCAGTTCAAGTTCAAGTTCAGGAATTTGTATAGCGCACTACTCACCCAGAGGGTCTCAAGGCGCTTGGGGGAGGGGGTGCATTATTTATCGAATAGCCAGGTTTTAAGTTCCTTCCTGAAGGAGATGTGGTTCTGGTTAAGGCGGAGGTGAGTGGGGAGAGAATTCCAGGTTTTGGTCGCCAAGTAGGAGAAGGATCTTCCTTCCATGGTGGATCTATGGATGCGTGGAACTGCGGCAAGGGCTCGATTGGAGGATCTTAGTTGGCGGGTCGGAGTGTAGAAGGACAGTCGTTTGTTGAGGCATTCGGGTCCTAGGTCGTAGAGGGCTTTGTGTGCGTGGGTGAGGAGACGGAACGTTATTCTCTTGTTGACGGGAAGCCAGTGGAGGTCTTTCAGGTGACCGGTAATGTGAGCTTGGCGTGGGATGTCCAATATGAGTCTGGCTGATGCGTTTTGGATGCGTTGGAGTTTTTTCTGTAATTTGGCTGTGGTTCCGGCGTAGAGGGTGTTTCCATAGTCCAGTCGGCTAGTGACCAGTGCGTGGGTGACAGTCTTTCTTGTTTCGGTGGGGATCCAACGAAAGATTTTTTTGAGCATACAAAGTACGTTGAAGCAAGAGGATGAGATGGCGTTGACTTGTCTGGTCATCGAGAGGGAGGAGTCTAGGATGAAGCCTAGGTTACGTGCGTGGTCTGTGGGTATGGGTGCCGTGCCCAGGGCCAATGGCCACCATGAGTCGTCCCAGGCAGAGGGGGATGATCCTAGGATGAGGACTTCCGATTTGTCCGAGTTCAGTTTTAAACGGCTGTTCCTCATCCACTCGGCTACTTCTTTCATCCCTTTGTGTAGGTTGGTTTTGGCGGTGTTTGGGTCTTTGGTGAGGGAAAGGATCAGCTGGGTGTCGTCAGCGTAAGAGATGATGTTAAGGTTATGTTGTCGCGCGATAGATGCGAGGGGACTCATGTAAACGTTGAAGAGGGTGGGGCTGAGTGATGATCCTTGTGGTACTCCGCAGATGACTTCAGTGGCCTCTGATTTGAATGGGGGGAGTCGGACTCTCTGGGTTCTCCCGGCGAGTAACGAGATGATCCAGTCCAAGGCTTTTCCTTGTATGCCGATGTTGCTGAGGCGTTGTATGAGGGTGCTATGACAGACTGTGTTGGAGGCTGCGGAGAGGTCAAGTAGGATGAGGGCAACTGTTTCTCTGTTGACCAGTAGTTTTCGGATGTCGTCTGTTGCTGCAATAAGGGCGGTTTCGGTGCTGTGTTTGGCTCGAAAGCCGGACTGTGAGGAGTCGAGGGAGTTGTTGGATTCAATGAAGGCGGTGAGCTGACTATTGATGGCTTTCTCAATGACTTTGGCAGGGAATGGGAGGAGGGAGATGGGGCGGTAGTTCTTAAGTTCAGAGGGGTTCGCTGTGGGTTTCTTCAAGAGGGCGCTGAGTTTGGCGTGTTTCCAGCTTTCTGGGAAGGTAGCGGAGTTGAAGGAGCAGTTGATGACATCACGGAGATGTGGTGCGATGATGGAGTCTGCTTTGTTGAAGATATGGTGGGGACAGGGGTCGGTTGGCGAGCCTGAATGGATGGAGTTTATTAGGCGGACGGTGTCTTCAGTGGTGATTGGGTTCCAGGCGTTAAGGATGTTAGAGGGCGGTTTAGGTTCGGAGGTGGGTGGAGTGGACTGTTCTTTGGAAATGTTCTCAAAGCTGTTATGTATGTCGGCGATTTTGTTGTGGAAGAAAGAGGATAAAGAGTCGCAGAGGTCTTGGGAGGGAGTAATGTCGTTTGAGGCTGCGGTGGGGTTGGTAAATTCTGTGACGATGTTGAATAGTTCCTTGCTGTTTTGGGCGTTATTATCGAGTTGATCTTTGAATGCTGATTTCTTGGTGGATCAGATCAATTGGTGGTGTTTGCGGGTGGCTGTCTTGAAGGTGGTCAGGTTGTCAGTGGCTGGGTTTTTTCTCCATGTTTTCTCGAGAATACGGCATAGTTTCTTGGATTTCTTAAGGTCCTCGTTGAACCAGGGGGCCTTTTTGCTACCCTGTTTGGTTTGGTGGTTTTTCAAGGGTGCTAGTTCGTCAGCGCTGAGAGTGATCCATTGTTTGAGTTTGGTGGCCGCTTGGTTTGGGTCCGATGAGAGGGCGGGAGGGTTTTGTGTGAGCGATGTGAGGAGTTGGTCGGTGGTGATTTTGGTCCAGTTTCTTCGTGGAATAGGTTGTGGGGGGTTGTGGGTCGAGGTAGTTTTGTAGCTGAAGTGAACACAGCTGTGGTCCGTCCAATGGAGAGCTCTGGTGTGATCGAAGGAGATGTGCTTGCTGGAGGTGAAGATTGGGTCGAGCGTATGTCCGGCTACATGGGTGGCGCTGTCAACAAGTTGTTTGAGACCGAGATTGGCCAGGTTGTCCAGAAGGGTGGTGGTGTTGCTGTTGATTTTCTTTTCCAGGTGGAAGTTGAGGTCTCCCAGTAGAATGTTGTTCTCGGAGGTGAGGGCATGTGGGCTGATGAAGTCAGTGATGTCTACGCTGAATTGTTTACGGGTTCCTGGTGGTCTGTAGATGAGGGTGCCTCTAAGTGTGGTCCTGGGGTCGGTGTGGATCTGAAAGTGGAGGTGTTCGGCGGTTGCAAGGTTATCGTCGAGGCTGGTCGTGATTCTGATGGTGTTCTTATGGACGATGGCGATACCTCCTCCTGTTTGGTTGGGGCGGTCTTTTCGGATGATCTTGAAAGCGTCCGGGATGGCTATGGCGATGTCGGGCGCTGAAGAGGCGTTCATCAAGGTTTCCGTAAGGAAGGCGATGTCCGGTGAAGCAGTGTCGAGTAGGTCCCAGAGTTCAGTGGCGTGTCTGTGGACCGAGCGGGTGTTTAGCAGGATGCACTTCAGGTGGTTAGGGTCGGAGCTGTGTTTGGAGTAAGTGGATTTGGTGTGGGTCTTGATGCAGTCGAGCTTGCAGGAGTGGCAGGCAAAGGGACCGTGGGTTCGTCCTTGGGGCAGCTTCGTAGCATTGTGGGGTGCGTCCGGGGTTAAGGGTTAGGAGGGTGGCGGTGTCATACGTTATGCGGGATGAGTGCCGTTTGCGGGGGCCAAGGGGTCCGGCGCTGGGCGCGGTCCAGGCGCGGACGGACGTAGACGGGCTTACCTTTGGCGCACCTTCGGCACGACCGCTGCGCGTGGACGCTGCACGATGATTCATCTGTCTTAAATGGAGAGGGTAGGGGGGCGAAGCGTGGGAGGGGCAGCTGGGAGGCGGGAGCGAGGTGGAGGGACGGTCTGGGATGGCAAAACAAACAAAATGGCAGCAACAAAAACAAACACTGCGAAGCAGGGTGAGCTAGGGGAACAAAGCGAAAAAGCTAAGTGAGCAATGGAGCGCTATGGGTGAATCTTAAGTCTAGGCAGCAGTGGTGTAGCGCTACTAGCAAAGCAGCAGTCGATCAATATTACACTCTGCAAAACAAACCACAATGAGATACAATATCCTGCAGTCGAGCGCTTGATCAGCAGTGCTAGCACAAAGCGTATTCAGAGGAGTCAAAGCGCTACGATATTATAATGGGGCACAAGGCTTATCAAAAGGAGGCAAAGCGCTACTATAATGGGGCACAAAGCGAATCAAAGGAGGTAAAGCGCTACGATACCAGGATGCACAAAGCGTATTCAAAGGAGGCAATGCGTTGTGATACCAGGATCAGAGGAGGTGAGGGGAGCGACCGCTTCTGTACAGGACAGGAATTGCTTTCTGCTGAGGGACTTTATTTTTTGTATTTTTCTGGCAACGGCCTCTATCTAACTGTCTTGATAGAAAATGGTCAATAGAGGTAAATAAAATACCACAATCACTTTAGCATACTCTAGATTCCAGTCCATAGCAATTGTCTTCCATGTGCACCCGTAGACAAATATATTTTTTTCAAATCTTTTATTTTCAGTAATATGACCACTGAAGGCACTGATTTTATCGTAAAAACAGAGCTGTGGACTATACCATATCCAGCTGAAAGGCAATATGTCTCTCCATGTGTTCCCTTACCTGGTGTGTCACACAGTTTTGTGCTTACTTTCCCTCCATGTTAAAGAACAGTGGATGTTTCAGCACCCACGCTAATGTGCTGCATAGCTAAATACATATGAGGTCCCAAAGGCCAGATCGATTGCATTGCAAAGGCTTGTTTAAATATTTTGCCAGCACCACGGTACCTCCTTGATACTATTGCCGTAGTACTGCAGGACTGTCTGATCTTTAAAAAGAATGTGATCGGCTAGAAACAATGCCAGTCACAGGAAACAGAATGTTTTCACCCTTTACTTTATTAGCTCTTCACAGTGGCTGACCAATGTAGTTCCAGCCCATGAAGTGCAGGAGGAGGGACAAGAAAAGGAGGAAGTCATGGTACACAAAGAGAACAATAGGAGAATGCTGTTCCAAGAATTGGTGGTCTGGCAATTTTTCTCACTGCTATGGGGGGGAAAATAGAGTAACGCTCCACTGGCAACATGTAACCTATGCCAGAAAGCCATCTCCCATGGCCTTGGAAGCAATAATGTTTTGGTACCTTTGGAATGAGGGAACATCTCATGGCCATGCACTCTCAAAGATTGGCATGGGAAGAAAGCAGGCATGAGCAGGAGTTGGAGGAGGTGGCCCAAGGTACTTCATCAGCAAATCCAAGTTTGCTCCTACAAACATTTTTGAAAATTGGTTCCCTTTTTATAGGTGTAAGTTGTAATAAGTTTCCAAACACAATGACATGTTTCCCTCCAAACAGGATTTAATAAGACGTATTCAGTACTTCTTGCATCTGCAAATTAATAAAAGCCAACATTAAGTCGGAAACCATACTGACTTCATCTATGATCAAAACGTTTTACATTTTTCTTGACCTCTCCCAAGTTCTTGATATGTTCTAGTATTTAATTTCAAGTATTCAAATGTGTTATTATGCTTCACAGATAGTAACAGTAGGCATTATAATATAGACCAAGACTGTCCCAAAACTCAAAAAATCGGCTAGTGATCCTCCAGTGGTTCCCAGACCAAAGCTGGGAAATGTTGATTTAACTAATTGTTTCATAAATTACGAACCTGTAAATGTTCAGTAATTTTCTGAACTACACAGAAGAAAGCATTAAGGTTTTCATGGTCTGTGAATGACATAATCTAATCTTGAATTTGCTACCTTGAAGACTTACCCAAGTAACAGAAAACTTCAGAGATTGTTCAACATGCTAAAAAACTGCCATATCTTATGCTGCTGGAATTTGATTGAGCACAGAGTCACTGACATGGAAACATGGCACACTGTCAGTCAGGCAGTACCCGCTTGTTAGAACTGGGGGTCTCTAGTTGGCAGAGGTAGGTACCACTGCCAAATAGAGACCCTTGCTTCTAGTCAGGGTATGGCGGAAACTCTCTGAGATAACCCCTGCACACCCTCTAGGTAGCATGGCACGAGCAGTCAAGGCTAATCAGAAGGCAATGTGTAAAGTACTTGTACCAACACTCACAGTAACACAGTGAAAACATCACAAACTGACTCCACACCAGTTTAGAAAAATAAAGGTATTTAATCTAAACTACACAAGACCAAAACAACAAAAATCCAACATACACAGATCAAGAAATTGGTTGCAAAAAAGTTCTTTAGGTTTCGACAAAATAATCCACAGTTGCGTGAAAAGTTCACAGTTGCGTCATGTTGAGTCAACAGTACCTTTAGTTGTGACAAAGTTCCAAAAGCAGAAGCAGAAGGTGCGGTGGAAAACAAGCGATGCATTGCTCCTGAGACCTTGGGGAGGCGATGCGACAACCCCGCTGCAGTAGCGGGTGTGTTGCGACGAATACGGTCTGTATGGGGAAGAAGGCCACTTGTATGGATTCCGGTGCAAAGTGTCCGTAGGAGGTTTGCTCTTGCAAAGGCATGATGCGACGATCTCGTAGGGGCTGCGACGATCACCTGGGCAACGATGCGCGATCCAGTGGCGATCCTCTCTCGCGCAGCTCCTCGATGCGAAGATCTGCGACGATGTTCGCAGCAACGTGATGTGGTCCGCAAGCAAGCGGTGCAGTGTTCTCACCCAGCGAAGACAGGCTCGGCGACGACACTCGCAGCGATGGTGATCTTCCAGCAATCGAAGGATTTGTCGTCTTAGGCATCATCAACAGACGCTGCGACGATCTCGACCTCCGTACCGGCGGGAATTTTCCGCACTGTCGGGGATGCGCTCCGCAGCGAGCGATGCAATAACTTTTCAGTTGCAAAAGTCTCTCAATCTTAGTTTCCAGCTTCCCAGCACAGGTGCAACTTCCAGAGGCCCCACAACTGGCTCAAGCACTTTAGGAAGGACTGAACTCTCTCAGCAGAGTTCAGGGAAGCTGGGGGTGAAGTTCTTTTGTTCCTGGGACTTCAAAAACAGGGAGCGAGGTCTTCTCAGGCCCTTGGAGATTCCTTCAAGACAGGGGACACAGCACAACAGCAACGTCCTGCCCCTCGCCTTGGCAGCAAAGCAACAGCAGGTCAGCCCAGCAGAGCAACAGCAGGACAGTCTTCCTCTTCAGATTCAGCTTTCTCCTTGGCAGAGGTTCCTTCTTGATTCCAGGATGATCTAATTTTCTGTTGTCTGGGGTCCTGTACTTATACCTCTAAAAGTCTTTGTTCTCTTTGTGCAAGTGGGCCCTGAGCCCGGTCTGAACCAGTTCTGGGTGTTCCTTGAGCACTTTGTTTTTTTGGCTTCTCCTTTCCTTTCAGAGTGAGGAGCAGGGTCGTCAGCCATCCAGCAGGTGGTGGAGCCAGCATTGTAGAAGGCAGGCACTGCCCTAACCAGGTCCAGGTGCTATCCCCTCCCACCACTCAAGTTGCAAATGCAGTCATTCAGCCTAGCGGTACAAAAGGGGGTGGTGATCGACGGAGCATCTGAATCAATCAAACACTCACACCCAGTCAAAGGATTTGGGTTTAATCCATCATCGTTCTTTAGCCCACTCTGCCACCCCAGTTCAGACATGGCTATATGCAAATCAGTCGGACCCTGTGCCTCATGGGAACAGTCCAGCCCGAACTGCCAAGCCATGTCTTCCCTGGACCGGAAACAAGCTTCCAAGGACCGGTTTCTGGCATTCCAGCCGTCTTCAGCCCGGCTTGCTTGAATCCAGTGGCAAAGTGAGCAAGGGACTCACGTCTGAGCATACCCTGCCACACTTATGGCGGCCAAAAGCGGTACAAAAGGGGGTGGTGATGGATGGAGCATCTGAATCAATCAAACACTCACACCCAGTCAAAGGATTTGGGTTTAATCCATCACCGTTCTTTAGCCCACTCTGCCACCCCAGTTCAGACATGGCTATATGCAAAACAGTTGGACCCTGTGCCTCATGGGAACAGTCCAGCCCGAACTGCCAAGCCATGTCTTCCCTGGACCGGAAACAAGCTTCCGAGGACCGGTTTCTGGCATTCCAGCCATCTTCAGCCCGGCATGCTTGAATCCAGTGGCAAAGTGAGCAAGGGACTCACGTCAGAGCATACCCTGCCACACTTATGGCGGCCAAGAGCGGTACAAAAGGGGGTGGTGGTGGACGGAGCATCTGAATCAATCAAACACTCACACCCAGTCAAAAGATCTGGGTTTAATCCATCACCGTTCTTTAGCCCACTCTGCCACCCCAGTTCAGACATGGCTATATGCAAATCAGTCTGACCCTGTGCCTCATGGGAACAGTCCAGCCCGAACTGCCAAGCCATGTCTTCCCTGGACCGGAAACAAGCTTCCGAGGACCGGTTTCTGGCATTCCAGCCGTCTTCAGCCCGGCTTGCTTGAATCCAGTGGCAAAGTGAGCAAGGGACTCACGTCTGAGCATACCCTGCCACACTTATGGAGGCCAAAAGCGGTACAAAAGGGGGTAGTGATGGACGGAGCATCTGAATCAATCAAACACTCACACCCAGTCAAAATATCTGGGTTTATTCCATCACCGTTCTTTAGCCCACTCTGCCACCCCAGTTCAGACATGGCTATATGCAAATCAGTCTGATCCTGTGCCTCATGGGAACAGTCCAGCCCGAACTGCCAAGCCATGTCTTCCCTGGACCGAAACAAGCTTCCGAGGACCGGTTTCTGGCATTCCAGCCGTCTTTAGCCCCGCTTGCTTGAATCCAGTGGCAAAGGGAGCAAGGGACTCACGTCTGAGCATACCCTGCCACACTTATGGCGGCCAAATGCGGTACAAAAGGGGGTGGTGATGGATGTAGCATCTGAATCAATCAAACACTCACACCCAGTCAAAAGATCTAGGTTTAATCCATCACCGTTCTTTAGCCCACTCTGCCACCCCAGTTCAGACATGGCTATATGCAAATCAGTCTGACCCTATGCCTCATGGGAACAGTCCATCCAGAACTGCCAAGCCATGTCTTCCCTGGACCGGAAACAATCTTCCGAGGACCGGTTTCTGGCATTCCAGCCGTCTTCAGCCCGGCTTGCTTGAATCCAGTGGCAAAGTGAGTAAGGGACTCACATCTGGGCATACCCTGCCACGCTTATGGCGGCCAAAAGCGGTACAAAAGGGGGTGGTGATCGACAGAGCATCTGAATCAATCAAACACTCACACCCAGACAAAAGATCTGGGTTTAATCCATCACCGTTCTTTAGCCCACTCTGCCACCCCAGTTCAGACATGGCTATATGCAAATCAGTCTGACCCTGTGCCTCATGGGAACAGTCCATCCCGAACTGCCAAGCCATGTCTTCCCTGGACCGGAAACAAGCTTCAGAGGACCGGTTTCTGGCATTCCAGCCGTCTTCAGCCCGGCTTGCTTGAATCCAGTGGCAAAGTGAGTAAGGGACTCACATCTGGGCATACCCTGCCACGCTTATGGCGGCCAAAAGCGGTACAAAAGGGGGTGGTGATCGACAGAGCATCTGAATCAATCAAACACTCACACCCAGACAACAGATCTGGGTTTAATCCATCACCGTTCTTTAGCCCTCTCTGCCACCCCAGTTCAGACATGGCTATATGCAAATCAGTCTGACCCTGTGCCTCTTGGGAACAGTCCAGCCCGAACTGCCAAGCCATGTCTTCCCTGGACCGGAAACAAGCTTCAGAGGACCGGTTTCTGGCATTCCAGCCGTCTTCTGCCCGGCTAGCTTGAATCCAGTGGCAAAGTGAGCAAGGGACTCACGTCTGAGCATACCCTGCCACACTTATGGCGGCCAAAAGCGGTACAAAAGGGGGTGGTGATCGACGGAGCATCTGAATCAATCAAACACTCACACCCAGTCAAAAGATCTGGGTTTAATCCATCACCATTCTTTAGCCCACTCTGCCACCCCAGTTCAGACATGGCTATATGCAAATCAGTCTGACCCTGTGCCTCATGGGAACAGTCCAGCCCGAACGGCCAAGCCACGTCTTCCCTGGACCGGAAACAAGCTTCCGAGGACCGGTTTCTGGCATTCCAGCTGTCTTCAGCCCGGCTTGCTTGAATCCAGTGGCAAAGTGAGCAAGGGATTCACGTCTGAGCATACCCTGCCACACTTATGGCGGCCAAAAGCGGTACAAAAGGGGGTGGTGATGGACGGAGCATCTGAATCAATCAAACACTCACACCCAGTCAAAAGATCTAGGTTTAATCCATCACCGTTCTTTAGCCCACTCTGCCACCCCAGTTCAGACATGGCTATATGCAAATCAGTCTGACCCTATGCCTCATGGGAACAGTCCAGCCCGAACTGCCAAGCCATGTCTTCCCTGGACCGGAAACAAGCTTCCGAGGACCGGTTTCTGGCATTCCAGCCGTCTTTGCTTGAATCCAGTGGCAAAGTGAGTAAGGGACTCACGTCTGGGCATACCCTGCCACGCTTATGGCGGCCAAAAGCGGTGCAAAAGGGGGTGGTGGTCGACGGAGCATCTGAATCAATCAAACACTCACACCCAGTCAAAAGATCTGGGTGTAATCCATCGCCGTTCTTTAGCCCACTCTGCCACCCCAGTTCAGACATGGCTATATGCAAATCAGTCTGACCCTGTGCCTCATGGGAACAGTCCAGCCCGAACTGCCAAGCCATGTCTTCCCTGGACCGGAAACAAGTCAAGTCAAGTCAAGTCAAAGTATTTATATAGCGCGCTACATACCCGTAGGGTTTCAAGGCGCTTAGGAAGGGGAGGAGAATTACTTGTCAAAAATCCACGTTTTAAGTTGCTTTCTGAATGCTAGGTGGTTCTGGGTGAGGCGAAGGTAAGCGGGGATAGAGTTCCATGTTTTAGCAGCCAGGTATGAAAAGGATCTGCCTCCCATGGTGGTCTTGTTGATGCGAGGTACAGTGGCGAGGGCTTGGCTGGAAGAACGTAGTTGGCGGGAGGGGGTGTAGAAGGACAGTCGTGAGTTGAGGCATTCTGGACCGATGTCGTAGAGTGATTTGTGTGCGTGGGTGAGCAGTCGGAAAGTGATCCTCTTATTGACGGGTAGCCAGTGGAGGTCTTTAAGGTGACCAGAGATGTGATCGTTGCGTGGGATGTCTAATATGAGTCTGGCTGAGGCGTTTTGGATTCGTTGGAGTTTCTTCTGGAGTTTTGCGGTAGTACCTGCGTAGAGGGTGTTTCCGTAGTCCAGTCGGCTCGTGACCAGAGCGTGGGTGACTATTTTCCTTGTTTCGGAGGGGATCCAGCGAAATGTTTTTCTGAGCATGCAAAGAATGTTGAAGCAGGAAGAGGATACGGCGCTGACTTGTCTGTTCATTGAGAGTGAAGAATCCAGGATGACGCCTAGGTTCCGTGCGTGGTCTGTCGGGATGGGTGCTTTTCCGAGGGCTTCCGGCCACCAGGAGTCGTCCCATGCAGAGGGGGATGTACCTAAGATGAGGACTTCTGTTTTGTCTGAGTTCAGTTTCAGGCGGCTTTGTTTCATCCATTCGGCAACTTCTTTCATTCCTTCGTGTAGGTTGGTTTTGGCGGTGCTGGGGTCATTGGTAAGGGAAAGGATCAGTTGAGTGTCATCCGCGTACGAGATGATGTTGAGGTTGTGATGGCGTGCGATGGTCGTGAGGGGGCTCATGTATACGTTGAAGAGGGTGGGACTGAGTGAGGATCCTTGTGGTACGCCGCAGATGACTTCAGAGGCCTTGGATTTGAATGGTGGAAGGCGGACTCTTTGGGTTCTTCCGGTGAGGAACGAGGTGATCCATTCAAGTGCTTTTCCTTGGATTCCGATGTTTCTGAGGCGCTGTAGAAGGGTGCTGTGGCAGACTGTGCCGAAGGCTGCGGAGAGGTCGAGGAGGATGAGGGCGACTGTGTCTCCATTGTCCAGTAGAGTTCGAATGTCGTCTGTTGCTGCGATGAGGGCGGTCTCAGTGCTGTGTATTGCTCGGAAGCCAGATTGTGAGGGGTCGAGGGATTTGTTGGCTTCGAGGAAGGCGGCGAGCTGGTTGTTGACAGCTTTCTCGATGACTTTGGCCGGGAATGGGAGAAGCGAGATGGGGCGGTAATTTTTGAGTTCGGTGGGGTCCGCTGTGGGTTTTTTCAGGAGGGCGGTGAGTTCAGCGTGTTTCCAGTCTTCCGGGAAGGTGGCGGAGTTGAAGGAGCAGTTGATGACGTCTCGGAGGTGCGGTGCTATGACGGAGTCTGCTTTGTTGAAGATGTAGTGAGGGCATGGGTCTGTGGGGGATCCTGAGTGGATGGAATTCATCAGGCGGATGGTGTCCTCAGTGGAGATTGGGTTCCAGTCGTTAAGGGTGTTCGCGGGGGGAAGATGATCAGCAAATGGTAGGGTGGGTTGGTTTCCGGGTTGGTTGTCAAAGCTGTTGTGGATGTCTGCAATCTTGTTGTGGAAAAATGAGGCTAGGGAGTCGCAGAGGGTTTGAGAGGGGGTGATGTCGTTGGAGTTGGCCGAGGGATTGGAAAATTCCTTGACGATGTTGAAAAGTTCCTTGCTGTTGTGGGCGTTGTTGTCAAGTCGATCCTTGAATGCTGTTTTCTTGGCTTTTCGGATTAGTTGGTGGTGAGTGCGGGTGGCGTTTTTGAAGGCGTCCTTGGTGCTGGTGGTTGGGTCTTTTTTCCAGGCTTTTTCAAGGGAGCGGCA
Organism: Lissotriton vulgaris; assembly: GCF_964263255.1. Taxonomy (NCBI): domain Eukaryota; kingdom Metazoa; phylum Chordata; class Amphibia; order Caudata; family Salamandridae; genus Lissotriton; species Lissotriton vulgaris. The sequence goes on along the minus strand of NC_141696.1, from coordinate 1,320,667,912 downwards.
GAGTTTCTTGGACTTCTTGAGATCATCGTTGAACCATGAGGCCTTCTTGCTGCCAGGTTTGTTTTGACGTTTTTTCAGTGGTGCTAAGGTGTCAGCGGTGTTGGATAACCATAGGGTGAGGTTGGCGGCGGCTTCGTTAGCGTTAGAAGAGAGGGCTGGGGTGTTTTGAAGGAGCGATGCGGAGATTTGGTCCGTGGTGATTTTGTTCCAGTTCCTTTGTAGGGTAGGTTGGAGGTGGATGCAGGGTTTAGGTTTGTTGTAGGTGAAGTGAACGCAGCTGTGGTCAGTCCAGAGGAGGTCCGTAGTGTGGCTGAAGGAGACATGATTGCTGGAGGTGAAGATGGGGTCGAGTGTGTGACCTGCGATGTGGGTGGGGGAAGTGACTAGTTGTTTAAGTCCGAGGTTGGCGAGGTTGTCCACGAGGGTGGCGGTGTTGCGGTCGTTGATCTTTTCGAGGTGAAAGTTGAGGTCTCCCAGAAGGATGTAATCTTTGGAGGGGAACGCGTGTGGGGTGATGAACTCCGTGATGTCTTCACTGAATTTTGCTCGGGGTCCTGGTGGTCTGTAGAGGAGGGTGCCTCTGAGTGTGGTCTTGGGGTCGATGTGGATCTGGAAGTGAAGGTGTTCGGAGTTGGCGAGGTTGGCGTCAGAGCTGGTTGATATGCGGATTGATTTCTTATGGATGATAGCGATTCCTCCTCCTGTGTGGGTGGTACGGTCTTTGCGAGTGATTTTATAGTCTTCAGGGATGGCAATGGTGATGTCTGGTGCGGAGGAAGCATTCATCCATGTTTCCGTTAGGAAGGCGACGTCTGGAGAGATGGTGTCAAGTAGGTTCCATAGGTCAATGGCGTGCCTGTGCACCGAGCGGGTGTTGAGGAGAATGCATTGTAGGTGGTTGGGGTCGGGAATCTGTGGTGTGGTCGTAGTGGAGATGTTGACGGTGCCGCTGAATTTGCAGGAGAAGCAGGAGAAAGGTCCATGGGTTTGGCCAGGGGCGGCTTGGACGCAGTTGGGAGCGCGACCGGGGTTAAGGGCTAGGAGGGTTGCGGCATCGTAGGTAATGCGGGGGGGCTTGGAGGGACGGGGGCCAGGGGGTCTGGCGCTGGGCGCGGTCCAGGCACGGACGGGCGTAGACGGGCTTACCTTTGGCGCACCTTCGGCGCGGGTTTGGCGCGAAAGCTGCGCGTGGACGCTGCGCGCAGGAACTCCTGTCATATATGGAGAGTAGGGGGGGAGGGGCGAGGACCGGTTCCGAAACAAGCTTCCGAGGACCGGTTTCTGGCATTCCAGCTGTCTTCAGCCCGGCTTGCTTAAATCCAGTGGCAAAGTGAGCAAGGGATTCACGTCTGAGCATACCCTGCCACACTTATGGCGGCCAAAAGCGGTACAAAAGGGGGTGGTGATGGACGGAGCATCTGAATCAATCAAACACTCACACCCAGTCAAAAGATCTAGGTTTAATCCATCACCGTTCTTTAGCCCACTCTGCCACCCCAGTTCAGACATGGCTATATGCAAATCAGTCTGACCCTATGCCTCATGGGAACAGTCCAGCCCGAACTGCCAAGCCATGTCTTCCCTGGACCGGAAACAAGCTTCTGAGGACCGGTTTCTGGCATTCCAGCCGTCTTCAGCCCGGCTTGCTTGAATCCAGTGGCAAAGTGAGTAAGGGACTCACGTCTGGGCATACCCTGCCACGCTTATGGAGGCCAAAAGCGGTACAAAAGGGGGTGGTGATTGACGGAGCATCTGAATCAATCAAACACTCACACCCAGTCAAAAGATCTGGGTTTAATCCATCACCGTTCTTTAGCCCACTCTGCCACCCCAGTTCAGACATGGCTATATACAAATCAGTCTGACCCTGTGCCTCATGGGAACAGTCCAGCCCGAACTTCCAAGCCATGTCTTCCCTGGACCGGAAACAAGCTTCCGAGGACCGGTTTCTGGCATTCCAGCTGTCTTCAGCCCGGCTTGCTTGAATCCAGTGGCAAAGTGAGCAAGGGATTCACGTCTGAGCATACCCTGCCACACTTATGGCGGCCAAAAGCGGTACAAAAGGGGGTGGTGATGGACGGAGCATCTGAATCGATCAAACACTCACACCCAGTCAAAAGATCTAGGTTTAATCCATCACCGTTCTTTAGCCCACTCTGCCACCCCAGTTCAGACATGGCTATATGCAAATCAGTCTGACCCTATGCCTCATGGGAACAGTCCAGCCCGAACTGCCAAGCCATGTCTTCCCTGGACCGGAAACAAGCTTCCGAGGACCGGTTTCTGGCATTCCAGCCGTCTTCAGCCCGGCTTGCTTGAATCCAGTGGCAAAGTGAGTAAGGGACTCACGTCTGGGCATACCCTGCCACGCTTATGGTGGCCAAAAGCGGTACAAAAGGGGGTGGTGATCGACGGAGCATCTGAATCAATCAAACACTCACACCCAGTCAAAAGATCTGGGTTTAATCCATCACCGTTCTTTAGCCCACTCTGCCACCCTAGTTCAGACATGGCTATATGCAAATCAGTCTGACCCTGTGCCTCATGGGAACAGTCCAGCCCGAACTGCCAAGCCATGTCTTCCCTGGACCGGAAACAAGCTTCAGAGGACCGGTTTCTGGCATTCCAGCCGTCTTCTGCCCGGCTAGCTTGAATCCAGTGGCAAAGTGAGCAAGGGACTCACGTCTGAGCATACCCTGCCACACTTATGGCGGCCAAAAGCGGTACAAAAGGGGGTGGTGATCGACGGAGCATCTGAATCAATCAAACACTCACACCCAGTCAAAAGATCTGGGTTTAATCCATCACCATTCTTTAGCCCACTCTGCCACCCCAGTTCAGACATGGATGACAGCCACCATGCCTGGTCGCAGGCATATGGTTCTAAGACTCTGCCATGGATCACTTCAGCACAGCCTATCTTCACTTGGGCACATCGGCAGGCACTTCCAGTATGCAGCCTGCCTCTCCCAAAGCAGCACAGCAGAGACTGGAGGGCAGCAAAAACCCTTCCCGATTAGCGTGGCAGCTAAATTCACAACTACGCCAAATTAATATCAGCTCTGTCGAGCTTTATCCTAAAATCCACACGTTTGCTGCATTATAATCAGTGCCATCTTCAACAAAAGCAACATGATGCTCAAAAAGTCCAGGGTGCAGCAGCTCTGTTTTATCTAATCATAACAAAGCCCACTGTAGCAGCAGAAGCGATTCCCCTACTCCTCTCTCAGCTGTGGCCCTGGCAGGAGGAGTGTGGGTGTGTGTTAATACACAAAGCCTTACAGTAATCTCTTTCGTGCCTCGCAGAACCCCCTTCCTCACGCTCTGCACAGAGCTTTGGGGATGAGATACATACAGTACTCTGCCGAGGAAATAGTACATGCCCCGTGTAACAAACAAGTAAAGGGGCCAGTAGCCATGAGATGATACAAATGACAACATGGTTGTACTAAGTAGGGACAACAAGTCTCCTAATTAATCAAAAGAAAGGATTTAAAAAGGACAAACACGCAAGCCTATGAAAAATAAGGGCAGGGGAGTGGGCGAAGCTTCTGTCCGTACTGAACAAGTTTACAGAGCAGCGCTTGCACGCTGGCTCATGTTTGACCTACAAATGACAAAATAATGAAATAATGCTGTCACAAAACGTACTGCATTATGCTGCATAATTTGCTTTTTCTTGTTGCATTATGTAGTCCTCCGCTGCAACATAATTCCAGTGATCGTGCTTATTTGAAATGGAATTGCTGCAGAACAGGATGTTATGCTCTCCAGAGAGGTCAAATATATAATTTCTAGAAATGAAACATCTATGTAATTACAAAACGCAGCTTTATTTTACGATATTTAAGTTGTCCTTGCTGAAATAACACTGTCCTTCCTTGGTACAGAACTGACTTTTATGTGCTTTTCTGTGTCTGCAGAAATATGACTTCATCTGATACTGAGCAAAAATTGATAGCAAGTGCCATGTTTGGATGAACGAGCCAGGTTATTGTAAGTGGCATCGTGCAGTGAGGCAATCCTAAAAAATGAACTTTGAAGTTTTTGCGAGGCAATAAAGTTTAACCATGAACACAAGGATTATTTCAACACTGTTCTTTTTATCTGCTCTTGTTATCTTAGAAAATGTCTTATAAAAGGTTCCCGTGTAGCCAATCTATCAAGCAAATCACATGGAAACGTCTGCAAAAGGATGGGCAGGGAAGATTCCCTGCAAAAACTATTATCCAGACTTCAAAGCACTGCATTCAAGAACGCAAAAGCAATCTCATTATGACCTTTGACGGGGTACATTTAAAAGAACTATTCCATATTGCTATTGACTTTACTTCAACTGAATGGTTTCAAAACCAAAGGCAGCTTAGTCACGAATATAACATTATTTAGACAATCTTTCCAATTGTTTTTCCACCACTTTTTTAGCTTTCGTAAGAAGGTTACTTTAAATTTAAAGGTGGGCCAGTCACTATCTGCAACATGTTCTCTCATCAAAATAACTATTTTAGCATTGTTTTGAATCGCAAGCTTAGAGTCAGCCAACCAAGTTCCATTGAAATAATGTTTTTGGTCTGTCTGCTTTACAAGGAATGTATTATCGGTTACGTTTTCATTTGTTTTATATTATTAAATGATAACATAATATTGTCCAAAAAAATGTGTTACTTAGGTGAAATGTTATGTCATGCCATGTTAAGTTATGCAATATTATATTATGTGTATGTATATGGCACACAACTTACCCAGGATGGTGTCTTGGTGCTGAGGCAGGATCTGTCTGGTCAAAGCCAGGGTCAGGCTAGGGGAGGAGCCAGGTCTTCAGTTCCTTGCAGATTTCAAGAATTGAGAGGAGGCTCTGTTGTGTAGGGGAAGGTTGTTCCATGCTTTCGTAATGACGTAAGAGAAGACACATTCCCCGTATATGGTTCTGCATATGCGGGGGGAATGGGAGTCTGGGTGAGTGGAGATGACTGGTAGGTGTGTGAAAGTTTATGCAGTTATTGAAGTATGTAGGCCTATGTTGTGTAATGCAGTGTATGTCTGCATGAGGAGTCAGAAGAGTGCTTGTTTGTAGATTGGGAGCCACGTTTGGAAGAAGATAGGAAAATGATGTTTACACTCAAATGAATTGGAAATTAAACTCCCTTTAATGGTAGAGTCGGATTTTAAGAACATTGGCTTTTTTCTGTCCTGACCATTTGGTGCCTGATGCCTGTGTCATGGTCTTTGAGGTGTGGTATGTTAATGAGTTCAGGGTGGGAGGTTGAGGGTGAGCCTGGCTACAGAGCTTTGTAGGGTCTAGAGTCTTTGGGTCAGATGAACATTGCTTTCAGCACAGGGTGTGTTGCCATTGTCCAGTATGCTGCTGATGAAGGCTTCGGCAATAGTTCTGCAATTGTTAGGGGGACCCATTTGAAGATTTTCTCGAGTCTCTTGAGTGTGTGAAAGCAGAAGATAGAGACTGCATTCATTTGGCCAATCATGGTGAGTTTGCTGTCAATTGGTATTATGAGATACTTTGTGTGGTCTGCCACAAGGATTTTGGGCCATAGTTTGGCAGGCCACCAGGTGGAGTCCCAGAGCGAGTGTCTTCATCGAAGACTACTGCCTTACCTTTGTTGAGCTTGAGGCGGTTGGCTGTCACCCATCTGGCGACTTCGGTCCTGCAGGAATAGAAATTTGGGAGTTTGCAGTCTTGTCAGAGAGGGAGAGTATCAGCTTGGTGTTGGCAGCATAGGATATGATGTTGATTCCATGGGCCAGATGAATGCTGGCAAGTGGAGTCATGTAGGTGATGAATAGTGTGGGGCCGAGTGGGATCCTTGTATAATTCCACAGATGACGTTGACAGCTTCCAAGGTGAAAGGGACCAGGCTAACTGACTAGGTGCAACCTGTCAGGAAGGAGCAAATGTCTTGTCTTGGATGTCATCTCTGTGCAGTCTTTGGATAAGGATAGGGTGAGAGATAGTGTTTATGGCTGCAAAAGGATGCAGTAAAATGAGAGCAGCTGTGTCACCTCTGGCCATGATCATTTGGATGTCATGCTTGGGGTGATGAGAGTAGTCACAGTAATTTGGTTGGGCCTGAATCCAGATTGAGTGGAGTTGGTGTTAGTGAGGTTGGTGACTTGGTGTTTGTTTATCAACTTTTCCATTACTTTTTCTGATTAGGGTAGCAGAGAGCTAAGCCAATAGTTGGCTAGCAAATTCGAGTCTGCTGATGGTTTCTTGAGAAAGAGGAGTACAGTGGCTTGTTTCCTGGTGTCTCAGTAAGTGGCTGTGATGCTTGAAGTGTTCAAGCTTAGGGTGAGGGCTGAGCAGCACTGATTGGGGCCCAGTCCTTTCATGACGACTTAGTGAAGGCAGGGGTCTAAGGGTGCTCAATTGTGCATGGACTATAGGTACAGCTGGGTGCAGAGGTCCTGATAGGGGACTACGCTGGTAGAGCTTGCTGCCAGAAAGATGAAGTCTTTCACTATGGAAAGAGTTTTTTGATGCTGTTGGTGCTGCTTTTGCTTTGGTTGGTAAGGACATACCAGATGCTTTTTAATGATGGAAACCAGAAGAAAAGGGTTATCTATTGGTCGGATAGATTCTGGATGTAAATTTTGGGTATAAAGACATATTGGTGCACAAAACAATTGTGCTAGGTCTTGTTTATGCTTCAGATTTACCTTTGTGAGCAAAATATTGGCGATTTAGCCATAGAAATGATTTTGCACACCTTTCCATTTGTTGTTTCCAAATTAGTTATATTTAGGGCCCAATTTAGAGTTTGGCGAACAGGATACTCTGTAGCAAGCATGATAGAGCACCCTGCCTGCCAAATTCTTGGTTTATCCACTCCAATTTAAAGACAGGTGGACCGTAAATATTCTGTCTAAGGCACTCCGCTTGGCTCTGTTGAGAGAATACTTCTTCCAATTGCCCTACATAGCAGGTGCTCCCAGAAGAAGGACATTACACTACTAACACTATTTAGGGAGGATAATGTATTTTCTTTTTTTCCCTGTCACTCACCAACAGGAAAAATCTGGCATTGAGGGACAGGAAAACAAAATATAATCACCCACTCACACTGGGAGAAATCTCCGACAGTGTGGGGGGTCATTAGTTTTTTGTTTTTTAAGAAACACATTCCTACTTTGGTAATTTGTTCCCCCCCAAAAAAAGAAAATTTGAAAAAGTTTTGTTGGTGGCTGCCAAAACCGAATGCAGCCATCCAGAAAACATTTTCTACAGTGAGAAAAACTGCTATGACATTGGTCCCTTTCAATCTACAGAGATAATAGATGGGCCGGCAATAATTTCAAAATTTAGTAGATAGTAGTCCACCACCTTGACAGACTGTTCTCTGTCCGCCAAAAACCTAAATCAGGCCCAGACTTTTTAAATGCCTATATTGGATGCTTTCTCATATTTTACTGTATAGTTATTAGAATGTCCTTTATTATTATTAGTCAATCTACGAGAAAGAGGAACATAGTGACCGTAAAAGGTTGCTCCTTAAACTTTCTTAATATTTACATTGGACTCAGGGCCTAACAAGAGTACTTTTTTAAGTTCTGATTACGAAAACTGCATACGTTGTGCTTTATTGAAAAGAAGGGCTGTTTAGCGCAACATGATGCATTGTAAGGCTGTGGTATTTTGCTCCATTTGTGTTTTTTGCTGGCCACTTCTGCTTTGCCACATTGAAATGTACTGACCTTCTAAAAAACGGAGCAATATAGCATACACGGTCACTTTATAACATTGAACATGCTGCAAGTTAGCAACAGCGAGGCAGTTCATGTAACTAGCCCCTAGATGCATCAACGTTGTCATTTGCGATTCCTTATTTGCGAAAAATAAGGAATCGCAAATAAGGAATCGCAAATGGCAATGCATCATTAATTTCGCTATTTTATTGAGATTCGGTAAAAATCGCAATTTTTACCGAATCGCAATAAAATTGCGAGTTTCAAATAGCGAATTCGCAATTCCCATTCATTCCTATGGGCTGAAATGCCCATAGGAATGAATGGGAATTGTGAATTCGCAATTTGAAATCGGAATTCAACAAAGCCTTTCAAGGGTGGAGAGGGGGGTCCAAAGGACCCCCCCTGCACTCATGAAATGCACTTTTACATGTAAGTTACATACACACATGTCCTAAGGACATGTGTGTTTGTAACTTAACAGTTTAAAAAATGCATTTTAGTGCATTTTTAAACAATTTTGCAAATTACCACGAAGTTCAACTTCGTGGTAATTTGCAAATGCAATTTTGAAAATCGCAAATGTTTTGTCAATGATGCATTGCTTTTAAGGAATCGCAAATTTGCGATTCCTTAAAAGCAATCGCATTTTTGGAATTCGCTACAAATAGCGATTTTCCAAAAATGCTTGATGCATCCCAAAAACCAATTTAGGAAGTGCAAACGGCCGATTTTTGCGATTCGCACCGTTTGCACTTCCTAAAAAGGTTGATGCATCTAGGCATAAGTCACTAGACTTTCTATATTTATTTATGAGCCCTTGGGGAAGTTGACACGGGTTAATGAATATGGAAAATTTAAATGAAAAAAATATAGCACTCATTAATTTGTGCATTGTGCTCTAAATGCTCTTCAACATCTATCCACAAAGTTTCTCAGACCAAAATCTACACTAAGCAATGGAAATACAAAGGGCCTAATTACGATGTCGCACAGTCTCGGGACTGACCGTCGTCTGGCATCTTTCACACTAGCTCCTGCATCTTTCAGTGCCTAAAACTCAGTTCGATTGATTTTAGGCCCGCACTGTGCAGCAGGAATGAGGGGCAGCCTACAAACCCCAGGAGCCTTTGCTTTGTAGGCATTGCAGCCACCGCGAATCCACGACGAGAGGCGCTTGTATCTTACGCTCGGGCCCTACAGCACTGGATCCCGCACTGTTCAGCAGGAAGGAGGGAGCAGCCTACAAGTCCCAGGAGTCTTTGTTTTGCAGCCTTTGCTGCCACCGCTAACCCACGCCCGGAGGCACTTAAATCTTATTCTTGGGCCCCGCAGCGTGGGAGCCTGCACCATGCAGCAAGAAGGAGAGGGCAGCCTACAAGCCCTAGGAGCCTTTGTTTTGCGGCCGGTTGCAGCCACCGCGAATCCACGACGAGAGGCACTTATATCTTACGCTAGGGCCCTGCAGCACGGGAGCCCGCACTGTTCAGCAGGAAGGAGGGAGCAGCCTACAAGTCCCAGGAGCCTTTGCTTTACAGCCATTGCTGCCACCGCTAATCCGCACCCGAGGGCGCCTAAATCTTAAGCTCGGGCCCGCAGCGTGGGGGCCCACACTGTGCAGCAGGAAGGAGGGGGCAGCCTACAAGCCCCAGGAACCTTTGCTTTGCGGCCATTGCTGCCACTGTGAATCTGCACCCAGAGGCGCTTAAATCTTACGCTTGGGCCCTGCAGCGCTGGACGTGCTTGGACCTGCCAAGGCCAAGGGCGGGCCCGTCTGCGCCCGTCTGAGACCTGCGGAAGCCAGGCTGGCCCTCTCCGTCACCTGCCACCCGGCCATTGTCTGTTTGCGGCAGCTGAAAGATCTGGTTGAGATGGGAAGAAAGAAACCTACGAGAATCCCTGGGGTAACTATAGCCACCCTCGATTCATTCTTAACTGAAGCCACTAATGCCATTTTTATGGAAATTGATATAGCAGACCAAAGGCTCTCCCTGGGGGATGGTTCTTGTGTTTCTTTGGTAGGTTCTGAGGGCATAATTCCCACTCCCAAGTTTAATGTTAATCCTGGAATACTGGACCTGGGTCTTTCAGATGCTGGTAGTCTGCTCTTAGTGGTTCTGTTGCCTCAAATGGTTAATGCCTCGGAAAACATTACAGATAATGCCATTCCAATTCCTACCTCTCTTACAATGAAGTCTACCATTATACCGCCGGCAAGTGGTAAGAGGAAAAAAGGTCCTTGTAAAGAGTCAGCCCCCCCAAAACAAAAAAGGCAAGGAAGTCAAACCCCCCCAGTCAAGTCTAGATCTGGATTCAGTCAACCTGGATTTATCACGGCCCCCGGAGGATCTTTGCTTTATTATCCCCCCTTTTTCAACCAATATTGTTCCGTTTGCAGTCCATTGAACAGCAATGACAAGAGCTTTTAAGTCACAGTTCTATTCCTAAACATACATCTTCTCCTGTTAATGACATTATACAACACACAAAAAACTCCCCAAACGTTCACCCCCCCCACTCACGGGTGGGCAGCTGTTTAACTGTGGGTAAATATGGGCAGGGAGTGGTAAATACGACCTGTTCTACAATGTCTCCAACAAATATTAGTGCAACGCAAACAAGCGTCAGAGACTTTCCACAAGTGATTAGATCTTTGGATGAAACACCACTAGACCCTTCTCCCCTTATTGTCCCTGAGCCCAGACCATCTATTAGAATTCCGCAGAGAGAATTTAACCCGCCACAGGGAGACTCTTGTAATCAAATATTGGACCTTAAGCCTACAGCTTGCCCATATGTTCTAGTATTGGTTAACGCTCAAGTCCTTAGAGCCTCCCAAAGAGAATCCAGCTTACAACTCATGAATAAATCTCGGTATTGCCTCTCTAATCACACAATATCGGGGCACCTAATACATAATCATTTAATAATGGCGAGCAGAACACCATGGATTGGTCCAACCACAAAGGCCTCGGAGGGTGACTGCATTGTGCTAAATTTTGATAACCCACTTATTGTAAGAGACTTACTTTTTCAATCTGTGCTGGCTCACAAGGCACCTACCAAACATTTCCTCATACCCCTGGGTTTCTACTGTAACCCACAGAGCCTGCAACGTGGGTTGGTCCCCGGTAGCAGTCTGGTTATTCCTGTTTGTGATAGTCCACCCATGTTGAATCACCTGAAACATCCAGATTATCCCTCTTATAATAGGTTTGCCACCTTTTCAGGTCTGAACTCATGTGATTGCCTCACATCATCTTACCAGTTATCCCATATGCCACCTGCTTTAGGGGAAAATGAGGGCATTTTTAATGATGTACAATTGTGCCTTCATGGAGTAGTGGATCCCCAGCTTAATCAGGGCTATGTCCCCCCCAGTTTTATTTAGGGTACTCTCAACGATGCAACAATTTTATCTTAGTCAGGATATCAACAAGGGGGAGGAAGAGGTAGTGCCGCGTGGCACTGAGGTGGACACGTCCTCCTCATGCACAAATAACTATAATCAAAGAGGTCCACCTCAAAAGGGGGGCTGTTTGTATGTATCCTGGTGTTTCTGGAATACACACATTTGTTTAAAATACCCCTCACACACCAAAAGGGCCCTTGGTGTCATGCTTCATCATCGGGGTCTTCCTGCCAGGCTGCCGGACGGGGCAGTGCTGCGACAAGCGACTACGCTGGAGCACCTTTTTAATGTGGGTGCTATGTGAGTGAAATGGAGTGAGTGTCAGTGAGGTCAGGAGTGATAGGGAGGTGATATTAAAAAATACCTGGCTTAGTGATACAAAAATTATTTAATAAACACTGGCTGGTATTATTAAAAAAAGTGAAGTCGGAAAGGATAAGCGGGGTTATGTGCTTACTTTCCTATGTGGGTCGACATGTTTCGGGGCTCCATGCCCCTTCGTCAGGACTGTGTGTATTCCAGAAACACCAGGATACATACAAACAGCCCCCCTTTTGAGGTGGACCTCTTTGATTATAGTTATAACAATTTTATCTTATACACTCCGTGTCCTGGAATATTACAGGCTACAAAAGCAAGCGAGATAATGAAGAATGGCTCTCGGCCATCACTAACTTCCATATCATTTGTGTACAGGAATTAATGAATATCGCTCATTTCAAACACTAGCATTACCAGCCACAGGGGGGAGACACAAGGGTGGTCTGCTTACACTGATCTCCAATTCAGTTGTATTTAATATTTTAAGTTTTATAAGTATCTCACCCTACTTTAACATTTTAATAATTAAAGGTTATGACTCATGGGATCCTATGTTAGTGAATTATTATAATAATAATAACTTCTTAAACCCCAACACGGTTTCTAAGCATTTAGATGATGTATTAGAGGATCTAGTGGAGGCTCATCCTAAACCTCTGAAACTCATCTGGCTCTGGGACTTTAATCTAAAGGTGTATCTAAGAAATAATAAGGAAGAATGCGGGATTATGGATTTTAGAGAAGATCGTATTATACATTTTCATCATGATTCCCAGGGTGATGTTGTATATAATAATGTTGATGAAATAGCAATTGAAGGTCCGAAATAAAATAGATTCACTCACGGGGCAGCTTTTCCTTACATTCTATAGAGCAGAGTACTCCTCTACAATCTATTATGTTATTGCTACAGACACCCTTGAAATATGTTTCATGGAGCCAAAGCAACAATTCTCAGTATTTAGCAATCATGCCATGCTCTCTTGTGCCTTATGTTGGCTTGATCCAAAATCAAGCAACTGCACCAAAGACCCCGAACCTACTTTAGCTAGGAAAAATGGTGCCAAAGTGGAATAGAGATGATGTTTTTTACTAATCTTATTTCTGCCTGGACCCTCTGGGAGGTCAAACCCAGGTAGTCGAGGCATTAGCAATCTCTTAACTTTATCAAGTTACAACTGACACGTCCAGTGTCAGTAGGAGCCATTCTGCAGCATTGTTGGTTTGATAAGTCCTGAGTTACAGCCTCAAATAAACTATGATTAGCTCTTAAAGCTATACCAAGGGATACCTTATTCGTACTTTGAGGAAAGCCTATAACACTACAAGAGTGTCTAGGTTAAAACAGCTAAAACCTGAGGCCATTCGAAAAAAGCTGAACAGTGGTAGAATTCATAGAAATTCCCCTCTTGATAATAATGATCTACTCCCAGCTATATTTCATGATGGATATATGAAATGTGGGTGGACAGTGGTGTGAGGCACATCGGGGATTTAATGGAAGGCAAGGATGTATTTTTATTTGAAACTATTAAGGATAAATTTGGGATAGGGAACAATAATGTTTTCAAATATTTACAATTAAGGGATTTTTTGACCAAGAAGGTAGCTAGCTGTAGCAAAATTCCCTTATTGGATATGTTGCTGTCGGCTTTCCCAACTTTATCCACAATATGTAAAACACTTATTAAGGTAATGGGTGATGATTTAAATAAACATACAAACTAATGGCAGGAGTTGTTACAAGCCGAAACCAAGAAATGTGAGGATTCCCTCTGGTTAAGCCAGACAGCATTTATCTTGGCCAATCTCTAAGTGCAGTGTTTTAAAACATGGCTCAACTTATATATGTCACAAGCACGGATTTTTAGATGGGGTGGGACGTCGGGTAAACACTGTTCCCGCTGCAGAACATTAGCCGCCGATAGCGTGCACATGTTTGCCACCTGTCCTAAACTTGCTCCCTTGGTAACCAAGGTGGGTAATTTACCTTAGAAATATGTTGTGATTTGGAGTAGATATTACACCACAAGTGATAGTTTTGGGGGTAAGCAAGCAGAAAATGGTGAATCAAATCAGATTTTGTTATTCACAGCGATAGCAGTGTTCAGGTTGTGTTTGGCTAGTGCCTGGCTAGATCAAGATCCTTCCTCAATACATGGCTGGTTGGGGAAGTTATTTGCGACATATCGGTGGGAGTGCGCAGTATATGAATGAATGGGATACAGAATCAAAAAGAGAGGGTTTGCAATCTGGGCGCCAGTAACCAGATGGCTTATCGAGGAGCCGAACTTATCGGCACAAGATTAGCGTATTTGTTCCAAAAATCCTTTAAAGGGTTGGGGAAGCAGATTGTGTTCTTATTCTTCCTTTTTTCCCTACTGTGTGGTTTTGTGTGTTATACATGTATTACATGTATTAAAAGATTATGTGTGTGCTACAAGCAATGTCTAGGTGCACCTCCTGAGGACCTGAGGGAGGGTGGAGGGCCGAGCAGGGTGGGGGCTGGAATTCTAAAATTAATCAAAATTTCAATCAAGTGGAGTGTGCCCAAGTATCTCCTATTCTCAAAACGCCCTTTGCCAAAACTGAGATCCTTTCCAACACCGATCGATCTTGCTGCTCCCTTTTCTAGGAACACATCTAGAAATTCACATAAGAAGTACAACTGGAAAACTTCCTAGAATAACACAATATCATAGACCCCTCACAATGGTGTTTCAGAATGCTTTATAGCACAGACACCACACTAGTGGCAGTCACAGATACCATCAGACTTTAACTAGATGCAGGCACGCCAGTCTTGTTGGTGCTAGTGGACCTAGCCACGCCCTTGGATAGAGTCTCTCACTCAATTTTAATACTGAGACTGCATGATACAGGAGTATATGGCAAAGTGCTACATTGGTTCATGGATTTTATTGAAATCTGAACTAAACCATTTGTCTTGACTCCTTTAAATCGAGAATAGTGTCAATCAACAAAGGAGTCCTCCAGGGGACACTGTGTAACTTCTAATTAGCGCCTCTAGCGCAAATTGTGAGATCATGTGGATTTGAGATCTTATCATATGCTGACGACATCAAACCTTTGATCTCCTTCAGGCCAGGTCCAGTAAAAGTGAAATCTCAGTTTGCATGAGAGAAATCACTGATTGAATGACTAAAACATGCCTCCAACTAAATAACGAAAAAACTGAGATTGTGCTATTCGGCAAAGCACAGGAGATCTGGTCAGTGATCGGTGGCCAACAAAATTTGGTCCAGCCCCTTGCCTAAAACAGGGTTAAAAAACCTTGGTATATTGTTGGACATCACATTATCCATGAAATATCAAGTCAACACAACCGGTGGCATCTGCTTTGCCACAATGTGACTCCTAAGAAAAGTTTCCCCTTGACTTCCATCCACCTCAAGAAAGACTTTAGTTCAGGCACTAATCGCAAGTCACTTAGACTACCGGAATGCACTGTTAGTGGCAGCTAATGACACCCTGTTGTCCAAACTGCAAGTTGGGCAGAATAGTGCTTCATATCTAATTTGCAACCTTCCCATATGTCCCTCTTCTGCACCTATTTTAAAAACCTTGCATTGGCTTCTCATCCGGAAACAGGCAATCTTCAAGCTATATTGTGGACCCATAAGGCATTCAACAAGCCTGCCTATTTACATTCTAGACTCTGTCACTATTAATCCACCCGATTGCTTAGGTCTACAAATAAAGCCCTTGTGAAGATTCCACAAATATGTACCTCAAGATATGGTGGTAGATCTTTGTCCTATCTAGCCCCATTCCGTTGGAATAGACATCCTTTTCATATTCGCACTTGTTCTGTTTTTGCGAAGTTCGAAAAGCTTTTAATGATGTGGATGTTCTCAAGACAATTTTTGTCCTTATTAGTAAGTGCAAGATATTCCTTGGGGAGTGAGTTGTGCGCTATAACAAGTGCGAGTAACATAACATAACAAGTCTTACTTTGACAAGAAACATGGTGTTTCTTTCAAATATTAGTTGGTCAGTGGGTCAAAGGTGCTAGTGCATTTTTTGATCCACAAAAGGCCATTCAAGTTCTCAAAAACTATGTAAGAGTAAAATATGGCAGATGTTGGCATGTAAGTAGAGTGGCACCATGCATTACTGACGATGTAACAAGTTACAGAGGACATGCAGAAGTATTGGAGAATAATGTAAGCTGCAACTATGGTTATGTTAAGATCTGTGACCAGGATAGTGAGCTACAACTTCCCAGTAATAGAGAATCTGCACACGGACAAACAGATTACATTTTTCTGCTCAGGATCTTGTTTATTCACAAGAAGGAGGTTCTTGCAAAGATGTTCTGGTTGATTCAGATAGATATGGTATTTCCAAGTAAGACTTGGAGGCAGAATTGCAAGCCCCTTGCACCACCAATGCCTCACGTTGTGTGATGCACCAGTGGCGCAACCGGCTGAGTAACATTTACAAGCACAGATAAAGCCACCCTGCATGACTTTACCTGTGCTTGTAAATATCACCCCCTTTCATGCAACACTTTGCATGTTAGGGGCATGACATGGGTGTTGCTGTTGGTGTTCCCACGCAACACCCATCACCACAGATGCCTTTCTAGATTTACGAGCAATTGAAAATCTGGAAATGCGCCAGAATACTATGCCATCCTTGGGGTGGCGTAGCGAGGTGCAACGAGGAGAAATGTTTTAATTTCTCCTCTTTTTTTCCCTCTTGCAATGCGTTCTGCATTCTAAAGCACACATTGAAAGAGGAAATCTGCTCAATTGATTGTTTTTGTGCAGGAAGGTGCCCTTTCCTGCAAAAAAACAATCTCCCCACAGCGGAGGCATCCTTGTACCATGGTGCAAGGGTCCTGCATCGGCGCAGCGCCAGCCAGCGCAGGGGGAAGCACAGAGATGCAACATATTGTTGTAAATATGTTGCAGCCCTGTGCTTTGAAAGTAACGCAGCACGGTGCTGCAAAATAACTCGCAGCACCATGCTGCATTTGTTTCTTGTAAATCTGCCCACCTGTTTCTATACCTCCAGAGATTAAAGAAGCTGCTTGTTCTACCATTCATCCAAGGAGAACAGTGAAATGTCCCAAACCTTTGGATTATTTTGCAAGTGACTACAGTTGTTTATTGGTAAATGTAACTTAAGTAGTCATTCTATTATTTTTTATGATGTGACACTGTGTCATGTGCAAAGATACATAAGTTGTAATTGTGTATTTTTATACCGTTATTTTTCTGTATGTAATATTTTTTTTTTTTGGTCGTATAAGAAAGGGAGATGTGTAGTAAATGGGTTGAAGTAGTACACGGAATATGGAATGTGGATGCGGGTGGAGAAAGTAGAATATTTGTGTTGATTGTCGAAGAGGAGTGAGTAGGAGTGCAAAGGAAGAGTGATGAGAAGGATGTACCGGTTGTACACTTTTTAAAGAACTGGATCTACTTACCGTTTATTTATTCACTACAGGCAGGTCCTCATTTCTAAGATTAAGTGGCCATATCAGTCTCTAACAGCACAAATAAAATGTGGGGGTTTATTATTCTGCCCTATAAGGATAATAGAAGGCAAGAGAAAGGGTTGTCACATATCTCCTTTATTGTTGCTGATCTCCTTAGAACACTCTGATGATGGTCAGTCATGCATCATGCTCAATTATGTGGGTACCTTACTGAATTGTATCAATGAAAGCCTTACTATATGAGAATGTCAACCCCATGACAATCTTGCAACCCTAACATCACTTCTCATAATGATGTAGCTAGTGGTTTCCTTTTCACAATTCTAGTGATTTAAAATAAACTGTGGGGAAAGGGAAACTATGTCACTCTCTGGATGTACCTCTAAAGCCAGGCTTGATGGTCTGCTAATGACCAAGGCCCATAAAGGGCTGCACTGCCTGGGTATAACATTGAACTTAAATGTTGTTAGCATGGTGGAAAACAATATCCTTCCTTTGCTCGCCAAGACAGACACTGATTTTGTAAGTTGGTCAAAACGTAACCTTTCCTTCTGAGGTAAAAGACGAACAGCCAAAAATGTCATGGTGCTGAGATTCAATTATATATTTGGGATGATATCCACAATAATACCTACATTACTACTTGAGTTGCTAGATACTGCTATTAAGTCTTTTTTCTGGGGGACTTCAGACAACAGAGTGAACATTTTCACACTTTATGCTCACATGAGACCAGGGCCCTGCACTTGCCCAATATGGGAAAGTATTGTAAGATTCTACCTTAGTTTGGATAGGGTTCCACTAAACTGTTTAATTTGACATGCTACAGGAGCGATGTGGAGTTTCATCTACTCACATTATACAGCAACCTTTACACTTTTTATCAAGACAACCGTATGCGACTGCTACCTTCCAAGGGATCGGTGGGGGTTTAAGATTCATGCTATTTGAATTACTTCATTTAAATGTCAAGAGTGTCTGATACTCTTGTTTTGCCTCACTAGTGCTGTTTAGAATCACATCACAACTCATATTATCATCACTACTTTTTACATTCAATGTTATATTTTAAAAGATGCGTCAAGTATCTGATGCTTCAGTGTTATTCTTCCAAAAACCTCCTGGAGAGACTTTTATGAAGTATTTAAAGGTTTCTACCAAGGCTCTTCTCAATAAGTGTTTGATTAATTTAATGCGGAATAATTTGCTTAAATTTGTTCTTATGCCTTGAATTAAGAGTGATGTGGAGGAATGGTAGAGAGTACGGGCAAGATGGCAGTCTGTCCTTAGACCGAGCAGCAGCACAGTGTCTGAGCTCCGCTCCGCTCCGTTTTGAAACCGGCACACGGAAGGAATTACGGACGGCATAATGGTTTGAATTAACGCTAATCACCTGCCTAGTACGGATTAGCCTTGCGGTTGGATAAATCTGCTGAAACTGCCAAAACCTTATGAATTGAGAGAGGGAAAGTAAAGACCTATGCTTACCTTTGAAATCTACGGTCATCCTTCAGCGCCGGAGGCTTCACTCGGCTTTGCACTGCTATCAGTCTTTCTGGCTCTCCCTGTCACAGCTGCTGTGTGTTCATTGAGCGCGGAGCAGCAGGGCGGGGTTCCGGCTCAGAGATCGAGCTTGACTATGGAGCAGCAACAGTGTGTCAGTTACTGCGGTAACATTGTTGCATCAAGCCCTGCTACATACGGCAATACCAGATTGGAAAAAGCTGAACTTGGAGGGCTTTTTTCAGCGCAATTTACTAAAGTACAGAGCAAGATCCACGCTCATTAAAAAAAATGCCAGTAAAGTCTTCTGCGTCAGCTGCAGCAACCAGAGCAAGGGTAGCCAAGGCTGCCAGGATTTTACGCAAAGAGGCTGAGCGACAACAACATGAGCAGCATGAACAGCTAGAGGAACCTAACAGAAGATCACGCTTACTACCTAATATGGATAAGACTAAGACAAGAAGCCAACAGGCACTATTGGGTTCTGCAGCAAGACAGGAGCTCCATGCTGCTCGCAGGAAACTAAACTCAACTGGGGACACAGTTCTCGATTTATTTCTCAAGAAGGGACTTCTCAGCGGCTCCAATAAACAAATCTCAGCGAATGGGAACCCCACTCTGCCTCCTACTATCACCATTAACACTGATGTTGAGTCAGGTCAGCCAACTACAGAAACTTGCATTACTCCTGAGCTGCAACACTCTACTCTAAACATCGAAACTGTAAGTAATACCCCTGCCCTATGTATTTCTGAGGTCCCGACTAGCGCAAGCCATGCATCAGAGCCTGCACGACAAACTATGTCTTTTTCTGGAATAGGGGGAAACATTTTGGGGGTGCAACTAGTCTCAACCTCACCCTCACCAGGCACGGCTCAATCTAGCCAGGTGACCCCTAATAGACTCACAACTGCTTTAACTGAGTTCCCAAATACAGCTACACCCCCTATACAACTAACAGTTGCCTCCGAGGATTTAGATTTGTTAGAGGGGGGCCGTACATTGACTCAAACAATGGAAAGGGAAGGCATATTAAAGAATCAGGCTCTTGAGGAGAAGGAGAAGGAATCTAGTGAGTTTTATTCATTCTCTGATGAAAATGGTTTAAATGTACCGGCGGAGTGGTCAGACGATACTGACTCACTGGAGGGTCTTGAAGATTCTGAACTACCGTTTAGCTTGTATGATGCAAGCACAGATGAGCAAGATTCTAATATTAATACGATTAGAGCCAAATCTAAAACTACTACCAGAATACAGGAAAAGGGTGCTAAGGATATACAGACAGCTCCTGATTCATCTCCGCAGCTAGCAACAAATTCAAATACCCCAACAAGTTCAGAGATTTCTCATTCAGCTGTAGAGACTATTTTACAAGCCATAGCGGCCCACAGAGAAGAGGTTGCACAAGACAGTAAAAAATCAAGAGCTGCACTCCGAAAAACGCAAGGAGTAGTCAGAAAACTTTTCAAATCCTGTAACCTAATAGGTGAAAGAGTCACCGAGATGGAAGCTAGGGTTATGTCCAATGAAAAAGAAACCACGTTGAATGCTGAACAAGTCAAGCTTCAAGACGCTGAATTAGTTGACATCAAATGGAGCTAGAGGAATTTGAAAACCGACAGCGTCGGAACAACCTTCGCATTTTAGGTGTCCCAGAGAAACTTGAAGGGGGTTATAAACTATTAGAAGATTCTATCCCTGCACTCAAAGACTGGAACTTGAATATAGAGGTTGAACGGGCTCACCGGATGCCATTTAATATTCCAACAAAACCTGGCATATACCCTAGAGCCATCTTGGTTAATTTTGGTAATTTCTTAGTGAGACAGGTTGTAGCTGAGAAAGCTAGGCCAGATCACAAGGTACAATATAACGATTTTGCGTATTTTTCAAGACCATATTTCTGCCATGTAAAGGTGGAAAGACGTTGGCAACTGAGATCTCTGATTAAACCGTTTCAAGACAAAGGTGCACAAGCATATCTTAATAACCCCGCAAAGTTAAAAATTGTACATGGCGGTCTTACTAAATTTTTCGTTTCAGAGATCAAAGCAAAAGCGTACTTGGATCAGATTTTGTAATATGCTTATTAGAATGTGAATGAAACTGAAAACTGTTTTGTTGAATTAATAGCTTTACGCTCTTATACACGTTTAAGCGACACGTCATATTTGCTATTATGTATATTATCATTATTATGGGAGTATTTCAAGCTTTATACACTTTATTGCACTGATATTGACTAAAGGTTCTCGTTAAATCTTGACCTTCCCTTTATTAATCCGTCTTTCTTACACTTCAGTTTCTCTCTTCTATTGCTATTCCTTCTTATCTAATGTTTTTTTTCTTGAAGCTGTTGTTCAGACACAATGCTGTAATCACATCACTCAGACTCTGGTTGAGTCTGTTTGCCCACTGAATTGGGAGGGGGGTTCAAGGGGGAGGAGGGTTGGGTTGTTAAGGGGGGCTTGGGTGGGTCACCTAGGGAGGTGGAAACTAAAAAAGAAAAAATTAACCAGCTTTCTTTGCAGAGGAAATAGGAAAAAAGAGATCAAACAGTATAGTAATAGAACTAGAATATTATTTGCTTGAGGCACTGCGACAATCATTTTCAACTAATAATGGGTAGGTTAAATGTTCAGACCTGGAATGTTGGAGGTTTGTCAACAGGAGATAAACGAAGACGAATGGCTGAATTGCTTAAATTTCCGATAGACATACTCTGTCTTCAAGAAACGCATCTGCCATGGGATAAAAAATTGTGGTTCAATATTAATGGGTATAATTTATTGGCTGTTTCCACACAGACCTCAAATATAAGGGGGGTCGCAATACTTGGGAAAAAAAATCTGGGTCTAAGTATACGACATTTATCAGATCCCCATGGCAGATGGGCTATTTCAAAACTTGCCTGTGGTATAAACATCTGTACAGTTTATGGCTCAAATTTAGACGATCCCACAATTTTTGAAGAACTAGAGACCGAATTGCCTACATGGCAGGGCCCGCTAATCCTATGTGGAGATTTTAATATCTCATTAAAACCACCGGTGTCTAATGTCCCCTCAAAAACAAAATACCAAGGACGCAAACCCAGAGGTCATAAAACCCTCAGCAGACTTATCAGCAATCTTGGATTAATAGATATTTGGCTACATAATAATCCATACGATCAAGGCTCTACCTACTTCTCTCATCCCCATCAAAAGCAGGTACGAATTGATTATATATTTGCAACTGTAGACCTTCTTCCACTCTCAACTATAAAAAAATTCCAAGAATAATTTCAGACCATAATTCATTAATTTGTGCAATTACATTTAATCCTCTTACTACTCAATTTAGATCCTGGTCATTTGATCGGAAACTACTTTCCAATACTGAATTTATTTTACATATTAAAAAATGGACTGAGGAGTTTTTCAACATAAATCGCTTCCAGAAATATAGTCTGGGATTCATATAAATCTGCTCTAAGAGGCGAGATCTCTAGTTTTCAATATGCAGCACAAATCAAAGCTAGAAAACTTTATGAAATAAAGCTAAAGGATTTAACGAAAGCCGAAATAGAGCATACTTGTTTAATAGAACAGAATGAAGAATCCAATGATCAATGGCTTTGGGTGGCGGTTTTGAAAGCTGAGCTTGATACTGAATTAAGTCAAAAGCTGCTCAAACCTACAGAGCTTTTAGAAAGAAGATTTAGGAGACAGGCGAAAAAATAGGTAAACAACTGGCTCTGCGCACACGTCAAAAAAATGTGTATAATAACATCACCTCTATTGTAGAGGGTGGACGCACTAACGTTCAGTCTACAGATATTATCACTCAATTCCAACAGTACTATCAAAATCTATACACTGAGGAAGGGAATAATTCTGAAAAAGATATTGACACGTTTTTGGCTGGTTTTCTTAACGATGTGGCAGCTACTAACTTGTTGGATGATGGGATGAGAGAAGTACTTGAAGCTGAGATTACAATTGATGAAGTTGTAGAAGCTTTATCACTTTTATCTTCAGGCAAAGCAGCAGGCCCGGATAAATTGCCAATCAAGATTTATAAGATTCTTAGCTCCCTATTAAGCCCCCTATTATTGGATTTATTTCTCGGCGTACAGTATAATGGCATTCCCCCACCTTCTTGGGATGAGGCTAGCATTATAGTATTTCCTAAGAAGGGAAAATCACCCGAACATTTGACTTCTTATCGAACCATCTCATTGATAAATTCGGACTCCAAATTATATGCCAAAGTGATGGCTCTCAGACTCAGCAGGGTCATTGGACATCTGGTTTCTCTGTGGCAGCATGGCTTCATTCCGGGCAAAGGGACAACTGATCATATTCGCCGTACTATCGCTTTATTCGATGCCATGCCGGTCACGGGGGACCAGATGTCTATGATCCTGCTTGACGCTGAGAAAGCCTTTGATGGTGTCTCACGGAGCTTTTTGTGGGTTGCCATGGCACGTCTTAATTTCGGCCCCAAATTTCTTAAATCTATAAAATCTATGTATCATCAACCCAAAGCAAAAGTCTCAATTTTAGGATTGGAATCAAGCTTCATCAATATAACAAGAGGCACAAGACAAGGCTGTCCTTGATCTCCTTTACTTTTCGCCATTTATATTAATCCCCTCATCTTAAAACTAATAGAAAATAATAATATAAAGCCGATTTTATATAACCATTATGAAACCAAAGTTCTAGCTTATGCTGATGACATTGCGGTATTAACATCTCACCCGATCGAAGCGCTATATGAAATCGAACTGTACTCTCTCCAATATGGCAAATATTTGGGTTATTCTTTGAATAGGGGAAAGACCATTGTACTGTGCACAGACAATACTATATGCTCAGATACAAGAAGAGCAAAAACTGCAACATATCTTGGGGTGATTCTTTCCGCCGACATAAAAACGTTAGCTAAAAACAATTTTGATCCACTAATAGATAAAATTAAGAATGACTTGGATAGGGTAAATGGATTACATCTTTCCATTATAGGCAGAGTGAACTATTTAAAGATGAATGTACTACCAAAATGTCTTTACCTCTTTCGCTCTATCCCTTTAATTATAGATTCTAAGATAATTAATCCAATTAATAAACTCACCTCTAAATTTGTGTGGCAACATGGGAAGATCAGACGATCTTTATCTTACTTATCCACTCCGCTCAACAGAGGTGGGCTTACTGCACCGAATATTATTTTGTACTACTGGGCAGCCTTTTTAAAACACCTAAAACCAATGATTCTAGAAACACCCCTTGCCATAGATATTATTAACACCACTATTCCCATAATTTATGAACTAACGCTTGGGCATGAAGCTAATGGTATGTTATTAAGAAAAACTGAAAATGCCCATTATAAGCAAATCAAGGGTGAGATCATTAAAAGTGCCTGGCTGATCTGGAATCAGATACTTAAACATATTCAGATTTGCAAACTCAACCGATATACGCCCTTATTTCATTCGACTATTACCTCTGATCTTGATTTTAAACATACAGCCAAGAAGTGGTGTAGCCTGTGCATAAGAACAATTAATGAGGTTTGGATAAATGGTCCACAGACTACATTTCAAGATGTTAAAACAAAATTTGGTCTCCCCGAAGGGGACTTTCTCAAATTTGCTCAACTGCATGCAAAATTAAAAGCTAAAAAAGATCTAATTAATCTTCAGAAGAACGTCCTAATAGAAACATGCTACCTCGCAAAAACCAGGATAGGAACACTATACAATATCCTATTAACAAATGTAAATGATGATATCGAGAAAACAGAAACTAAATGGACGGTAAAATTAAATAACCCCGATATTGACATAGATAAAACACTCGAAATGAGCAATAAATTATTTATGGCTAGTAATTTAAGGGCACAACTGTATAAACCCATTTATGACCTATATTTTACCCCTGCCAAACTTTTTGCATGGGGTAAAAGGGAAAACGATCAATGCCCACGTTGCTCACAAGGTCCAGCAACGCTAATCCACCTGTTCAGCAGTTGCCCTGAGTTACGTCTATTAAAAAATATGACTGCCTCATTTTGGGAGAAAGTCTTCCATCACAAACGTCCAGAGTCCGATACCTTGTATGTGTTGGGATTTGACAGTTCGTTAAAATTAAGTAAATCGGAACAAAGATTATTATTTATTGGTACAGCCGTACTGAGATTAATTTTGTCTGCGCAGTGGAAGTATAGTCTTCCCCCTAGCTTCCAAATGTGGCTAGCCCGCTTTCTTGCAGTTTTTAATTTTGAATCGGCAATATATGCGACTAGGGGAATCAAAACAAAACTCTGTGGCAAAGAAATATGGCACCCTATATCAATCTGGAAAGAAGATTTTTGTCCTAGTGGAATTGGTTAAATTAAACTGGAAGCCCTATTTGTACTTTCTGTTAATGGTTCTTTTTGTTTGAGTCTTTCTGAATGTTTCTGAATTTAAATGTAAATAGTGAATGTATTGTATTTCACTGAATGTGTATTATCCTCTGCTAAATGCTGGTTCTAATAAAAATAAAAAATTAGAATTAAGAGTGATGTGATTCTTATCCAATTACTCTGAAAGGCAGAGGCGGCTCCACCACGTGGGCGTCGGGGCGTTGCCCCACTGCTTTCTCACAGTGCGAGAAGCAGAAACGTAAAAAGGTATAAATACCATTTTACGTTTCTGCTTCTTGCACTGCAAGAAAGCAGAAGGGTATGCCTGATTGCCGGGTTGTGGGCGGGCAGGTGGGGGGGTTAAGGGAGGAGTGGCTAGCCCAATGTTATGGGCACTGACTCTTTGGCCGGCCCCAGGGCCGACCAAACCAGTCATAGCACTCTCCCTATTCTTCATGTAGGCTGCAGCGCAGCCTGCATTAAAAAAAAAAAAAACGGGCTCCCCTAAGACCCCTGTAAGGACGGCAGCCTACTCAATCACAACGCTGCCATTGCAGCGCTGTTATTGATTAGGGGAAAGAGGGAGGCTGCCTGTTACTGCTTCGTATTTTCAGAGAGCGGGAGGCGCAACACAGGAGTCCGGACCAGAGGCAAGGTCAGTTTTTGAGCTCGTCATGGCATACAGCGCTCTGGTGCTCATGACAAGCTCAGCTCGTCATGAGCCCCACCCGCGGGTGCCCGATCTATTTTGTTTGTACGGGGGACGAAGGGGAAGACCTTCCCCTGCCTCCACCCATCCCCCCGCCCGCATCATAAATGACATCAGCGCGCAAGGTGCGCCAACATCATTGGAGGTTCCTTTTCTCCTCCGACGCGCAGGGAAGCCATTTGCTTCCTGCGCGTCGGAGGAGAAAGCGGTGAGTGTTGGGGCTGGGAATTGAAACCAAATAGGCATCGGGGGAAAGGAAAGGATTTTCCTTTCCCTCGAGGTCTCTTTCTGCATTCCTGCTGCACGATCGTGCGATTGTGCAGCAGGAATGCCCACTAGACACCAGGGAATTTTTTGTTTAGTGTGATGTAGCCAAGGATTGTTTGCTGGGGGAGCGACCCCTTGGGCAAGGGTCGCTCCCCCTTTTGAGGGCACATAATTTGGCTTTGTCTGCCCCCCTGGGGGGGAGCAGATTATCATTTTAGATTATGTGTAGTCCAATTTTGGCAATGAGTAGGGGAGTGGCCCCTTGGACAAGGGTCATTCTTATTTGGGGGCTATTTTGCGAGCCCTGTTATGTTTTGTTTGTTTTGGGGAGTGACCTCTGGGACAAGGGTCGCTCCCCTTTAGGGGGCAAGTAAAAAGGCTTTGCCTGGCCCCCATGGGGGGCCAATTGTAATTTTATTTTAGGATGTGCTGGGGAGCGGCCTCTTGGGCAAGGGTCACTCCCCTTGGGGGCCTTTTTAGGAAGCCCACATTTTTTATTTTTTATTTTGGGGAGTGACCCCTTGGACAAGGGTCGTTCCCCTTTTGGGGGCAATTATGAAGGCCTTGTCTGCCCCCCTGGGGGTGGTCACATTTATTTAAAATTTTAGGATATGCTGAGGAGTGGCCCCTTGGGCAAGGATTTCTCCCCTTGGGGGCCATTTCAGGAAACCCACATTTTTTGTTTTTTTGTTTTTGATAGTGACCCCTTAGGTAAGGGTTGCTACCCTTTTGGGGGCCATCCTTTTTGCTTTGGCAGATTTTAATTTTTTTAAATGTATGTAGCAGACTGTGCCAATTGAGTAAATCTAGTGGGGAGTGGCCCCTTGGGCAAGGGTCACTCCCCTTTTTTGGTGCATAAAATTTTGCCCATGATATTAGGTTTTAGCTGGTGTAGCTCACTCCAGCACCCCAGTTCAGACATGGCCATATTCAAATTATTCTGACCCTATGCTTCATGGGAGCAGTCCAGCCCGAACTGGCAAGCCATATTTTACCTGGCCCTGAATCATCCATAATGGGACTGGTTTCTGGCTAATCAGCGGTTATCAGCCAGGTTAGCTTGAGTCCAGTGGCAAAGTGAGCAAGGGACCCACCTCTGCCAACTTAGGGCAATCAAAGTGCAAAGGGTCAGTCTGATTTGCATTTGGCCATGTGGAACCTGGGTTGGTGAATTGAGCTAAATAATGATTTAAACCAAGATCAGTTGACTGGGGGTGAGTGTTAGATTTGCTCAAGGGCTCCGTCCATCATTCTCCTTTTGGTGTTGTCTTGAAGGGCAGTTTTGCTGGGTTTTATATGGGTCACTAGGGCACCAGGGTTTATTTTTATGCTGGGGATCTGCCCCTTGGACATGGGTCGTTCCCCCTTTATGGGAGGATGATTGTGGCATTTACTGCCTCTTTGAGTGGTAGAGTAGCAGAATGTATTTAGCCCTATCTGTCCCCAAGGGGGGCAGGAGCCACTGGACACCAGCTTTTTTAAAAATTTTGTTTTGGTGGGGGATGGCCTCATGGGCAAGGGTTGCTACCCTTTTGATTTTATACTGTTAGGCCCACCTAACCCTTAGCTTGGCAGGTGGACTGGTGTTTTTTTGAATATGTGAATCTAGTTTTATTTTTCTTCTTTTTAAATCTAGTGTAAAGCTTTTGCTTCCTGTTTGCGGTTTTGACAGTAGTTGTTCTGTAGTTTTGTGTAGTTGCATTTTTTAGGTAAGAATTTTTTTTGTTGTATGTACTCCAAATGAGTTATATTGTAATGTATGTAATTTTTTTTGTAAGTGGTGTCATAGTGGCATTTACTTACTGTTTTGAGCATGAAATTCTTTGTGATGTGTTTTGCATTTTTATATGTGTATTTTTGTTTCCTCTTTCTTTTTTAGTGGGATATTGTTGATCCATACTGTGTCTGTGCAGAGTACGTGGTGTTGAGTTTAGCTGCTTCAGGCAAGTGAGTGGTATTTTTTTGCACTGTGTAGTTATTTTTGATAAAGGTGAATTTTGTTCATTGCTCAATTCACATAGTGATTGTAGTTGTTGACATGTGTGTCAAGTTACCTTTGTTAGTAATCATTATGGCTAGCCGTAGAATGACTGCTCAGCAGGTGGTAGGTATGCTTCTTGAATCTTCCTCTGAGCTGGATTATGACACTGACAGTGCGTCTGAGGGAGAGGAGGGAGGGGAAGATTCTGGCATTGAGTTTTCTCTCCACATGGAATCATCGGATGATGAAGGTACCCTCAGTGCAGATGAAGGGCCTGTGTTAGAGGAGGGCACTGCTGTGCCGATGGTGCAAGAACCAGCTGGATTGCAGCCTGAGCCTGCTAGTCTTCCTACTGGAAGTGTTGGACTCTGGGTTGATCCTAAAATGGTCCAGCCGGTGTTGCCTGCCTTTAGTGGTGATGCAGGGTGTAGAGTGGATTGTGAAATTTTTTTGCCTATACAGTTTTTTCAGTCATTTATGGATGATGTGTTTTTGGGTGAGATTGTTGAGCAGACTAATTTGTATGCTGAACAGTTTTTGAGGGTCAACAGTGACAAACTTAGGCCTCACTCTAGAGCTACCCGGTGGACTCCCACAAATCTGGAAGAACTGAAGAAGTTTTTGGGATTGACTTTATTGATGGGTTTGTTAAAGAAGCCCAATCTGGCTTCATATTGGTCTTCCAGTCCTTTGATGGCAACAGCCATATTTCCAGCTGTTATGACTCGTGATCGGTATTTACTTTTGCTACGCATGTTGCATTTTGTGGATAATTCTGAGGCGTTTCCACGTAGTCACCCTGACTGTGACCATCTTTTTAAGATTCAGCCTGTTCTTGATCACTTTGTTGATCGTTTTTCA
This sequence comes from Lissotriton vulgaris, assembly GCF_964263255.1. NCBI lineage: Eukaryota > Metazoa > Chordata > Amphibia > Caudata > Salamandridae > Lissotriton > Lissotriton vulgaris. Next base: position 1,320,639,285 of record NC_141696.1, on the reverse strand, counting down.
GAGATTTACATTCCTGGTAAAGAAATTACTATTGATGAGTCTTTGGTTTTGTTCAAGGGTCGTTTGGTTTTTAGGCAGTACATCCCTAGCAAGAGGGCACGCTATGGAATTAAACTGTATATCTTGTCTGAGAGTAAGACAGGGTATGTTTTTAATTTTCCTGTGTACACTGGTAGAGATTCCACTATTGACCCCCCTGGTTGTCCTTCCACTTTTGGAGTGTCAGAGAAAATTGTGTGGGATCTTGCTAGAAGATTGTTCAACAGAGGCCACCATTTGCACCTTGATAACTTCTACACTGCTGTGCAATTGTTTAAGGAATTGTTTAAAGTGGACACTTTTGCATGTGGCACAATCCGCACTAACCGCAAAGGTTTTCCAAAGGAGCTTGTTTGCAAGAAACTTCAGAGGGGTCAGTGCAGTTCCTTACGTTGTGGCGAACTACTAGCTATGAAATTTGTGGACAGGAGGGATGTATACATGCTGAGTACCATCCATGATGAGAGTACTTCACCTCTGCCAGTTTGGGGTGAGGTTGCTGAAGTGCACAAACCTGTGTGCATTCAGGACTACAATAAGCACATGGGTGGTGTTGACAGAGTAGATCAGAGGTTGGAACCTTACACTGCTATTCAGAAGTCTTATGTTTGGTATAAGAAGTTGGCCATCCATTTTTCAACTTAGCAACTTTCAATGCTTTTATTGGGTTCAAGGCGTGTTCTCCTGGGTCAAAGTTGGCCTTTCTTCAGTTTCAGCACTCTGTGATATCTAGCCTTGTTGTTTTGGAGAAACTAAGTGTTCCTAGATTTGGAGTAGTGGAGGATGTTGCTCGATTGAAAGATCGCCACTTTCCTGATTACATTCCTCCCACATCTACAAAAGACTTTACCACTAGGAGATGTAGAGTCTGTTGGCGAAGAGGTTTGCGGAAGGAGACTCGTCTTTACTGCCCTGGGTGTCCTTCTAACCCTGGGCTGTGTGTGCCTGCTTGTTAAAGAGCTTACTACACTCAAAATAATTTTTGGGAGTATCCATGAGTGGTAAAATGTACTGCCTGGTTTGTGTTTTTTAAATAATTTGTATTCTTTTTGAAGGTTTGCATTAGTGCAATGTTTTTAGTTACAGATTTTTATCTATTTGCAATTATTTTGTTTCTTTTGTTAAAAAAAATTCAAAATGTGATGGCGGTGTGCGTAGGCTGGTGGTGTGGGCGGAGTGTTGCTTGGCTAGCGGTGTGTGTGGCGTGGCGCTTGGCTGTCGGTGTACATGGAGTGGCTTTTGGCTGAGGTGTGCATGGAGTTGTGCTTGGCTGTCGGTGTGCGTGGAGTGGTGCTTGGCTGGAGGTGTGCGTGGAGTGGTACTTGGCTGGCGGTGTTCGTGGAGTGACGCTTGGCTGACAGTGTGCATGGAGTGGTGTTTGACTGGAGGTGTGCGTGGAGTGGTATTTGGCTGGCGGTGTGTGTAGAGAGGTGCTTGGCTGGCGGTGTGTGTGGAGTGGCTTTTGGCTGAGGTGTGCATGGAGTTGTGCTTGGCTGGCGGTGTGCGGGGAGTGATGCTTGGCTGGTGGTGTGCGCGGAGTGGTACTTGGCTGTCTGTGCGCAGAGTGGTGATTGGCTGGCGGTGTGCGTGGCGCTTGGCTGTCGGTGTGCGTGGAGTGGCTTTTGGCTGAGGTGTGCGTGGAGTGTTGCTTGGCTGTTGATGTGTGTGGAGTGGTGCTTGGCTGTTGGTGATCGTGGAGTGGTGCTTGGCTGTTGGTGTGCGTGGACTGGTGCTTGGCTGGCGGTGTGCGTGGAGTTACTCCTGGCTGACAGTGTGCGTGGAGTAGTGTTTGGCTGGAGCTGTGCGTGGAGTGGTATTTGGCTGGGGGAGTTTGTGGAGTGGTGCTTGGCTGGCGGTGTGTGTGGAGTGGCGCTTGGCTGGTGGTGTGCGTGGAGTGGCGCTTGGCTGGTGGTGTGCGTGGAGTGGCGCTTGACTGGTGATGTTCGTGGAGTGGTACTTGGCTGTCTGTGCGCGGAGTGGTGCTTGTCTGGCGGTGTGCGTGGCGTGGCACTTGTCTGTCTGTGTGTGTGGAGTGGCTTTTGGCTGGAGGTATGCGTGGAGTGGTGCTTGGCTGGCGGTGTGCATGGAGTGACACTTGGCTGACAGTGTGCGTGGAGTGGTGTTTGGCTGGAGGTGTGCGTGGAGTGGTATTTGGCTGGTGGTGTGCGTGAAGTGGTACTTGGCTGGTGGTGTGTGTGGAGTGGTACTTGACTGTCGGTGTGCGTGGAGTGGTGCTTGGCTGGAGATGTGCGTGGAGTGGTGCTTGGCTGGCGGTGTGCGTGGAGTGACGCTTGGCTGACAGTGTGCGTGGAGTGGTCTTTGGCTGGAGGTGTGCATGGAGTGGTACTTGGCTAGTGGTGTGCGTGGAGTGGCGCTTAGCTGGCGGTGTGCGTGGAGTGGCGTGTGGCTGGTGGTGTGCATGGAGTAGTACTTGGCTGTCTGTGCGCAGAATGGTGCTAGGCTGGCAGTGTGTGTGGAGTGGCGCTTGGCTGGTGGTGTGCGTGGAGTGGTGCTTGGCTGGTGGTGTGCGTGGAGTGGCGCTTGGCTGGTGGTGTGCGTGGAGTGGTACTTGGCTGTTGGTGTGCGCGGTGTTGTGTTTGGCTGGCGGTGTGCATGGTCTGTTGCTTGGATGGTGGTGTGGGTGGACTGGCACTCGGCTGGCAGTGTGTGAGTAGTTACTTTCTGTTGGTCACTACACACACTGCTAGTTGAGTGACTCTCCACGCAGTCCATCATTTTGTGTAGTTGCAGTGTCAGGAATGTGGGCGTGGGAAAGTGATGGGCCCTTGAATGGCGCTGTCTGCTGGTGTGAGTATTGTAATGTGATAGGTCCGCGGCTGGCGGTGCGAATGTTTTGTATGTGTCTCACGTATGAAAGGTATATGAATGGCCTGTAAAGAGGTTGGTGCCTTTACGTGGCTTTACAGCTCACGAGCTGTGGGTCAGTGGTTCAGTTTCTTATACTTTTATTTATTCACAGTGCATTTCTTTTTTGCGAAATTACTTGCGAATACAATTGTATGTACTGAATCATCACTCACATTCGTGCCAAATGCAACCAGTATGTGTTTGTGCTTGCCGATTAGATGGCTGTGCAGTAATATTTGTCTTTTTACGCTTTCTGAAGTAGGGTGTACCTTGTCCCTTTTTGTGAGTGCTGTAATGTGTTGCTTTTCCTTCCGGATGGTGTAAATGGTCTGGTGTGTATCAGGTATGAAAGGTGCGTGAATGGCCTGTAAAACGGTTGGCGCCTTGTCGTGGCTTTACAGTTTTTATGCATTTATTTATTGACAGAGCATTTCATTTTCTTGAAATATCTTGTTAATCAAATTTAATGTACTGAACCATCACTCGCCCTCGTGCCAACCTGAAAGTGTGCGTCTTTGAGGAATAGATAGCCGTGCTGGAATGGTTGACTTTTGAGTAACGTCGTTCAGGTGTACATTACAGCTATAAATAACTTACTAAATGTAGATATTATTGTTAAACCATGGGAGTATATGGTCATGTATTTCTTGTGAATTCTATTGTTTTTTTATCCACAATGTCGAGATGGCCATCTAGCACAGGGCCAAAAACCCAGGTAACCCCTCTGGCGAAAGCTGGTGTTTTAGCCTATGTCAAAACCATCAGCTTTTGCAAGAGGGGTTACCTGGGTTTTTGGCCCTGTGCAAGACGGTTAATTAGGGAAACCTACCAAACCCACACATTTCTGAAAAGAAGACACCCAGGGGCTTCCAAGGAGGTATGGCTTGAGTGGATCCTCCGAAATTCCTTTACCCAGAATCCATTGCAAACCTCGATTTTAGCTGAAAAAAATCTGGTTTTTCACACATTTTTGTGTGGGAAAGCGTGGCATCACTGGGCTCACACAAATTTCCCGGGTTGTCTAGTTTTCCAAAATGTATAGGTTTGCTAGGTTTCCCTAGGTGCCGGCAGAGCTAGGGTGAAAAAACGAAAGGTAGACTCTTTGCCAAAAAAGGGCCCGCTTTCACTGCGAAATTGAGGTGCGACAACGTTGCGTTTTGCGCTGTTTCCTGTCGCAGGCACTAGGCAGACCCAGGCAAGTGAGGTACAATTTTTTTCGGGAGACTTGGGGGAATGCTGGGTGGGTGGAAATTTGTTGATCCACACAGATTCCAGAACTTTCCACCACAGAAATGTGAGGAAAATGCATTTTTCTTTGTCAATTTTTTAGCTTTGCAAGGGATTCTGGGTAACAGAACCTGGGGGGATGCAGTCGAGTTACCCCATCCTGAATTTCCCTGGGTGTCTAGTTTTCAGAAATGTATAGGTTTGCTAGGTTTCCCTAGGTGCCGGCAGAGCTAGGGTTCAAAAACGAAAGGTAGGCTCTTTGCCAAAAAAGGGCCCGTTTTCACTGCGAAATTGAGGTGCGACCACGTTGCGTTTTGCGCTTTTTCCTGTCGCAGGCACTAGGCAGACCCAGGCAAGGGAGGTACCATTTTTTTTGGGAAACCTGGGGGAACGCTGGGTGGGTAGAAATTTGTTGATCCACGCAGATTCCAGAACTTTCCACCAAAGAAATGTGAGGAAAATTCGTTTTTTTGTCAATTGTTTAGCTTTGCAAGGGATTCTGGGTAACATAACCTGGTGGGAGGCAGTTGAGTCACCCCATCCTGAATTTCCCTGGGTGTCTAGTTTTAAAAAATGTATAGGTTTGCTAGGTTTCCCTAGGTGCCGGCAGAGCTAGAGTTCAAAAATAAAAGGTAGGCTCTTTGCCATAAAAGGGTCAATTTTTAACTGCAAACTTGAGGTGTGACCACGTTGCATTTTGTGCCGTTTCCTGTCGCAGGCACAAAGCCGACCCACACAAGTGAGGTACTGTTTTTATCGGGAGACTCAGGGTAATAGAGATTTGTAAATCAACTGTTATTACCTATACAGTTTTTATGCATTTCTCCCTTCCCAGTGAAAGACATTGTGTTAAAAAAAATCATTTTGAACAATGACCAATAATTTGCAAGCTAGTATGAGTATTCCCAATTTTGAAAATGTGCAAATATATACTGTTTCTAAACTCTATAATTTGTACCCAATTCAGAAATACATAGGTGTCTTTTGTACCGATTTTTCCATGTATACATTTTCCAAGAATAAATGCTCTATAGCCGGGAAATAATAAAATACCATTGCAAATTGCTACTCAGTTTTTGGCTTTGGGTTCGTCGGGTTCTTGGTGAAACTACAAGTCCTATATATCCCCACAACCAGGACGATCAAACGGATGTAACCATGTATTGCATTCAAAGAGCTGTCAAAATTACAAGAAGTTACAGGTGAAAATGTTGAGGCAAAAGGCAGTTTTTTTCAACTTCTTTTCAAATATTCCAATATAGTTTCTATAACGAAACCTTCATGGATTTAGACAAATGACCCCTTTCTGAATTCAGAATGTTGTCTAGTTTCCGAAAATGTAAAGCTTTCCAGGATCCATTATTGCTTTCAAACATATTTCTACCATTACCTGGAAGGAGGTTGAAAGCTCTAAAAATAGCAGAAAAATGCCCAAACTGTTTGAAAAATGTTGGTTCTCTGACAAAAGACTGTCATTGCCTAAAAGCTGAACAAACTGAGATTTCAGCCCCACAAACCCTTTTTTGATAACATTTGCAGGGAAAAACCCAGAGGCTTTCATGTGCAGCCCATTTTTCCCATTTTTCTGAAAAAAAACTAAAATGTCACTATATTTTGCTTCATTTCTGGGACCCCTCCAAGGGAATACACAAACCCTGGGCACCTTTAGAATCCACATGATGTTGGAAGAAAAGGACGCAAATTTGGCATGGATACCTTATGTGGTCAAAATGTTTCAGGGGACTAAGCGCGCACTACCCCAAATCGCCAAAAAAGGCTTAGCACAGGAGGGGAAAAGGCCTAGCAGCGAATGGGTTAAATTAAACTAATCCCCACCCACCCCCTCCCTCCGCGACCCCCTCCTGTCATGCTGGCCCCAGGGCCCATGCTAGTCCCCGCTCGGGTCAGTCCAGTCCTAATTCCAGAGAATGGGAGCCGGCCTTGGGGTCAGGGCCCGACGGAAGGGGCATGAGTAACTGCTTCAGAAAATCCATAATCAGAGCAGAACCATCTCTGTAACACGTGAATCATTCACATGTTCCAGAGATGGTTCTGCTATGATTAGGAAACTATGGATTATCTGTGAAGCAGTTACTCATGCCCCCACCTGTCGGGCCCTGGTGCACGCAAGAGCGTTGTGGTGAATTCAGTGATGTGTGTTTAATGCTCCATTGCCTCCGAGGGGCACCACAGCCCGGATACCCATGGCACCAGCTCCCATTGAAGCTGTACAGTGCCTCTTTTAGTGAGAAGATGGCGAGGGATGGCATTTCATGTTTCTTCACTTGATAACGATAAGAATGTGTTTTTTTAGTTTAACGAGGACTATTGAATTTAATGGGTTCATATTTCACAATCAATTCATTTAAAAAGATGTGCAACGGTGTCTATGTGTTGTTACATTTTCTTGACTGATTTTGTGCATGGGGCAAGGGCCTCGCTGGTACTTCTGCTGTTGGACCTATCTGGGGTTATTTTTTTTAAGATACTACAATGGAAAATACTGCTGATCTTATTCACTCTTCTGACCTTATCAGATATGTAATGTTCAGAAGGTATAGGCAGAAATGATTTCAGTCTGTTGTGTCATGTATGTTACGTCAACTTATTTTCATGTCCAGTTCTTGTGTGGTATTGTGCCAGTTAATTCTGACAAATACTAGGTTTTAGGGAGGCAGTGCCGAGATGCCCCATACAATTTTGAAGAGGCTTCCTTTTTTGTCAGCATGAACTGTAATTGCTCGACCAGTGTCCCATTTTAACCTGCTCGTAAAAGCTTAGCCTTTGCTGTGGTTCCTGGGCTGCAAAAGGCGAATTGTATTCACATTTACCACTTATTGGAAACTTGCAAAGTTAATGAGGAGCTTCGCTTATTATTGCCATACGAGTGGTGCCTTATGTGGTTCAAGTTGAGAACATGTGTGGAGAACAGGTATTCATACTACAAGGCTTTTTCTGCTTATTTTTTAATAGGGAAAGTTTGTGGACTGTGGACATCATGTGCCCAGATACTAAATTATGATAGGGCACAATGCAAATGTTAAGATATTTTCAAATGCTTAGACTAATAATACTGATATTGTGTTTTTGGAAGTGCACAGATGTATATCTGAAATAACGGCACATTTTTCTTACTTTCTTTTCATCTTAGTTTCTCGGACAGCCCAGTGCGAGGCACCTTTTACTGTATGACAGCAGCAAACCCTGAACATTATTTATTACACAGTTTATATTACACACCTGCACGTATTTAATCATTGCATTCTGCTAGAGTGCTACATGCAGTATTGCTTTCCTGTAGAAGTAGCATGTTGCCTATTTATTAAAACGGCAAGGTCACATTCCTTCTTTGACCATCATATTCCCACCGTATCTGATTTTTCCTTGATGACGAAGTACACGCGGAAATACCCTGGTAGGCTGGAGGACAGTGTGCTGCTCTCACTGGATGAATTGTCAGTCCAACATTCATGTCAAGGTAGCGTTGCACCGTTTCCTTGCAGACACATGTCTTATGGCAAGCGTAGAGTTTCCAAGTAATAGTGCACAAGACCTGCATGTCATAAGGAAGAACAGGGATATCATGTGACCCAAGATTGATATGGATTCCAAGGGCACCAACATGAGGAGCCTCAGGGGACCAGAGAGTGAAAAAAAGCTTTTAAGTCCTACCTCGGACCCTTGGATGGCTTTTCTACTGGGAAAAGATAACACAGGAAGCCTTGGCTGTTACAAGCAGGCATTTTTTACACAGAGTACTACTTGAAATGCATTTATATTTTCTGCCCTTTTTTTAATATGGCTTTTCTTGCATGAAAACTGAAAATTAATTTAAGGAAATAGTGTCATCGTATTGATGTACAGCACCGCACAGTCAATGAATGTATAATTGTATAGTTGTCAGTCAGTCAGTCAGTCAGTCAAAGTTACGTTTATTTAGATCATAGTCTTTAAACAAATGCAAAGAAATAATTACAGATTTAAAATATTCCTCAGCAATACATAAAAATAATTATAGGTTAAAATATTCTACAACAATATTTATAAAACGTTCACACAGTGAATACGAAGCTTAAAAGGAGGTACCAATAAAAGCATCGCTTTCTTTGGGTGGCCCTACCCTTTAAAAATTATAAACACTTAAGATCAACCTTTTCTCTTAGCCAAGCTATAAAATTCATTTCTTTATAAAGTTTCTAAAATTGTTACTCATATATTTATTAGGAATCTTTTTACTACCTTTATATAATTCCCTAGAGCAATTGCAATTTTGATAGAAGGCATTTCCGTCAGCCGGTTGACCGCCTGTGTCCGCGTTCTTAAATCATATTTTAAAAATATTGGACAAAGACATAGTTCACACTGTTCTAGAATAGTTATACAATCTAACAGGATGTGCACTAAATCACCTTTTGTGCCCAGCCTACAATTGCAACACCCTTTGTGGTCCAACATTTTTTATTTTAATTCTTTACCAACCACGGGTTAATCCCAATTCGCATTCTTTATATCTTCCATCTATACCAATGGTTCGGTAAGATATCCAGATAAGGGCACCAGTTTTCCTTAGACCAAGAGTCCATCATATACTCTACGGATTTTTTCTAAGCCAGGTATTCCATGTCAGTTCCTCTAGACACTTCTTGCCCGGGAAACTTCAAATCACTTTTAGTGCATTCTACTTGTAAGGATTCTTGGCAGATGACCACCTTTATACACTCACAGGCCTGCACCATTTTCTTCCTACTCGTTTTTGAGCATTTTAGATTACTAGATTGAATCTCTTTTCTACACCATTGTGCTACTTTCTGTTCTTTTTCATTTTCCAGACGTTTCCAGAATCTAATCACTGCTATTTGTGATTAGACCCCCCAGGCTGTATTCCTAATTCAGTTCTTATTGCTTGGACCATTGATGATGGGGGCAGGGACTAAAGGGTTTTCAGGCATTCTCCTTCCTCCAGGTCCCAGACCCCTTTACCGCTCAAATAAAGGATTTCTGTGCCATAGAGTACTTGTGGAGGTATCATTGCATTGAATGCCTTTAACAACGGTCGGTGAGACATATCACCGTAATCACGGGTAAAAAATGTCAGTCCAGAAATTGATGTATGGGCTTTTGCTTTCTGAGCTTCCAGATTTGTTTGCCACTTTAGGGGCTTATCAAACCACTTCCCTAGGTAGCGATATTCATTAACAGATTCCAAATTGAGGTCACCTAAGAACCAATTAAACCTAATTACCTTTTTTCCAAAGCATAACATTTGTGTCTTGTCCAAGTTACCTGTTAAAAATTTCCTTGCACAATATTGACTAAAAGATTTCAACTTTCGTTGGAGGCCCAATTCAGTCTGGTCTAATATTACCAGGTCGTCCGCGTACAGTAGACAGGGCACCTTTTTACCATCCATTCTTGGGCTTGAACCACCTTCAACTTCTAGACAGGCAGGTAAATCAGATAAAAATATACAGAATAGCTGTGGGGCCAAGACGCAGCCCTGTCTCAGGCCATTTTCATTGGGTATTTTTGGCGTCAACGACCCCTCAGTATCTTTAATTAGTAGTGCCCAATTACCTTGTTGTAGTTCTTTTATTATAATGAAAAGAAACTCTATCAAGACAGCAGAAAATTGGAAGTCACTAGAGTATAATCCATACTAATCAAAAGAACTTGAAACATGGTAAGATAAAATTTGTAACATTTTGGGAGATATTTGGTGATAAATCACCAAAGGAGGAACTTGATGGAGCAAGGTGGAAAAACAACATTTTGTATACCCCTCGTGAAGTCCCTTTCTCATAACAGTAACATGAACTAATCGTGCGGTTTTGGAAATTAATCAACATAGAATAGAATGCACACACAAGTACACGTGGGAAACTAATTTGCTAATGTTGCAAACTATAATCGACTAACTAAGTGACGTTATGTTCAAAATTAATGCAGCAGCTATAAACTAACCAACAGCGGCATTAATGTCTTTCTGTTTGTTTATTTGTGGCAAAACCATGAAGACTGGTGAGCAGATCACGCATATATGTTGCTTTGTTTGCTAGGTAATAACTAACAGGTATACCTTAGTAAGGGGGAGGTAAACTGAAGGATTATAATTCAGCAATTAATGTTTGATTGTGTTTGTGTCTACGATAGTTCCCCTTCTGGCCTAAGAGGCCTAGAACAAAATGGAGGTTTTTTTCTGACTCCGATATTGAAGTGCAGTACGCATGCCCATGATGAAATGATCTGCCAACGAGTATGAGCTGCCTGTGCCTGTACTGAATGGGCCAAGGACAGTGTGTCCTGAAAGTCCAGCTGCGTGCCAACAAAAAGGACATCCCTGCTGAGAAACATGGGAAAGAAGGCAAAACTTACAAGTTAAAGGACATGAGCGAAGCGAATATAATAAGGACAAAGACATTTTTCATTGACCTGATCTTGCGGAAATTAAACAATAAGATGATGAGGTTATGCTCATCCACCCCTCGGATTGACCAATCAGAACTGTTAAAAGACACTGATAGTTACTGTGGTAGATAGATTAGGTAGGGGAAAAAGGAATAAAAGAGTATGTCCAGACTTAAGAAAAAACTCTCTTCTTCGATTTCAATCTGTGTATCCTGACATGCTGCCGGAATGCTGAATTTTCTGAGGCGTAAGAACTTTGACATTTTTCTGAACTTTAAATTTGTTTGAGTGAACATGGAGTCTTTAGATGAGGTTAACAGCTAGAGAGAATAGGGAGATGAACTTTGGGAACTATTATGTCTTTTGCTAATATTCATGTCCTATAATCTCAATATTAATGTGCTTATTTCTGAGCTTTGAATTAAAATTGAATATAAATGTATGAGTTAAAATTATTTCTTTTCCTTAAATCTATTTAGCATTAAATGAATTTAGAAGTGAATAAATACAGGTCATGCTAGAAGATTTCTTTAAATAAAAATTAGATAAATGAAGAATTAAGCTGGTCTTGTTCATCCTTAGCCTAATTTTTACTAGCAGATCCATTGACAAATAATGGTGGTGTGTCTGAATAAATTGTCTCGTTGATAAAACCATGGTCAAAACAATTTAAACTGCAGGTGTACATATTATAAATATTTAGCTTAATTTAGACACTCCACTATGATTCAGCAGCTCTCCTTTGAGTGTCACCAATCCATGAAGTAGAGTAAAGTGTGTACGAGTGACTCGCAGTGTTATGGGCCCCACTGATGAGTAAATATGTGATTTGAAACTTCGGGGAAAGGTGACGAGGTTCTTGAAGATATTTCCGGAGTAGCGCTGCAACAGGATCAGGGCCCAACATAAGGCTGACATCCTAGAGGCAATCAGAGACTCACAAGCGGCATTGGAATCCAAAATGGATGGTATGGCCATGGACATAAATCATTTGTGCCTGGACCTACGGAAAGTGGTGGATTGAGTCACCACCACAGAGGGGGACCTGGTCTCCGTGTGGACGGAGGTGCAATACTTGCAAGCGACGGTGTCTGCCCTCAAGGAGCACACCTGTCATCTAGAGGACAGGGTGGAAGACGCTGAGGGGCGCTCGAGGAGGAACAACCTCCCCTTTTTGGGCTTTCCGGAGAAGGCGGAGGGAGCAGCGGCGGATCTATTTCTGGACAAATGGATCGGTTCCGCCCTCCCGGGTCTTTGACTATCCAAAATGTTTGCTGCGGGCCCACTGCTCCCTTGGTCTCCCCCCGTAACCAGGGTCGCCGCCTAGGACTCTGGCCATTTAATTTTAGGGACTGGGACATGATTCTGCAGTTCATTCGCAAGAACGGTTACCTCAGGTTCGAAAACCTACAGATCCATATCTACCCGGACTACACAAAGAAGGTACAAGACTTGTAGAACGACTTCCTGAGGGTCAAGTGGAGGCTGAGAGATTTCAATATAAAATATAGAATAATGTTTCTGGCCCAGCTCAGAGAACAATATGCAGACAGGGTCCACTTTTTCAATGTCCCACAAAAGGCCTCAGAATGGATGGATTCGATAGGCCTGGAGGGGCAGGATAAACAGCGTGGATGACAGGAACAAAGGAGACAGAGCGGTTGACAACGGAACCAGCACCTCCGCACTGGAGGACAACTGTCCGGGACACAGGGGGAGCCAGGCGGAGGTCGCATCATGGTGGGGCCGGATGGCACCCTGAGAGAAGAGTTTGGGGGCATACCGACACAGAACCAGTTTTCCCCATTGGGCCTCGTCCAAGAAACTCAATCGGAACCAGAAGGCACTGCCGGCCCAATCACTGGCGGCTTGTGAGGCACCTAAATACAAGTAAGGGACTGTAATTTAAGGGGTTGTTGGTCGGCTGGGCTGCACGAGACGCTGTAAGTACGAACCTCAATGGTGCTGCAAACTGACTCTACTGCGGAGCGCCTGAGGGGGGTCCTCAATTGCTGGGACTATGGGGGGTGGGATAGTAGATGATGGGGCGTGCACTATTCTGCCTCACTTCAATCTATGCAGAGGATAGTAAATCTATTTGAATATCGAGAGTGAAAATTCTATCTACTCTGCTATTTAAGAAAATGGACCCTATCCCACTTACTTGATTATCTCCTGTTCCTGTTTGAAGCTGCAGTAGACTGTGTCTCTCATCTGTCCTGTCATTTATACTCTCTCTAATTGGTTATTTGCCCTCTGATTATCCGCATCTGGGGATTAACAATGGACTGAACTTAATATTAGCGGTTCCGTGGCGGCCATCTTTAAATGCCCGATCCAATCGGCGTGGCCAACGGTGTAGGTGTCTAGGACAACCCCTCTTGGGCGGGAAAAAGGCGCGCCCCTGCTACGCCGCTTCGGGCATACCAGCCGAGACACGCCTCCCGCCCAAAATGGTCTCCCGGGGGGATCCGGGCCCCCTACCATACGCTCGGGGGGTCCGAGTGGTCGCCCCTTTCCATTTTCACGCCTAAAGTTGTTCCTATTTACTCCTTAGATTGTCTAAATCATCCTACTTTCATTCTATACGCTATGTCGAATCCATATATTTGTATGGTGGCCATCTTGGAGTTTTGTTTTTTCGTCTTTTTCCGTGTCAAATACGATCGCGACTAATGTTGTTTTTAATGGTATGTTTTATATTAATAATTTTCGTATACCACGTTTCCCGATATTTATTAAAATGGAAACATATTTATTTAAACAAACACCGTGTTGCGGTCCTGAATTCCAATTCCAATATCATTTAGCAGCGGTTCCTCTTCTTGTATTAAACACATACACTTGCTCCTATGGACCGTCTAAATTGTCTTACTTTCTTTCTATACACTGTATAGAATATGTGTATTTGTGGCGGCCATCTTAGAATTGCGCTTTTCGACTCTCTAATGGGCTTATTTATTATCTGTTAAGAGAGAGTATGAAAACTATCTCTCATGTGTGTACTTCTCCTATATAATTATTTTAAGGTATCTTATTGCGGTAAAGGGCATTTGTTCAATTTTCCTTTTAACCAACAGATTTTTTTTTAAATTCTCATTTTCTGTAGCTTACAATCTCTATTAGGTTATATTTATTTGTGCCCATATCAGGTTTTTTTCTATGTCGGAGTTCAAGCTGAATTGGCTAATGTTAAGTGCTGATTATGCCTATTATAGGTATTCAGTGTCTCCTATTATGGTTGTCCTTAATTACATTTAATACATCATCTAATTTTCTATTGCTCTCAGACAATGTGTTTACCCCGTTTGTTTGTAGGATGGATATCATGGTCTTAACTCTCTATTCACGGAGACCTAATGTGTTTCACTTTATTCTTTTCTTATTTTTTCATATTTATACTGTATCAGATACTTCAAGGTTCACGTTTTACTTATTTCAAGAGTTATCCATGCATGACTTATATTATTTTGTCCCATTCCTCTCGACTATTGAGGCCACTCTTGTATGTATTAAATTTGGACATGTAGTATTGCTCCCTTTTCTTACGTTTAGTATTCAGATCGCCCCCTCTATTATTCAATCCGACAACTTCCACAATCCACCACTGTAGATCCTCTATTTTGTGTTTTGCTGATTCCCAATGTTCCTCTAGCGGGGCATTGGGGCACTTTGTTCAGAGTGCAGATTTGTGTTCATTGAGCCTTAGCCGGATTTCTCTTGATGTCTCTCCAATATATGCTTTACCACAGTGGCATTTGATCATATAAATTACATTCTGGGTCCTACAGTTTACTAAATTCTGTTGATAGTGGCTTATACCATTATATATAATTTTGGATCCTTTTATTATCAAATTACAATTTTTACAGGAACCACATGGATAGTTCACGGCCTGGATTGTGTCATCTAGAGTCCCTAAATTGTTCCTCTTTCCTTTGTCTGGATATGTGTGTACCAGGCAATATTTTAATGTCTTGTTGCGTCTAAACGCAAATATCGGTTTTGGTAAGGGCATTAAATTTGCATTTTGAAGCAGGTTCCAATTTCTGTAGATCACGTTTTAACCTTATTGCTAATGTTGGAAAAATTAGTTACACAAACCAATTGTTTATCTCTTTCATGGTCTTGTCGTTTAGGTTCAAATAGGCTTTCTCTATTAAAATACTTTGCTCTCTTGTAGGCTTTTTTAACCATTTTCTTTGGGTAGCCTCTGTCTGTGAATTTTTTTGTTAAGACTTTTGCATGTTTTTTTCAAATTCCTGTTTGTCGGTACAATTCCGTTTGACTCTCAAGAACTGTCCAAAGGGTTTGTTGTTTTTTTGCGTGGCTGGATGGTAGCTTTTGTAATGCAACATAGTGTTGTGATCCATTGGTTTGCTAAATAACTCCACTTTTAAATTCCCTTCTACATCTTTTATTTTAATGTCTAAAAAGTCACAACTTTGATGACTGTACGAGGAGGTAAATGTTAGGTTATTATCACCCAAATTGATCCATTCTATAAAGGCTTTTAACTCATCCTCGCTTCCCGTCCATATGCAGAAAACATTGTCAATGAAGCAGGACCACATCCTTATATTTTCAAAAAATGGGGCCACTTCATCGAAAATATGCTTTTCTTCAAAGACCGCCACGTAGAGGCAAGCAAGGTTCGGAGCACAGGTGACTCCCATGCTCATGCCCTTTGTTTGTCTAAATAATTCTTCCTTAAATAAACATTTTTTATTTTTTAAAATAATCTCCACACAGTCTACTATGAACCTAGAATGGTCAGATAATTCTTTCTCCTCTCTTTTCAGAAGATTTTGTATCATTGCCCGGGTGTCATTTTGCGGGATATTCGTGTATAGTGCCTCTATGTCTAGGGTCACTAGCCACTCATTATCTGCATTAAAGGGTATATTTTCAATCTTGCTGATCATGTCTGTTGTGTCTTTAATATACGCATGCTGATGGGTTACTAGGGGTTGGATAAATTTGTCAGCATACTGACTTAAGGGTTCTGTCAGGGAGTTTAAACTAGACACTATGGGCCTCATGGGCGGATCTAAAATATTTGTAGGGACTTTCGGAAGTCCGTATATAGCGGGCATCACAGGTGTTTCATTTCTTATGTAGTTGAATTCTTCCTGATTTATTACTTCATCATTGAAAAATCACAAGGAGGGCAACGATAGAAGGAAGAAAGTTTTAAAACGATTAAGGATAAAAAAATGAATCCAGTCTGCAGGTATAAAAATAAATACTAGAAAAACAAGTAATAGTAAAAACTAACGATTGTTGATTTGAATTTGATTGGTTTGTTTCATATTCCAGAAACGATTGATAAACCACAAAAATAAACCGCAAAAAATCCACATCGCCCATTGAATAGAGCGGGTAACCAGTAGCCAAATTAGGTATGTTCTCATACAAAAAAAATTAGTTCATATAGAATTAACATGGTGCAGGTGGAGGTGTAACATAAGCCTAGGGCAAGAATATGAGTTTAAAGATTAACAAATATGGTATGACTATGTATATTTTTTGTTTAAAATGAAGTCTCATGAATATAAGAAATGCACGCTAGAACATCTAATGCTTTAGTAAAAATAAGAAATGCCTTGTGAAACTTCCCTTTTTAAATATAATGATAATAGATGATGTGAGACAGACGGAACAATACGTTCAATCCATAGAAATGTTTTGGAGGTGCAAATTAAACTGGAGTGTGGACTTGAACCATGAGGTTTTTTCCTTTAGCCAAAATGTTTGTGTAAAATCAAAGAAACAAACAGTAGCTTTTGTGTAACAAGTGTTTTAAATTTCTGTTTTAATTTAGACTGTTTTTTAATGAAAAAAGCGTCCTGAAGAAGGTGACGATTTCTTTCACCGAAACGCCGCGTTGACATATATTCTTTTTTCTTCATGAATTGTTTTATAATGTAATGTTTTTATGAATAAATATGATGTTTTTAATATGACTATCCGAAAAACCAATAAATAAAAATGAGATATAATTTATCCTCTTGCTTCTCCACCCTCATTGTATCCTACTGCTTGTTGTCTACAATTTAAATACTTAAATATTGCATATAACCTTTTTTGCAGAGCATTACAAGTAACACTGCGTTCCATGTTTTCCAAAAGTCTGGTGTCATGTTTTCACCACTATCCCAGATGCTTGGTGATGTATATACTTGTCACTATACCTTGCATTGAATGTTTGAAGCCTGAGGTGTTAGCAATTCACCTACTATCAATATTGACACAATAGAAACTATGGTCTGATGTATTAAGGGTTTTTACCTATTCTCTGTGGGGAAATGTGATGACACATATTAGGAAAGATTTTTATGGAACCAGCCATTTTACCTATCGGTAAAAGAATCAAATGCAGTCGAAATATCAAATATGAGTTTGATATTTCCTGATTCTCTATAGTTTATAAAATAATTAAACTAGACCTAAAACATGAAACTAAACCCTGCATCTTTAGACCAAAGGCCACAAAAAGTAAAAGGAAGAAGAAACATTATTTTAGTGGCATCCCTAAAGAACAAAACGCAAGCAGAGTCAGTCTTTCTTTCTGCTACCTTGTATAACAAAGTTACATTGTATTGACCCCTTCAGGAAGAAAAAAATGTCTTTCACTCTTGTTTTCCTTTCTTTGAATGACATTTAGTTTGTGGTTGTTGAGGTGTTTTTTCAGTGTTTATATGTTTTCACCAGTGAGGGCTATTTTTCTTTCAGTGGGGTTTTATCAGTTATTATAGGTTTAAACCTAAAACCCCACAGCCTAAACATAACTGTATACTCGGATGGAGTTTTGCGGGTATATATGAGAACCGCCGTATGCTGTGCTTTCTTCACCGCCGCACCTCTACTCAGCCTTGACACTAATGTGTTCCGAGCAGGCGTAAATATATATTGCATGGATTTAATATGCAGATCTTTGCATTCACAATGCCAAATGCACTGGAAACACTTTTCAAGAAGTTACAATAAAACTTTACATAAATCAGTACATAATTAAACACGACCAGAAAAAAACAGCAACAAAGGACATGTCTCTTACCGATGAAATGATCCACTGGTGGTAAGTAGAAAGGTTTTAAACTTTCGTTTAAATTGATGGTATTAGGGGACAGTGAGAATTCCAGACATCAATGTCAATCTCAGTAAAGGTCTGAGCCATCCTTACTTAGAGATGAATTTAGACTCCTCTAGCCAAAGGCTTAACAGACTGCGAGAAGAGCTCAGACCCCTATTGGGATTATTAACTCAGTGGCCATAAAAGAGCTTGTGGTGAGCTCTGTACCCAATTTTAATTATAAATGTGGTCTCAAACAAAGCCAATGAGACTGTCAAGGGTTAAGGAACATATCACACACTTCGTCCTGTCTTAGTATAAAAAGATAGTTACTGACTGCAATTATGAACCTAAAACACGGCGGCAATAGTGGAGGGGCATCGCCCCACTGGCTCAGAGCCAGCAGCTGAAAAAGAAAATGATATTTTATTACCATTTTATTTTTCGGTAACTGCCTGAGCCAAGACTGTGCAGGGAGTGATGGCCCGGATCATGGAACGGAGGAAGAGTGGAGTGAAGAGCACTTATAAGTGCGTATGTCAGTTTGGCCGGCCGTCTTAGGCCAGCCAAACAGACATGCACAGTTAGGTTTCTCCAACCCAGCTGTGCCTGTGCGAGCATTAAACCAGCCCGCTCACGCCATTTTCCCGCTCTTCTGTGATGCTTGGTATAGCATGAGAACTGCACGAGGATTTGTAGGGGAAACTTTGATGGTGTCCCAGGGACCACAGGGAGCAAAAGAGCACAGAGGCGACTAGCAGCATCAGGTAAGTCTTTTTTCGATTAGTAATTCCACCCCGCCGCCTTTGCTGACCTGCCACCCGAATATGTGACTTTACAACAATGATTTACATTGCAGTACGTTACATCGCAATTATTACAATGCAAGTCCTTACAACGACTTGCGCTGAAGGGCGCTGGACTTAGGAATAGTATGATTTACTATTCCAACTCCAGCCTATGCAACAGTAGGAAAGGTGTTGGAATAGTAAATCATACTATTCCTTAGTGTATAGCGCCATCCCGCGCCATCCAGAGCAAGTCGTTGTAACAACTTGCATTGTAATAACCGCTATGTAAATGTATTGCGGTTTGACGACCACATTGTAAAGGCTGTTTGCCCCGCCGACCACCACTTTATATTGGCAGCAGCCGCGACTAACCTGAAAGTCTCTTTTCAGGCTTTAATCAGGGTGTGCCAAATGTCATTGATTAGGTACTTCCTATAAGCTCTTTTTTTGTAGAAAAGTGGCAAATATTACATGTGGTATGACTTGAGGTGCTATTATGCACCTGGCGGTCCCAGTGCAGATTATTCTGACTGATCAGAGAGCTATCTTCTTCCCACAAACGCTGCTCTAGATCTTGTGAAGGCTACATACCTCTAAGGTATTCCACAAAACATCTGTTATTTGGGATTGTTCTGATCTCCAGCCACAGTTGTTGCACTTGGTTTAACTGCCACTTTTAACTGACAAAATCACTAGTTACGGCCCACTAAACCATCTATACTAAATGTCCTTCCTTCTTGGCTTAACAATTTACAAAATATAACCCAGACAAATGTCTCAGCTTCACTAGCCATCGATTGCTTGTAGTCCCAACCATACAATGTTCCTTACTAAGTAGTATGATCTTGCCTGTGGCAGCTGCTAAAACTTGAATCTTGTGCCTGAGCACCTTTCTCTAGCGAAACGTGTCTTTTTAGAAAGGGCCTTAACAACTGGTTGTTCAGCTATTGGGCCTAGGTAGTTGATGGATCCTACTCTGCCTCCTCCTAAGTACCAGGACCATTTTGGTGCCAGAGCACTTTTTAAAGTACCCCGAGATTAAAGATCGTGATCAAATTTCTGAGTCCCTACCACTAAACAGACAGCAGCATGTAAATTGCTTAAAGGAAAGCCAAGAAACCTTGGGTATAAGTTGACTCTGAATAAAAGCAAATCCTGAACCATTGAGCAGATCAGAAACTGGAATGTAGCATCTGCCCATGACAAATGGTTGCAAATGTGAAGACTGGCAGATTGCTTAATACGAGCCTAACATATCCAACTAACTGAAAAATAAGAACAATAGGAACATCCACGTTATTTAGCTTGTTGAATCATATGAGGGTAGACATCATCAGGCTGGAAACTGGATTAGCATGTGATCAAATAGTAAAAATTGAGTATTTGCCAGATTAAGCTAAAGGTAATCTGAAAATATTGTACTGAGAGGTTACCACCAGCAGGTGTAGCTGAATATAGTGCACATACTCCTTTCCCCTCATATCTATGGAATGGATTAGCACATCTTGAAGCTTCTTATACTGATTGAACAGGTGTTAGCATAATAGAATCACTAATAAAAGCAATGGAAGATGAGATGGAAAGACCACCCCTAACAATATGAAAGCAATGAACCAGGAAGGATTCAAACCATGTAAGCATCACTATTCTGGGTTCCATTGAGGAGCTGTATTACATAGAGTGCCCCGGGAATGCAAAGGGCGTTTGTGCTCGCTTTGTGTGTCCCAGGGGGACTTTGGAATCACAGAAGGGGCTGCAGACGCTTGTGCGGCTCCTTCTGTAATACTGAACGCTCTGGTGCACTTACAGAGCTTTCTCAAGAGGGTGTTCCCTCATTTGTATAGGGATGTGGCCCCATCCAAATGAAGGAATCTCTTTGCCTCTGTGCCTGCGCTGTATTAATGATGCAGGTGCGCAGGCAAATAAGCTGTCAGAGGGTGCACTGACAGTGCACCACCTAAAAGGTGGCAAACTGTCTGTGTGTCCCCTGATAGCAGCCCTCTGTAGGGGGGGAGAAAGGGTCCTATGACATTCCCTTGCAGATGGGTGCAGTCACTCTCTCAACCTGCCTGCAAGGGGATCTCTAATCTCCTTTTAATGCACAGGCATGGTGCCGCCTGCAGAGGGAAACACAGAGCGAGTGCTTCAAAGAGGCTCCGTTATTTCACTTAAATGCCCTGCCCGCAGGGCAGCATGGGTTTGTGGCTGCCATGGGGAAGTGCATTCTATGTAATAATGTGCGCTTTCCCTGTTTGCACCCGGTGCAACCTTTTTAAGATGCACTGGGTGCAAACAGGGAAAGTGTGCCCTATACATAATAGGGTCCCTAGTCTCAAGGATCTTTAGAGTGAACCTGTAACACTCCTGAGGGGTCGAATACCACCAGGAGAAAAGATGTCATCCCTTCTAGCATCTGAAGGAGATCGTTCATAACTTGCAAAGTACATACCTTGTGTTGAAGCATGCCTAAATCCTGGGCTTAGTTTATATGCAAAGACAGTGTTATGACATGTACAAGAATAACCTTCATTAGTTTTACCCAAATTGGAAAGAGTCCACAGATTCTAGTCAGTAAATATTTTAATGAGTGGTCACATAGTCTTTCAGGACAGTGGAAAGGATCCTGAATCCAGGAGACCAATACATCAAATGGTCTAATATTACAAAACCTGAAAGTGGCACTTTATTACTAGGCAAGACGAGAGTCACCTGTGTTGAATGCAGCTTTCATTGAAGACTCTAGAAAAATCAGTAGCAGACACTCTGCCCCAAAAAGGACTGTACATCCGCCACTGTGACCCAGCAGTCCTTTGGCAGATGGTTTCCAATGTCAGAGGCAGCTGATGTTCGGTCATCAGAAGACGCGTGGTTCCCCACATCTAAATGAGGAGGAGGTATCATGGGTTCGGCAGAGTAGAATCTCTGCCAATTCGAGGGGGAGTTCTCATTCCACAAAACCATTAAAAATCTCCTTAAATGTAACAACAAATGTAATGACTGATCAGCAATGTTAACTGTTTGGTGAAGACTAGATATGTCAATCCTGGCAACCTGTGACACTGGCAGAAGCTGAACAGATGTCTACACCAGGCTCCTTGGAATTGTATATGCAATTTCTGAATACCCTTGGCTTGAGATAACAAGCTTCATCTTCTGGGCTTCACTTTCAGTTCAGCTGGTTGTATTAGAGTGGTGCAGGACATCATTGATTGAGGGTTACTAATTAGGGGTTCTTTGTTAAGATTGTGGGTGACATTTTCGAATTGATATTTCAAATGGCCTGTTTCCAGGGCATCCTTATTCTTATTTGCACCATTTTATACCAGGCAATATTTCATACCAGTAATTAAGTTGGGAAGGGTTGGAAATATACCTTTCCTGCAGGGTCACCCCAAATTCTTTTGGCCTTTTTTCCTGAAACCTATTTTTACTGACTATAGAACTCTGTTCACTATATCCCTGCCAAACCATGCACCCTCACTATGCTTTTTACAGTAGCAAGGCTCCATAGGGCAGTCCTGGATTACACCTCATGCTGATAATATCAGATTGGTAACAGCTAGAAAAATATTTAACAGACTAATTTTATTAGTTTAACAAACCACAATGCAATGGTAAAGTCCAATTATGTCTAACTATTACAGATAGGGATACTTAGAAAAGTTACAGTTTGCCTACCTGAAGCATGTAGAGGCCTTTCTCTAAGTATTCAGTTGTTACCTGGAAAATGTATGGCTCCCCTGTGGTGAAGTATGAACTGCTTTTTTGGCAGAGTCAATAGGCCCTGGGTGTAGGGAGGTGTTTCTGTTCCCATGAAAGGATGGCCTGGGGCTGTGCACAGACTCTTTGTGCACTTCAAAATAGCCTCACCTTTTACAGGCTGATGTTACTCACGCCTGAACCATCCTTTCCTTTTGTTTTTCTAGTCAGCGAGGCACCAACCCTAGTGGTAGTGAGATCTGCTCCAGAACTGGTTTAGAATTAACATTGGGGTGTGACTGTGAGTATCCTCTTCGACATCAACTCCTGCTTTTTTGCCACTTCCTGATTGATAGGGCTACTGGAGTTTTACTTACAAAATTTGGTGTGTACTTCAAAGAAGGGAAACAAAATGCCAAAACACTTTAGGTGTTTCCATTGTCTGGTTGCTGAAAGATCAGTTCTGGTATTATCAGACCTCTGTCTCTGGGTTTGTTGGGAGTATACGGACTGCCTAGTATTGGTTGTTGTGTTAGATGTGGGTGCACACTAGGATTAACATAGTACATTCCCTACCCACATCCCCAGTCCTTAAAGCACAAGTTTAGTCTTCCCAAAGTGGGACGGATTAGCCCCAGGAAGCCTACACCATTGGTTAGGGCTTCACTATGCATTAGAGTGGCACCTCCAGCCACCCATGTCAGCACTTTCCTGGAACTGTGGAAGATCAGAAGAGGACTAAACCTGCTGTCTGAGACCTGCAAAGACACTAGAAGACTGGACCTGCTCTCCCTCTTGTGCCCAGGAGAAAGAAGTGTATTCCAAGGGCCATAAGACTGAACTCCTGTTAAAGCTACAGGGACACAACAAACTCAAAAACGTTTTTCCTGCAACTGCCCAGCTGATCAGCAGCAACTGGACCGGAACTGGAGTCTGTCTCTAAGTGCCTCCCCTGAGGTGGATTGGGACCAAAAAGACTAAAATCAGATGGTGAAATCTTTAACCAGAATGAATCTTGTTAGTGTATCTAACCTTCACTCTATAGCAGCCAGGGTAAAGTTTTGCCTAGATCATGTTCTACTTTTGCCATTTTGGTAAATATATTTTGCTCTATTTTTCGAATTCATTTGGGATTAAAAATTAAAAATCAAGACACAAGGTAAGAATTTTGACGGGGACAACTTGCTTTGTGTATCTGACCTCAGCTCTATCAGGGTCAGCCTGAAATCATACCAAAGTCCTGGTGAACGACTGGCAGTCACTTCTGATTGGTGCTTTACTTTTTCCTGGTGTTTTTTGCCCTAAACCTTAAAATTCATATCTCCAATTCCCGTGATTGGATTTTAATCATTTTTGTGTAATTTGTTATATTATTTTTTCTTTATTTTTAGAAAATGCTTGTTTTTGTTGTTGGATGATGTGACTTTGTTATTGTTTAGGTACTCCTAAAAGCATTGCACATGTTTCCTTAAGTTAAGCCTATATGCTCCGCGCCACAGCTATGAAGGGTTGAGCACAAGTTTGGACATATTACATGTGATGGACTCACATCCTCCTCAACTAATAACCCATTTTCTTGCACTTACTAATGCTGAGGAGACTCATCAAAGTTTACCTAGATTCACAAACTATTTTTGGCAATTCATTAGGAAATTTTCTGGGATAAACAGGGTCATTGCCTTCTTCTGAAAAAGGCAAACATGTGGTCTTTGGTGGGATCAACCGAGGCAAAAAGGCTTTCAACAAGCTTAACCCCTTGCATGCGCAGCAAATTTTTGCACTGTGCGGGTCATTTACATAGTGGGAGGGATTCGGACGGCCCCCGGTCATCGTGAGCACCCGCCCACCGTGACTCATGATGGACGGGGGCCATCATGAGCATGCAAGGGGTTAAACATGTTCCTACTAGTGCACCAATATTGTGTGATCCATGCACTTCAAATACGTTTATTAAGGGGACAGATGTTTCTGAAAGAGAAGTTGCAGCTGACTTTTTGTAAGACAAAGAAGATGAAGGAAAAGAACATCCTTTCCTTTTCTGACTAGTGTTTTATCAGAATCTGCAAAAACTATACAGTACTAAAAAAAAGAACTCTTATCCATGAAGATGGCTTGTACTGTATGGGGACATCTGTTGATGGGCACAAATGAACCACTTGAAATCCAAATTGGATTCCATCAGAGTCTACCATGATTGGGAACTCTTCATTGTATACATAGTCATCAAGGCAGATGGGCATTTGTCTTTGCTCTGTGTGATTTCACTTTCACCTATATTCCTGGTTCAAAACATGCAATGGTGGATTCTGTATCAAATTGTCATCCTAATTCATTAGTTGTTTATATTCAGCCAATTATTCCTGCAGTCAGGAATAGCTCATTCATTTATAGTTACAGTCAAGTTGGCTCAAAAATAGGTGAATTCACTGGAACCAAAGCATCTTTATTTTATAAAACCGCTTATTCCACAAAATGTATTGTTTTTTTAGCCAACAACCCATTTTTGGAAGGTATTCAAACTTGATGTCATGAAAGATTCATCAATTTCTGGTCATAAAGACTATTTTGGATTTAGTTTTAGGATCTTTCTGGTAGCTAACTAGTTATTTTGTTATCCTAGAATACTTTCTTGCCTGTCCTATTTGTTCTATTTGTGATATGCATAAATCTACATATTCTAATCCTTATGGATATGTACAGCCATTATGAGTTGCTCCTGAACCTTGGCATAAGATAATAACAGAATGTGTAACAGATCATCCACCGTCAAAAGGATGTCATGTGGTAATGGTTACTGTGGACACTTTTTCAAAGATAAATTATTTTCTACTTTGCATTTGCTCAAATTACCAACAGTCGAAGAAATGGTCCAATGTTTTTGTCATTATTTTGTGCCTTCATGGGCTGCATTATGCTATAATTTCTGAAAAGAGGAAACCAATATCTCTTACATTTTGGACACTCTAGGTGGGGCATTAGTGGTTGAACAAGTTCCTTTTCTGGTCATCATCCCCACTCAAATGGGAATTCTGTATGAACCAATTAAACTTGGAGCTAAATCTACTACTGTTGTGAAACTTCAGACAACTGTTTCCCAATTTAACCAATCACAGATTTCTATAATGAAAAAATTGATAGTGGCTTCAATGTTTCACCTTTCTTTGGTATGGAAGGAATTCCTCCATTAGTTTTTTCATGCCCTTCTCACATTGATGCTTTGGTTCAGTTGACAACTGCCTATTTTAATCAGTGATGGAAGCATTGACAACTTTGTACTGAAAGCTTGACTATTCTAAGATAATAATGAAGGAAAGTCTAGTCCTCATTTCTCTTGCAAGAAGGTTTTAGTTGTGTTCTCATTTCTTTCCTTTCCATATATTTCTAATAAAATGTCAACCATGGTTTTTGGGCCATTTGTGATAACTCACCAATCAATCCTGCGGCACTTTGGTTGAAGTTGCCTTGTACTTGGAAGATTAATTCTATCCCTGACTCCTATGTACAGATTCAATATATACATAAGCCCATTATAGTACAAGGTCAAACTTAATATGAGGTTTTGAAATGTGTGATTCCTGAAGGATTCTAGGTTTTATTCAATTTCAGATTTACTCGAAAGATTATCCTGTGAGTTGAATGCTCCCGGAAAGATGCTCTTCAGTTCCT
Source organism: Lissotriton vulgaris (assembly GCF_964263255.1). Taxonomy (NCBI): domain Eukaryota; kingdom Metazoa; phylum Chordata; class Amphibia; order Caudata; family Salamandridae; genus Lissotriton; species Lissotriton vulgaris. Next base: position 1,320,613,515 of record NC_141696.1, on the reverse strand, counting down.
GCCCCATTCTTAGTTTGTTAGTTCTTTCAACAGCACCCTGACTAGCTTGGAGCATCAGGAGGCAGGCAAACTTTTACATATGTGTCAAGAGTAATGCCAAGATGTTAACAAAGGTTATATGCTTTCAAGCAATGGAATGGTGTCCATGTTTCTAGATCATGTTTTCCTGTAACAACATGCTCAGTGATTGGATTGACTGCATACAATTCTGCATCTTTGGGTCATCCACCTTCATTGTGCAACAGAAGACAAAGGTATATGAAGATTACCATGTAGCAGTTTTACATGTTTCCCCAAGAGTTGTGCACAGAGTTTAACCTCGGAAAGTGAGTACATCCCAAATGTCAAACCCCAAATTCCACTGCGAATTCTGTGATTATATTATAATGCCATTGAGGCTAACATTTGGTCAAAATGTGTACCCCTGTTCTCACTACAGGACACTTTGAGACAATACTCCTAACATTTGGATACAAATGTATCTTCTCCATACAACGCTCTCGGCCGCTGACTCCATGCTCATGGTCACCCAAGAGTTGTTCCACAGATCTCTTGGAGCACCAGGTATTAAGGATGGTGGCGGGTTCCTGAATCCCTGTGTGAAATGCAGGATGCCAAATTTGGACCTCTTCTCAGATCTCCAAATGAACTTTATGACTTTCTGGGTGCATTATAACATCCTGGGTAGAGACAGAGAACAATCCTTTCAATATAAAAGAAAGACGTCTGTTGTGCTGAGTTGTGCAAGTGAGAGGCCCCTTTAGAAACTCAGATAGGTCCTTTTGGCAGCTTAGCAAGTGGTTCAAAAGGAGGGAATGGAGAATAGACCCCAACTGAATCATCTCATGCAGGGAAATTTTAGATCACTGGTACAATGTCGTAATTCTTTTTAATATTCTGTTTATTTATCACTTTATTTGCTTCTGTTTTGTTTAGTTTTATAGTTACAACTGTACACATTATGTGCACTTAGGTGGGACATTTAATAAAATGTACTCTAGGGTTTATTCTCAAGTGTGACTATTTGTGATGAAAAGAGATTTGGAACCCACATGCAACAATTAATCTTTTGAATCTTACAGGACTGATTGTTGCCCAGAATGTATCATCCTGAAGTAATTCTCAGGTCGTTAGTGGGTTATATGACACCAGGTTTACTATCTCAAGTTTGTAAGTTAGTAGCAAACCTGCACTATTACCAGAGAGTCTAGAAAACATATTTTCCACCATATTTTGTATGGAATTACAAAGAACATATCAATAAGAGAGAGACAACCCCAAGAGGAGGATGTGTTGCATCACATTTGTTCATTTAGTTTTCATCATGTTCTTCTCCCCTTTCTACTATGTTGTTCCAGAATTTTGCATTCTGCATATTGTCCTTTACCTTCAATCTTGCTTGGCCCTTTGCTCCTTCCTGAGATCAGGATTAGTTTGGTGCATTGCTGACTTGTTCAATTTAAATATTCATCTACAAAAAGAGCTTAAATACTGCCAATAAGGGAGCATATTCTCAAAGACTTATCGCCGAGTTATCGACACTTTATCGCAGCCAAAGTCGCAATAAATGTATTGCCCCATTCACATGCTGGTGCTAACATCCAATGTCACCAGTTTCCCCGCGATAGCAGCCACAAAAAACATCGCCATAGATGACACCGGCAATTATCGCTAATGATATGCAAAGTAGGCGTTACCGTGCAAAAAGCACCACCAACACCACTTTGCAACATTTTCAATGACCAGCCAGATCAGTGATAAGATCACAAAGCAGATGATAAGGCACGTTAGCAGCAGGAATTTAACACCTGCTCTTACCTGGTGTAAAGTCGGACGACAGCCTGCACCAGTAAAGGGAGCCCAGCCCAGAGCCAAACCTGAAGAACAACAGATGCCATGGAGCCACAGATCATGCAGCTCAGACACCCAAGAGGGCCACAACACCGACCGCCACCCCCTAGGACCCCACCCTCCCCCTCCCCGGGGCCCTAACCCGTGCACACCCAGCCCTCCCCGGACAAAGACATGTTACATCAACTTTCCAAAATCATGAACAAAAAAATTCGCCTGATGTCGCACAATTGCAACACATAACATTCATGTGTGATCAGAAAAAGGAGAACCATACATTCATCTTAGAATTTCCAAACAAATCGTTTTCTTCAGAATAAACCCTAAACAACTATTTTGAAGAGTCATGGCAGGTCTTCTCGGGACGATCTGTAAGTCACAGCCTGCAAAGACAAAATTCTAGATAAGAAGGTGTGTCATGCGCTCATCAAAGGACTGAGAGAGAGAGCGAAACAGAGAGAGAGAGAGAGAGCGAGAAGGAGAGGGGGACAGAGAGAGAAAGAGGGAAAGACAGAGAGAGAGAGAGAAAGAGAAAAAGAAGGAATGGGAGTAAGAGAGAAAGATAGAGAGAGAGAGAAAAACAGAAAAAGAGAGAGAAAGAGAAAGATGGAGAAAGAGAAATAGAGGTAGAGAGGGTAGAGAGAGAAAAAGAGATGGAGAGAGAGAGAGAAAGAGGGGAAGTCAGGGAGAGAGAGAGAATGAGAAGGAGAGGGAGAGAGAGAGAGAGAAAGAGAGAAAGAGGGGGAGAGTGAGAGAGAGAAAGATAGGGAGAGACAGAGAGTAAGAGAGGAAGAGAGGGAGAGAGAGAGAGAAAGAGGGAGAGGGAGGGGGAGAGAGAGTGCCACCACTGCGGACCCAGGCCTCACTGCTCACCTGCTGCCACCGGTAGTTCTCCAATCACATGCCGGTATACACTGCAAGCCACCAGCATATAGATTCATCAAAGTCCCCTTTTTGCGAGTCTGTATTAGCGATTATTAAGGAATCGCTATTACATACTCGCAAAACGGGATGCATGTAGAAATCGCAATATTTTTTGTGATTTCTACTGCTTCCTTATTTGCGAATCGCAAATTGCCAATCGCAAATAAGGATGCGATTTCCAATTCATTCCTAAGGGCCTAAAGGCCCATAGGAATGAATGGGGAGTCAATCCTTATTTGCGATTAGCAATTAGCGAATCTCAAATAAGGATGCGATTTCAAGGGTGCCAGGGTGTCCAAAGGACACCCTGTAGCACCCCTGAAATGGAAATATACACTGATTTTGCGCACACACATGTCCAAAGGACATGTGTGTGTGTAACATGCAACTTAGATAAATGCACTAAAGTGCATTTTTTAAAGTTTTCGCTATTTACCACGTAGTTAGACTTTGCGGTAAATAACGGCCCCGGATTGCGAATTCACAATTTTAAAATGCTTCATGCATTGCATATAAGGAATCGCAAATTGCGATTCCTTAAATGCAATCGCATTTTGGGAAATCGCAATTATTTGCGATTTTTTAAATTGCAAGTTCATGATCCATTGATGAATCTCAAATGGTATTTTTGCGGGCGCAAACGGCCGAATTTTGCGATTCGCACCGTTTGCGCTCGCAAAAATGCTTGATGAATCTATGCTCAGGTCCCTTATCTGAAACAGAGTCCAGAGTAATGAATGGCAGAGTCCATACAGTTGCACACACCATCACCGCTTGCCTGCCCCTGCGCACACAGACTGCTGCACCACACTTCCTCCCGCTACCCAGTGGTTATTGCCCGCCCCTGAGCACCCAGGCCTCACTTCTCACCTTCCTTCACTGGTGAGTCTCCAAGAGGACCCACCACGTTCTGGTGCAAGCTCCAAGCCCAGGGCCCACGACCATGGCAGCCTCCACATCATGAAGCCCGCACCGCGGGCCACCAGGACACACGCTTGATTCTGGGTCCTGATTTTGTAATGGCAGATATCATATCAGTGCACATTGCATCATCGCAGGCTGCACACCCGCTCAGCTCTTTAGGTGCCACTAACTCTGTGAACCGCGAGGCAATGCCACATGGCGGTAGGCCCGCACAGCCCGCTGGCTCAGGCCTACACTGCGGTCCACTAAGGCTCACACAGATCCTTTCCAGTCCGGACCTCCAGGATGGGGCATCATCACAGGCTGCACACCCGTTCAGCTTTTTAGGTACCCCTACCTCAGTGCACCGAAAGTCACCGTCCCGTGGCGGTGTGCCTGTGCCGGCCGAAGTGTATCCGGTGTCACCAAGACTGTGCAGCGCAAGTCATGGACCCTCTGTGATTGAGTATCGTGGTGCGGACACCATTATGTCACCCCCGGAAGTGTGGAACGTGATGTGGTAGGGCCCCAGACCCTCATCCATCAATAATAACCACACAGATACACCCAGTTAGAGAGTGGAAATTACAGATAGGGGGTATTTGTTTACTGTAAAATTAGAAGTTGCACACCCAGTGCAGCGCTCAGTGCGGCTCCCCGGCGTGCACGCTCTGGATGAACAACTCATAATCTGTAGGGTGCACGACTCCAGCACCTTTCATGCACAACTTCTACGCGTTTGGGAGCCTGCATTGCTTTTCCACATGGGGAGCTACTAACACGCAGCTCCCCATGTGGAAAAGCAATCTGGTTTAGATTTTGAAAGAGAGAACAGATTTCCTTGCTATGGGAGGGTGGGAGGGGCACCCCGGGACACTGCAGGAGCCGGCCCTCCCACAATACATAAAGCCCCGGGGAGTGGTGTTCGCCGGGGCTTTGGGGACCTTGGAGCCCCCCCAACCATTTTTTAAGCCCCGGGGGATGACAAGGCCCTCAAGTGCTCCAGGAGGGGGACCACGCAGCCCCCCTCCCACAATAAATAACGCCCCAGGCGGTGGTGGTCCCCGGGGCTTTGGGGACCTTGAAGCCCCCACGACCATTTTTTTTGTAGCTCCGGGGGTTGACGATCCCCAGGGCTAGGGGGACCCCTCAGGGCCCCCCATAACATTAAATAATTTTGTCCCTGGGATTTGGCCCCCGGGGACTCATTATGAAAAAAGCTTCATTTTATTTATTTATTTATTTTACGGCAGAGTCTCCGCACCCTACTACACCTGCCGTTTTTTCAAAAAAAGAAAATTTAGTGGGCCCTGGGGGTCCTTCTGGGACCCCCTAAGCAGGTCTAGAGGGTCAAAGTATTTCTACCCTGCCCCCTTTATACGTTTTACACACTTGTTCCACTAACTTCTTCAGCCTCGCTTCAACCGAGGCACAAAATGGCTGCCAACAGTTTCTGGTTTCGAATGTTGACAACCACTTGACATCTAATTAGCATTCAGTGCCTGATCGGAAGGGCGCGCTTATGATACACTCACGGTGCGTTCTTAGTCTGCGGATCCACCGTGCCCATAGATATATATATATGCTTTTAACTGTCATTTTCTCAGGAAGTACTGAACAGATTGACACCATTTAAGCAAAAGGCACTAGTCTGAACTGAGGACTACATCTCTGCCAAATTTGGCGCAATTCCGTTCAGCAGTTCGGGCTGTAGCTGTGGCTAAAGGTCCTATGGAAAATTGCATGGGGAAAACACGTTTTGGGACCCCCTTTTTTCTCAGCCCCCACTTCACGAATCGCCCTGATACTTTCAGGGAAGGAGCGGAACGGCTGGCTATTAGTTTTTAAAATTTCGCGAAGATTCGTCAATCAGCGCCAACGTTATTCCAAATAGAATGTTGCAGATTTCCTATGGAAAATAGGTCCTAACTATAACTACCTACTGGCGACCGCCAGTAGGTTATATATATATATATATATGTGATCAAGGCAGGGATCTGCCGAAACGCGTCGTGGCTGATGCGGTTGCACTTTAAAAATTAAATAAAAGAAAGAAGCACTTATTCGGGTCTACCTCGTCTTTGCTTGTGTGGCTGTTGGTTTTCGTGGAGACTAAGACGAGCTCTTGCAGCATATATATATATATATATATATATATATATATATATATATATATATATATATATATATATATATATATATATATATATATATATATATCTCGCTTAAACATCCCCATTTCACAATGCTAGGTGATTTCAATCTGCATGTGGATGACACCTACTGCACTAAACTGTGGCTGCACCTTGACATCATGGAGGGCCTAAATCTGACCCAGAGGGTTAGTGGTAGTGGCCCCACTCATCTGGCTGGCCATATGCTGGAACTGTTGTTTACCAATCATCCTAATCTGACCACAGCATCACCCCTTCCTCTTACATGGTCAGACCACTTCCTAATACCGTTTAGTCTGGCTATAACCCCTTGGTCTACCATTTCCGTTAAGGCCCGGGATTATGGTAGGAAATAGTTCAAATCACCTGCTCATCGATGGCCACCGCACTTTCCCATTCTTCATGGCAGTCAGTAGGGGATCTATACACTGATGTCTCAAATTTTAATGGCTGGCTATCCTCAGCCATAAATGCTATGGCCCCTTTGCAACTGATGATCTCCTCTAGACTAAAACCTTCACTCCTTGGTTCTCCCCCTCCCTGCGTGCTGAGAAGAGCCACTGCAAAAAACTTGAGCTGGAGACACTCTTATGATCCAGAGGCAAAATCTACTTATAGAGCTGCCATTAATAAATTGCACAAACTTAAATGTACTGTAATGAGAGAGTACTTCAGTTAACTCTGCCGATAACTCCTCAAAAACTCTGTTCAAAATAATGAAAGAGTTTTCCAAACCGACTACATTATCCAGCTTGATTCCCCCTAGCCAAGGACTCTGTGATGGTCTATCTAACTTTTTCCATGACAAAATCCTAGAAATTTTTTCCACGTTTAGACTGGCCACGGATGGCCCAATTCTTGACTCTGGCGTAACTAAGGAAGAGGCTTTTACATCTTTTAAATCCATCTCTATTGAAACCTCTTCTCAAAAATTGTTGGCATGCAAATCAGGCTCTCACATGGACTCATGTCCAGCACAACTATTTAGTTCACTGGACCCTTTTATTATTTCTCCACTGAACTTGATCTGGAACACCTCCGTACATACTGTTCTTTTCCCTTCAATGTGGAAACAGGCCATGCTGATTCCTATTTTTAAAAAACCTGAAGCCGATCCATTGGTGTTTAGCAACTACCGGCCCATTTCCCTTCTACATAAACCAGCCAAAATTCTGGAGAAAGTAGTTCAGGAACAACTCTCTAATTACCTTGAGTCTGGACAACTTCTCATAATTCGCAGTCCGGTTTCAGATCCGGATATAGTACAGAGACTGCACTTGGGAGGTTTTAGAGACTATCCGCGAATGCGTGAACACAGGCGATGCTGCAGTGCTAGTGCTCCTTGACCTGTACGTGACATTCTATATTGTCTCTCATGCCATATTGATTGAAAGACTTTATAGTCTTGGGATTCAGGGCACCCCTCCGGCTTGGATTAGATCTTTTCTAAACGGGCACACCCAATAGGTCTCCCTTCATCCTTTTGTCTCGGAGAAGAAACCACTCAGTTGTGGTGTCTTTCATTGTCTTTTAATGTCTACCTGTAGCCGCTGGCCAAGGTGGCAGAATCATGTGGAGTCAGAGTGATCTCATACGCTGATGACACATAACTAATGTTCTCATTTAGATATCACTCTGACGCTACCTTTTCTAACTGCCTTAGCAACATACCCTCCAGGTTGTCACTCAACACTCTCAAGTTCAACTCAGATAAAACTGAGGTGATGTTTTTCAATATAAAAAATCCACCTCTGTCCTTACTTTGGTGGCCCCCAGGACTGAATCTCCCCCCAGTCCCGGTGGAATCAACCAGGAATCTTGGATTCCTATTTGACAACGAATTGTCTTGCAAGGCTGAAAAAATAGGGTCACATCTGTGTGTTTTGATAAACTACGCATGATCCGTCAAATTCTCCCTGTTCTACCTTTGGACGCTCGCCGGACCATTATTCATCCCCTTATAACATCACACCTGGATTATGCGAACAGCAAGTATGCTGGAACGCCAGACTACTTGGTCAAATGCCTGCAGATTGTGCAGAATGCGGCGACAAGAATGATTTGTAACATGCCTTATTGTCATTCAATTTCCCCACACTTAAAAAAGCTACACTGGCTGTCTGTGACTAGGTGCATTCAGTTTAAATCTCTGGTCCTCACATTTAGAGCAATGCAGGGTCAGGGGCCTGCCTATCTCAGAGCTAGACTCAAGCATGCTCAGTCCAACCGATCACTCAGATTGAATCATCTTTGCCTCTTACGCAGTCCCCAGTTTCGTCGCTCTAGTATGGGGGCAGAGCTTTCACAGTTCTTGCTGCTCAATCTTGGAACAGCTTACCACTGTCCCTACGTATGACAGAATCAGAATGCTTATTTCAACGCAATTTAAAAACCTGGCTATTTACCAACCCTTAGCCGCTCAGTCATACTTACAATTGCTAACCGTCTGTGGCGCCGAGACACCCCCGTTGGGGGTAGCTGTGCGCTATACAAGTTTCTAAATAAATAATATATATATATATATATATATATATATATATATATATATATATATATATATATATATATATATATATATATATATATATATATATATATATATACATATAAACAAATAAACTAGTTAGTAGACAAATTAATAATCAATTATCAATTTAAACAATTGTCATGTATTTATTACTTAAATTAATTACCACACTATACCCCTACAAACCTATCTGCACACAGTTACATATTATTAATGTAGCTAGTTTGATTTAATACTTTCAGTTTCATTTACTAGTTAGATATTAGTTAATTAATTAATTAATAACTAACTTTCCACCCTGTACCCCTAGAAACCCAGCCGCCCACACATAATTAAATAATTAATAATCAATGTGTTAATAATTAATCTTTACTTTAAAAAGTCCCACCATATACCCATGCAAACCCAACAGCCCACACCTAATGTATACATTAAAAAATATAAATAATACACCATTTAAAAATATATTAATCAATTAAATAATTGATAATATATACATAATTAATTGTTAATTATTACCTAGTTATCTTTCCACTCCATAACCCAATAAACCCAGAAACTTGAACCTAATATATAACAAAAAATACAGTTATCACACAATTTATTAATTACACATTATTAATTATTTCCTAATTAATTATTGCTTAATTAACTTCCCACCCTATACCCCTACAAACCCAGCAGCCCACACCTAATATATAACTTAGAAAATAAAATGATTACACAATTTACATAATTAACCATTAATTATTTGATTAATTATGTATTATTAATTCATTGTTTATCAATTATTACTTAATTAGCTTCCCACCCTAAATCCCTGCAGACCCAGCAGCCTGGAGCTAATATATAAGTTAAAAACTATATTTATTACAGAATTTATAAATTAGTAATACATTGAATAATTAATACAAAGTTAATATCAGTACTAATTAATTATAATTGATTAACTTCCCACCCTACACCCCCACAAAGCTAGCAACCCACTACAACAATATACATTACTGTTAGCAAATACATTAAACATGTATAAATCCTTGAAAATTACAACCTATATTTAAAAATATTATGCTACATACAATAATAACACATAACATGAATATATGAACTAACACACATGAATATAATTTAAAAACATGTTTTACAATTACATTATTGATAACAATATTTCAACAATATTATTGAAAACGATGTTACTTACCTGTAAAATCGATATTCTTGACAACCACATTTCTGCTGCACCATTGTTTTTATCGCAATATTTTTCCTCAGATTTTTCTGCAACTCGATATTTCTAATCCGATATTTTGTCCAAGCATCGGCATCTCATGGCGAAAGAGCATAGGGGCATATTTTCGAGGATGGGCGATACATTATCGCCGCTTTTATCGGCAGGAAACTGCTGATAAAGCGGCGTAATGGGCTTGATAATATGCTCTACCCTATTCCAATCGAAGCCCATGTTAGATGTCTTCACATCTAACATGGGCTTCGGTAGGAATTCCATAGAGCATATTATCAAGCCCATTATCACCGCTTTATCGGCAGTTTCCTGCCGATAAAAGCGGCGATAATGTATCGCCTGTCTTTGATAATATGGCCCATAATTTATACATGCAGATAATTAATCGATTCTCATAAGCACAAATCAAAATATAATACTAAATTTACCATCATCAGTCTAAGAATGTCTAATTAATTACCTATAATGTTAATTATTCTTTGCCCTACTCATCCTCGTTACAGTTGTTACTTGATAAGTTGAATCCGACCTCCATAGAGAGGAAAAACCTCAGGAAATGCTCCCTCTCGAACTGGATACGAGCTTCTCCTGCCTCATGACCTATAATCTCTTTTGCACTCCCTAGTGCTCTGAAGTGAAGGTAGGGCGAAGTGCAGCGCTTCAAAAACTATGCAATACACAGGTTAGCATTTACCACGCGCTGGTATTGTAAATACTTTTCCTTTAGAAGCCAGTCAGTTTGTTATGTTGTACCTCCTTTCTACTCCAATGAAACCTCGTCTAGAATGTAAAAGCCAATGTTAAAAATCTGGCACTGCTTTCTACACAGTACCTTGCTGACAATTCTGAATATTGCTGTAAAACCCTGAACTGCACGGTGGCATTCTGTTTTTCGTATAATGTTATTTATACCTGGCAATGCTAACAGCCTAATAAAATTGTTTGAACTCAGAAGGCTCATAAACTTGCTAAACGCCATCTGGCATTGTAGGTGAACCAATTCAGGAGAGCCTTCCTGCTTTTGTACAGTTTTAGTACTATGTAAAATTGCTATATTTAAATTCGGATGCCATACGCCATTCATTTGGCGACATATATCAGAAGTAACATCCAAGGGAGATATCTGACACAAAGGGCCGTCAAAAAGATGATCTAACGTTGATAAATATGGAATACATCCAGCAGCTGCAAGGAGACTTCGAGGGCTGGGAAGAGAAAGGCTCTGGATGCACACACTTTCATACCTCACATTAACCATTGCTGTTTTACAGGATTGACAGAAACTGAGATTGCAGACCTTAACTGATTAAAGGATTACCCATTTTTTCTGTGGTTTGTGCACGTTCAACTCTTCAAACAAGGGTTTTATGAGAGTATGATTGATCGAATTACCATAGACAGCACACAAGTGTTGGATGGAAATAAGTAAATTAACCTTAAACAGGGGCAATTTCCCTAGGTAGCATTCCATTCCACCATTTTTATCGTGTTTGTTTTATACTGAAAGAATCCGCCCAATGCAAATGTGCCTTCCTGTCACGCAAAAGCTGAATTTCATCCTTAATAGCCTGCTGTGTCCCACCAGAATCGTAACACACCCCACAAAGATGCTTTCAGGTTAAATAAATGCTTGACAAATAACAACCTGTATTCTGAAAAATGTATCTGTTTGTATGCCCTGGAGGTTTATATTTATAGCGTTTGTGTTTATGGAAAGACTGACATTTTATAACTCTTTAACAAATTAGACCTGCATTGGGAGTATTTCAGAGGCATAGTATAAGAAATTGAGTTATTGGATTATGGGATGGAAGTCACACTCAGGCAACAACTACTGTCCTTGTCAGGCTGAAACCGAAAAGTCACTAAATTAACCTGTGCTTCACCCTCTGCTAGCTTGCCACGAAAAGCAGCCAGGCTTAAACTAGAGGCAATGTGTTAAGTACATCACAAACATTAAGAAAGTGAAAACACAACACAAGAAAAAACCCTATTGATACCACAAGGCCAAATATCAAGTTAGCAGAACCGAGATACTCATTTTAAAAATTTTAAGTGATAATAACACCTAAAAGCACCTAACGCCACTCGCAGTCATCTGGTTGGGCTAGACTGGGAGGAAGTCACAAGTTTAGGCTGACCATGATGGAGCACAGGTCAGATCCAGGGACCGGGTTAGCCCTAATGAAAAGTTACCTTCTTAAATCCGTTGTGTGAAGAGTTACATTCACGTGAGGAGAAAACTTTTGGCGCAGAGAGAGAAGGTCGAGCATCGCAGATTGTCGTAGCTGTAGTACGAAGATTCAGTTCTTGCGGGAGCTTCATGTTGGCGGTCTTCGAACTGCCAAGCCAGGTCCTTCCTGGATCCGAAACAGGCATCCTGGGACCGGTTTCGGGGTATCACCCCATATCAGTCAAGCTAGCTTGAATCCAGTTTGTATTCACATATTACAATGATCCCACAATGCCTGGGTAAGGAACAATCTAGACTAGTAAAGATGGTATTGGGAATGGGAATTCATTATTACAAATGTAATTTCCACTGTGAAAATTTAAAATAGTCACAGGTTATGTATTTGATTATCCATACACACAAAAGAGGAGTGGGAGCACAAAGGAACAGATAATTATTGTAGTATGTGGCACATGCTTCGTTTTTTAAAAACTGCCCCACCCACAAATTGTGGAATGCTTCATCATCAGGTTTGCTAACAACACCTGCGCAGACCAATGCCTGGAGTGGAGCAAAAGGGAGGGGAAGACATACAAACACAACTTTTCAGCGATCAGAAAAGAATAGTGGTGCAGAAATAAGAGTTTAAAAATGGTTCAGTAATATCCATTTTTAATTGTATTCCTGGACTTTCAGTTCAGGATTCAAAAATGTATATAGGATGGCGGTGTCGGGGAGAGTTAGTAACCCCACACCCCTCCTATCTGCCTGTTTGTGAACGTTTCAGCCGATTATATCTAGTCCAAAAACTGTCTTATGGCTTCCGTCGGGACCTAAGATTGCCTTGATTCCTCTATTCTCCCACCTTTCTTTGTTGGTAGTTTGAGATTTGTACCAATCTGGTCTGGGGGCTGCTAAACGCACGTTGGTGATACGTTATAACAATCGTAACCATTTGCTCATATGAGAGTGGTTATTTTCTGTGTGTTGAAGCCAAATGGAATATAAATTCTCAATGCAAACACGCAGATGCATCACTATCAATGTATCCATTAACAATACCAAACCGTAATGATGATTAGCTAGTCACCTAGATTATGTGTACCCTTACGTGGGCATGGTATCCATTGTTATGCTCCACTACTGTTAGCATAAATGCCTATGAGGGTGACCATAATCAATTCATCACTCATGGTTTGCTCAAGTTTTTAGAGTAGGATACCCTTACATTATCTCCGTGTACAAAAAATCTTACTGACTTTCACTGTAGTAGTTGCTTGAAAATGTGTGGGACCGAGAGCGGCTCCCTGTGGTCAAACAATGGTCAAATAAGGAAAAAAGCAAGAGGATTCGAAATAGTTATAAACTCACTTCACTGGGCATCCCTTCTGCCTGTGAGTCCATCTGTTGAGGTGAAAAGGTCATTATTCTTGGTGCGCCCTTCAAAACTCCCTTGGAATTTAGCCTCTTTGATCCCATGGTGCAGGTCCCCCTTCCCCCAATGAGGAATTTGTGTCCTGTAGGCTGTTTTATTCCTACTGCGGCTTGAGATTATTCATATATGTGTGCTAATGGGGCATGTGGATAGACACATCCCTGTCTCATTTTCATATTAAATCTGGCTGTTAGCTCCATCTGGGGTGGTTGTTGATATTATCTGGAGTTTTGTTTTTTCTTATTAATTCCAAGTTTACTCTTACATTATTTTATCACATTCCCCCTTCATCAGGAATACTATAATGTTGGAATTGTTACGCATAATTGGAGTTCATATCTCACTCCAAAGGAGTGTTCCACTCTGCTGGATAGTGCAATCATATGAAGCATTAATGCATATCTTCATCTCATGTTAAAGATCTGTCTATAGTGATCTTGGCTCCTATAATACCTGGTATTGTTATCATAGGTACCCGCCCCCTCTTTTTTCTTGGATTATTTTGCTGTTGTTTTGAGTTGTCTTTGCAGTAAATGTTAAGCCTTGGTTCTAAACCCACATTGCCTAATTAAAAACACTCTACCTAGACCAGCAGGGGTTAATGTATGAGGTCCTATTTGCGGTCACAATCTATCCAATAATTTCCACAGGATGTCATCATTCAAGCCTGTATCGGTGCTAAGGATCTAATAAACCAGCAGATAGGAGAGGAGCTATAGTCCTTCAGACCAAAACCACCCACGAGAGTGAATGTCTACTGCTTCTATCAGACAGAAGGAGTTATAGTATCCTAACCCGGAACCCCACCCCAGAGATAAAAAAAGAGAAAGCAACCCTAGTAGATGAAGCAGTTAACAATAAATCAATATCACAACAGGACGGGCTCTTCCTATGCAGAGAGAATACTGTTATTCCATATTTCTATACATTGCCCAAAGTACACAAACACAAGACCTTCACCAGGGAGACCAACAGTATCAGTCATTGGCTCGATACTTGAACTAGTATCTCAATTTTGCGATTTCATTTTTAAACCCCTGGTTTTTACCTTGTAAAAGACATGGAATTTGACTTGACCAGAGAATTCCTGGTAGGTATAGACATTGAGTCTCTCTACAGTAATATACCCCAGAGAGAAACCCTGAGTATTATAGAGGACTTACTATATGTGTTGCGATTGGACATATTGCACCCTGAGTTCTTTTATATTGAACCTAGCAGAAATAGCTCTGCCCCAAAAACTTTTTGGAATTCCAGGGTACCATCTAACTGCAAACACATGGGACACTCATGGGGAGCGCTTTCGCTCCAAACCTTACAGGGCTATATGTGGCAGCCTTTGGCTGGCAAGGGGAGCAGAGAGATGGGTCTGTAGTTCCTGAGATCTGTGTGGTCGGCATAGGGTTTCTTCAGCACAATATATAATTTGAATCTGCTATTAGCTGAATCATATCACAGAAAAATCGAGGTAAAATCATCAATGCCCTCCCCAAATCCCGGGATTTTATACTCAAATCACTAATGAAAAACAGTATCTTGTTCACATTGGTATTAGTTCCTACAGCATTATGACAAATTCTTCTAAGTTCAATAAGCAATCTCTTTTGACAAGTGGTATGTAGACCGCAATCCCGGACCGGCCACACCTTAGATCATGATGTACACAGTGGATTAATCATTGATGATTGTACCTCGATTTTTCTGTGAAAGGATTCAGCTAATAGCAGATTCAAATTGTATATTTTGTGAAACCCTGATGATGTCCAAGAAGGACGAAACGCGTACGCTGTGTTAAGTAAAGTTGTTTCATGGACATTGAAACAGTGAATTGGATGGAATATTTTGTGCAATATACACTGGATTGAACATTTCTTTCTGTTGGATAACTTTTGATTTTGGGAAAGTCATGGACTACAGTACTGGACTGAGAGATCTTTTTTTAAATTGATGCTCCTTCCACTCATCTTCATATTTACGGAAAACTGTGTGGCCTTGGTGTTAGACCACGGGAAGAAGAGCGCTGGAACTTTTACTTTCTAAGCAGAATTGTTTTTGAATATCCCTAGTACATACCTGGCTTTAACCTGGCTATATTGATGAATGTTTCTTCAGCATGAGGTTGATCTCTGTGTGCTTCAAGTCTTAAGGTAGTTTAAAGGGGATTCTGCACATACACAGAACTGTGCACAGGAAAATGGGACCTCAGTGCATATGGGTTGTACCTTCCTACCACCTTAGTATCCAAAATCCCACAACCAACTAGCTATAGTGTCTAATTTGCTCTCCTACATAATCACAAAGCTACAAATGGTTAGACAACTCAGAACACAACACTCCCGACTCTCTCAGGAATCGCTGTACCAAGACATACCCTTTGGCTCACTCACTCGTACTTGTCCACAATAAGGATTGCCAGATTTACTGTACAGTTCAAAATGTTTATTTTTACTATTGTGCTCTATAATGCAGTATACGAGCCACTGCTAGCAGAAAAATGCATAAACCTAAAACAGTTAGTATTGTTAGAATACCATAGAATATAAAGGGGGATGTCATCATATACAGACAGTGGAAAAATGACTATAAGGCCTAACCACCCTCCCCTTAGTAAGGCGAGGTTTATTATATAAAGGAAGATCTCTTGGCTTTGTCAGCAGACCCCATACCTTAGAGCCGAGATGGTAGGTTTACATCATAGGAACAGCATAGCTCCAAGAAAAGGTCTCTCTCCAAGTGTGTGTGAACAACATGCATCCCCGTAATATCAAAGCACGTGTTTCCAGCAGTACAGCTGTGTTTAACATGTTTTGTCTAGGTGTTAGGGACTGACCAGAACAGAATAACAAGGGGCATGTTTATCGACCTTGCACATCATGTTCAGACTAAACTCTAGAACCAAGCAGAGAATGCAGAAAGCAGACGCTTCTCATGTGAAAGGCACAAACAAAGTCTTCTTAAATAAAATCATGAGGTAACGTGCACAAAAGCAGCATCATAGTAGCAGAGCTCATGCTAACTTAGTAATGTTGGCAATGACCCTAACGGCCATATAATAGGAAGGGTGGACTTGATGGAGCAGTTGATAGTGCGGCAGTGATCGGGTGCAATGGAAATGCCATCTTGGTTGAACAAGTGGTGAGGGCAGGGATCAAAGGGGGCTGTGGAGTGGAAACTCATTAAAATCCTTTGGTTGTCATCAGAGGTGAGGGTGCTCCAGATGGGCAAGGTCTTTTGGAGGCTGGTACCATTGGATGTGGTGGTTGTGGGAGAGGTGGGTGGGTCTTGGGTTGCGAAGCTGTCATACAACTCCTTGATCTTACAGTGGAAGAAGGTGGCAAGGTTGTCACAGAGGTCTTGAGAGGGAGGATTATCTGCTGTGGGTTTGGCAAACTATTTGACCATGGCGAAGAGTTTTTTGGTATTCTGTGTATTTATGTTGATGTGTCCCTGTATGGCTGCTCTCTTTGTTGTTCTGATGATGTGGTGGTGTGCGGTGATGACAGATTTGAAGGATGCAGGGTCTCCCATGATCTTGTTGCTCCTCCATCTTTTCTTGAGATGTTTGCAGGTGTGCCTGGACTCTTGGAGGGCAGGAGAGAACCAGCTGGCTTTCTTGGAGGGCTGCTTGCCTAAGGGTTTCCTAAAGGGAGCTAGTGTGTTGGCGCAGTCGGTGATCCAACGGTGGAGGTTGTGTGCTGTGGTGTTGGCATCAGTGGCATCTGTGGATATCAGTGGTGGAGATTTGCTGAGGGAGGTGGTGAGCTAGTCTTCGGTGACCTTGTTCCATCTTCTGCGAGGATCACAGTGCATATGGTAGCGTGTAGCTGGCTTGGTGAAGGAGAAATGGGCCCTTGGTGGTTGGTCCAGTATGGCTTGGAGGTGTGGCTGACTGAGATATTGTTGCTTGCGGAGAAGATGTTGTCTGGAATGTTTCCTGCTGAGTGGGTTGGAGATGTGAACAGTTGCTTGAGTCCGATGGTGGCAGGGTTCTCCATTAGGGATGAGGTGTTTTGGTCGTTGAGGTTGTCAAGGTGGAAATTGAGATCGCCGAGGAGGATATAGTCCATTGGGTGGTGAGTGATGAAGTTGGCTATGGCTTCCCTAGGGGGATTGAGGGTCCAGGAGGTCTGTAGATAAGGGTGCCACAGAGGGTGGCGTTCGGGTTTGTCTGAATCTGAAGGTGGAGGTGCTCCATGTAGGGTTAATGGCTGTCGGAGTTGGTTGTGGGTCGGAAGGTGTTTTTGTGCGTGATGGCGAGGCCTCCTCCTTGTTGGTTGATGCGGTCCTCATGGATGATTCTGCAGCCATCGAGGTTGAAGGTTGCGATGTCTGTGGCAGAGGAGGGGTTCATCCATGTCTCTGTAAAGAATGAGACATCAGGGTAGATGATGTCGAGCAGGTCCCAGATCTCCAGAACATGTCTTTTGAGAGAGTGGGTGTTGAGTAGGATGCATTTGAGGTGGTCGGGCTTGATTCTTGAGGGTTGTGCTGACGGTGGGTCTGGTGTGTGGTGGCAGGAGAAGGCGTAGTTGTGGGGCATTGGGCTTTCTTCAGTAATGCAAGGTGGCAAGCAGTGGACCGTCTGGGGTTGAGTGCGTAGAGGGTACTGGAGTCTTAGCGGTGGATGGTCCAAGGACCAGGTTCCGTGATACTGGGTGCAGAGGGTCATGTCTTTGCCATGCCTGTGGCACAGCCACCATTAAGTAGTGTTTGGGGAGGGCTGGACAGCTGAGAAGCAGGAAGTGGGAAAATGGCCCTGGAGGGGGCGGGCCACTGGGGATGAGCAGCAGCAAGGGCACGGAAATGGAAAAATGGCACCAAAAAAGAGAATATAGTAGAGAAAATTTAAAAAAGCAGTAATATATTAAGGAAGGTAAAAAAAGAGCAGAGGAGCAAAACGGAAGACAAATGAGCAGAGGAGGAAAATGACAAAAAGCAGAAAAACAGAGGGCTTAGAGCAGAGTAGAAATGCTCCTCACTGGACCACCAGGGATGAGGCACAGGCACAGGCAGGTGCCTGTGGGTGGAGGAGGGCCTCGCATTTAGGACCTGAAAGTGTTAGGGGGCAACAACTACCAGGTGGAGTTGTGCAGCGAGGGAAGCAATTTACTGAAAATGTCAGTAAGTAAGAGCACCCCTTCACCTCAAAGCGGCTGCCATTAAGTAGTGTTTGGGGAGGGCTGGACAGCTGAGAGGCAGGAAGCTGGAAAATTGTGCTGGAACGGATGGGGCCATGATGGGCGAGAAGCGGCGAGGGCACGGAAAGGGAAAAAAGACACAAAAAGAGGAGAAATTAGAGAAAGTGAAAAAAGGATGTAATAGATAAAAGGAAGGTGAAAAAGAGCAGAGGAGAAAAAAGACAGAAAGAAGAAGAACAGAGGGCAGAGAGCAGCAGCAGAGCAGAGATGTCCCCACTGGACACTATGGATGAGGAGCAGGTAGAGGAGGGCCTCAAACTTAAAACCTGAAAGGGTGAGGGGCAGCAGCTACTGGGCGGTGCTGTGCAGTGAGGTAGCAATTTACGGCAAGGTCACACAAATTGTAAATTCAGAATTTGTACAGCAGAGTATATTATTTTTGTTCTTTTTGTTTCTTCATTTTGTGTAATATATATATATATATATATAAAACTCTATGTCAAAAGTGTTTTACTATGCACACTTCAGGTACCTGTGACAGGAGTGAAGATTACTATGCATGTTAAAAATCTGAATAAATAATATTTTGCATAATCAAATACATCACCAGTGACTAATTTAAATTGTCACGGTGGAATTTATTTTTGTAATAATTCATTCCCTTAAAATATAATTTTCGCATCTAGTTTGAGTCCAGTGGCACAGTGGGCCCAGGACCCACGTCTTGGCATATCCGGCGCACTTAGGGCGAGAAAGCAAATGACACACAGTTGATGGACGGAACACTTAACAAATCAAACATTTACCCCTAGTCAAGAGATCCGAGTTAAATTTGTTCTTTTGCTCACCATGCCACCCCAGTTTAGACCCATATACAAATCGGTCTTGACCCTGCTCCTCATGGGAGTGAATAGTCCAGCCCGAGTTGGTCAGACCACCTGCCTGTCTGTCGGGCGGACCGCCACTGACGACCTATCAGTGGCGGTCCACCCAACATTGCCGCAATCAGGCTGGAGGGGATCTCTAAATATGGCAGGGTGTAGTTAGTCAGGGCATTGGAGGTCATGTCACCAAACAATAAATAACCAATTTACTCAGTATCAAAAGCAAATGATTAGTCATGATACCAGACACATGTTCAAGTATTTAGTGGAAAAGGACAGTGTTAAGAACAACACATATTTTCTGCTTCTTTGTCTTAAATATAAAATAGGCAACCAATAGCAGATTCAAAAATTTCATACAATACAATAAGAAATAACAACAGTGAAATGTTTTTTTCACATTTTATTTCCTGCAAACGTCTCGACTGTATGAGTTTGCTGCAAAGCAGTGTTAGTATTCTGCCATGTTAGTGTGCACTTGGACGATTTTGCTAAGCTTATCATCTCTCTGGAAATATTGAATCATGGATTGATAAAAACATGCTGTGCCTAATTACTTTGACTAGCAGAAGTTGTGCTGAAAAAACGCAAGCTGCAAGGCCCTGCCTGAAATGTTGGCACCGTTTTAATTACTAGATTTTGACAGTTGGGGCCATCTGTGTTTGCATCACAAAAGTCAAGCAAACCAGTACAAAATATTTGTTGTTATTTAATTTCTGGCGCAAAACTTGTTTTGCGCTGGAAATCTGCCTAAAAGCAATGCAAAGCAACACGAAGCTCTGCATTTTTTTTACTTTTTTGCAAGGGTGGTACATGGGCATTGCCATGCGACCACCTATACTTGGTGATGCGAAGCCTTATTGACCAAAAATTTGACACAGAGTTTTGCTGTAAACATTAACGCCACTTGAAAGCAGGCATTAAACGTAGAAATGTTTTAATTTCTCCTTTCTTTTCCAACTATGCATGTGTGCTGCCCTGTACAGCACACAAAGGTGGACACATTTCAGAAGTTGTCTAAGCATAGTATGTTGTACTCTGAAGGAGCCCTTCCAGTTCCAAACCTATTCTAGACCCACGCGAACATTCTTGCTCTATGGTGCAAAGGTGTGTGTTTGGCACACTGCAGAAAAATTACTCAGGAGACGAGAGGAGAGAGCCATATCTCTGCAGATATGACACTCTCCTGCTCTCTACTTCTCATGCACTGCAGCACAGCATTTTTGACTGCTACGCTGTGTTGCATGAGAATTTAGTAAATCAGGCCCCAAATGTACTGATGCAAGGTGTTTTTTTTAAATGTATTTCAAATGACAGATTTAGCTTGCAGTTACTTGGCACGTATCGCAAATCAAGGCAATGTGGGCTACTGGACCACTTCAGGGAGGAGATTCACCAGCTTTTTCCCAATACGATTTGCATTTCTTTATCCCCTGTTGATTCTCAATTGAAGTTTGGCTTTAAGAATATCAAGGGTGTCGGCATTAGCGCACGGCTGCTGTTTGTGCGCTAGCACCGGGGTAGAAGGACAGGATGCAACAACACAACAGGAAGGTTCGCTGCGCTGCCATGCATCAGAATATAGTAAATGAGGCCATGTATCTCTCCTCCTGGTCTTTGTATTTGCTGCGTTGTTGCCCTGTGCATGTGATGGCTAAATGCATTTTACAGTAGACTGCCTGTACTTTCAGAGATGTGTTGAAATAGTTGAAGGACCATATCTTATGTCTATTAAAGATGTTTATTTGCCGCACTAGGCTAGCAACCAGCAGTAGCCAGTGCAGGTAAGCGTGGTGGGGCAGGGGATGTCGACTGACGATGGAATAGGTCAAATTATTTAAATAAATAACTCCTATTGCAGCAACTGTCAACATCCCCCCTGAAGTGCCCCGCCCCACTGCCCTACCCCCCTTACCTGCACCAGCCGCTGCTGCCAGCCACTACCTTAATGTGTTGTCTGACTCCTTTGAGTTATTTTCTTGTAACAGACATATTTTATGCCAATCTTAACTTTATGTAAGTGTAATGCTGTACTTCCTTTGCTAATCAAATACATTGGATTTAAAATGATACACGTGACCCAAGAGTGAGGCGCTGTTTGCAGGCAGATCTGCCAAGTTTCATGCATGTATTTTCTGCTTTTGAAACATTGTTTGAGAAAATGGACTAAATTGGAAACATGGCCAGAAGCCTTAGTAAGCTCCTTTCATGCGAAGGAGATACTATTCTAGCACGGAAACGGGAAACATTTTTGCTATGGTCTCGCTCATCGCGCAATGTCCTGTGTCAAGAATGCACCCAGCCCATAGCTGGTAGCATCCACTGTCAACGTGCAAGGAATAGAGGGTTCAAACGGTTTCAATGCTCTGACAGTACTAAGTTGTTCTTTGAGCCATGTAAATGCTTGTTCACAGTCACTGTCCCACACAAACTCATTACTTTCCTTCAGCAATTTAGAGATGGGCCGTGCTTTTGTGGCATAATCCTGAATGAAAGAAGCATAATACTCCATCAAACCTAGAAAGGATTTCACACCAGCTTTGTCTTTTGGAGCAGAAGCCTCCAGGATGGCTTGTACCATACTAGGCTTAGGTGTGACCCCAGCACTGGAGATGGTGTGACCCAAGTATTCCACTTTGTCTTTAGAGAACACACATTTTTCCCGTTTTAGGACAACACGTGCTCTTGAAAGATGGAGAGTATTTTACTCAAGATCACATCATGTTCAGTTTGATCTTTAGCAAATATAAGGATATCATCCTGAAAGATCGCTACATTTTTTATGCCTTTGAGTAAGTTGACCATGACTCTTTGGAAAACCGAAGCTGCCGAAGCCAATCCAAACGGCATTCGACAGAATTGGAACATACCTGCAGGGGAGTTGAAGGCTGTAAAAGGACGTGAGTCCTTATCCAGCTTTATTTGGTGATACGCAGAGGCTAGGTCTAACTTGGTGAAAACTTTGGCCCCTGCTACTACTCCCAGCATTTCAGTAATGTTAGGTAAGGGGTGCGAGTCTACCCAAATCACCTTGTTGAGACTGCATAAGTCAATACAGATTCTCAATTCGTTATTTTTCTTTCTTGTAACCATTAAAGATGAAGACCAATCTGAGGATTCTATAGGTTCGATGACATAAGTTCTTTTTCCAAATCTTCCCTTACACTGAAGGGCACACTTCTGATTTTATGTTTAACTGGCACTGCATCATCTCTTACCTTTATTTTGTGTCTGAATCCTTTGATTCTTCCCAATTCACCAGAGAATACTTTAGGATATTTGTTGAGAAGATCTTCCACGTGGTCGTGATCACGTACCGCTAAAACCTGTTCTCTGGCACCTGGGCATAACATCATACTAAACAGACCTTGATGAAACCAACCCAATATGTGAAGGCTGTGTACTGCCACATATATGTGCCTATTTTTAAATGCCATAACCTCCTCAAAGTATCCTAAAAGGTCAATTTTGCGTCCTTCATAGGATACTGGTTCACGATCCGGTGGTTGAAGAGATCTTTCCCCCCACATCTTCCTAAAGAGAGATTCTGTAATCATGGTGATACGTGCACCAGAGTCCACTAGGAGCCTCAAACTTTTGTCACCAACCTCAATCACAACATATGGATCAACACACTCATTAGGATCTCCTCTTTTGACCCCACCGTCGTTCACCACAAGCACCATGTCCTACAATTCATCGAGGGTGTCATCATCATCACTGTCACTTGAGTCTTTTACACACCCTACACGAACATTCCCTTTTTTCTACGTCTGACACACTTTGTCAAAATGCCCCACTTTACCACAAGAGCGACATACTGCATTTCTTGCAGGGCTTCCATTATTTGTATGGAAAGGATAATCCATTGTGCTATGCACGCGTGGGTTCGTATCCCATCCTCGTCACCAATAACGAGTGTAATAACTCGATACAATATAAATATAGTTTTAAAGATGTAGTTTAATGAGTTCTGCAAAAACAACAGTTGATGGACAGAATGCAGAACAATGTCATACATTCACCCCAGTACAGAGATCTGGGCCTAAATCCATCGTTTTGTTGCACTCCACACCACCCCAGTTCAGACATGGCCATATGCAAATCAGCCTTGACCCTGTGCCTCATGGGAACAGTCCAGCCCGAACTGCCAGGCCATGTCTTTACTGGACCGGAATCAAGCATCCTAGGACCGGTTTCTGGCTATCAGCCGTCTTCAGCCAGGATTACGGACTCCAGTGGTGTGCAGAGCATGGGACTCACGTCTGAGCATACCCATCCCACTTGGGTTGACAAATGCAAAAACAACAGTTGATAGACAGAATGCAGAACAATGTCATACATTCACCCCAGTACAGAGATCTGGGCCTAAATCCATCGTTTGGTTGCACTCCACACCACCTCAGTTCAGACATGGCCATATGCAAATCAGCCTTGACCCTGTGCCTCCTGGGAACAGTCCAGCCCGAACTGCCAAGCCATATCCATCATCCCCTTTTGTATCGCTTTGTGCGCCCTCAGCTGGCAGGGTATGCTCAGACATGAGTCCCTTGCTCACTTTGCCACTGGATTCAAGATAGCCTGGCTGATGAGGATTATGAATCCGAAACCGGTCCCAGGATGCTTGTTTCCGGTCCAGGGAAGACATGGCTTGGCTGTTCCCATGAGGCACAGGGTCAGAATGATTTGCAGATCAGATCAGATCAGATCAGTTGACTGGGGGTGAGTGTTTGATTTGCTCAAACGCTCCATCCATCATCCGCTTTTGTATCAGTTTAATGAGTTCCCACAGGAGCCGAGCCGTAGCTCACACAGCATCAAGATGGGGCAGAATAATTGTCAAAACCAACGGACAATCAACACGCCTGTCGCACGCATGCAGGCGGCGCGAGGCCAACACAGGACATTGACCTCGCGCAGGTAGCGCGATGAGCGAGACCATAAGAATTTTCCTAGTGCTACCACTTATCACTGGGCACTTTGCTCAAAGCAAGAACTCTAGGCAATTCAGTCACTCTATAGCGCCTTGCATCT
Organism: Lissotriton vulgaris; assembly: GCF_964263255.1. Taxonomy (NCBI): domain Eukaryota; kingdom Metazoa; phylum Chordata; class Amphibia; order Caudata; family Salamandridae; genus Lissotriton; species Lissotriton vulgaris. The sequence continues at coordinate 1,320,589,229 of NC_141696.1, read as the reverse complement.
TAGGATAGAATTTAAGTGGGTTGTCTCACATTACTGCGATAACCCGAGATTATTATGCAGTTAGAGGCAGCAGCAAATTCGATGTTACAGTGCCTCACAGTATGTGAGCCAAATAAATACCCAAAACTATACTACACAGAGTTAGTTACAGATGGTTCTGTTAAGGCTAGTTTTCTGGACCTATTGGAGGTCATCTTCCTGATTACCATACACACAAGGCTCTGTACCCTGCTGATTGATCATATGGTGATGTACTTGGGCGCTGTACCCCTTGAACATTTTTACTGTACCGATTGGGTAAACGGTAGGCTGTATTCACCTCTACACACACTTTGCAGCTTTCCAGTGCAACCTGGAAGTAAGGATGCTGGCCTACCCGTCCCATCACGAAAGACATAGGGGATGTTTCAAAGCACTTCCTTGAAAATGCAACAGATACTGCCAGAATAACAACATTGGAAGGACCCTTTATTGTTCATTATCCTTATAAACTCTTTCAGGTGTTCAGGGGGAGCTGCAGCCCCTCCCACACCCCTAGTTTATTTATTTATTTATTGAAGTTTTGTATAGCGCTAGCTGGACCCGAGGGTATCAGAGCGCTTCACAGCAAATACAAATAAGCATCAAAAAGACAGTGAGGACGGTAAACAGGGCAGGGAGCACAGAGGGAGGTAAAAGTCTGTACGATAACAACATGAGAGCACTACATGGCGGAGATCGAGAGTGAGTCATCCGGCTCTCTCTGGGAGCATAGAGATAGTGATCTTTCAAAGTCAAACGTGGGGTTCTCGTTACGATCCAGCATGCTCAAGGAAGAGGGCTTTGAGTAGCATCTTGAATTTCGGGAAGGAGGCAGTCATTCTGATATGGGGGGGATGGAGTTCCATATCTTGGGAGCATTACCCGCAAAGGACTTACTAGATGTTTTCTGTTTCTGTGATTTCAGAGGAATGAGTAGGAGCGTGTTGGAGCTTCTGAGGTTCCTGGACTGACCGGCTCTTTTGAGTTTGTTGGCCAGATATTCTGGTTTGCCTGTATGCAGGGCTTTGTGTGTGAGGCAAGCTGTGTGGAAGCTGGCTCGTTGGTCAATAGGGAGCCACTTCAGATCTTTGAGAGCTGGGGAGATGTGTTCGTATTTCTTTGTTCCCGTGAGCATTCTTGCTGCGGTGTTGAGGGTAGTGGTCAGAGGTCCCAGGCGCGATTTGGCTGTTCCAGTCAGAGTAGCAATGCCATTGTCAATTCTGGAGAGTACCAGTGCCTGAGTGGCCTGTTTCAGGTCTTTCATGGGGAGGAAGGGTTTCAGTTTGTAGAGAAGTTTCAGGTTAAGGAAAGCACTTTTGGCAGTTTTAGAGATGTGTTCTTTCATGTCCAGTTTTAGGCTTTGAGCCAATCTAGTATTTGGGGGGTTTCCTCTTTATTTGAGATGAGGAGCACGTCTGTCTTTTCTTCATTGAGTTTGAGGTGGTTGGATGAGAGCCAATGTTGGACCTCAGTGAGTGTGCCATTCAGTCTGTGGATGTCTGCGATCAAAGTGGTTTCCAGGTAGAGTTGTGTGTTGTCTGTGTAGAGGTGGAAGGGGATGTTGGAGTTCCTTAGAATTGATGTGATGGGCTCCATGTAGATGTTGAAAAGTTGAGGCGAGAGTACTGACCCCTGTGGGACTCCTCTACTAATGGGGAGGGGATCCGATTCAAAGCTTTTAATTTTGATTCTTTGTGTGCGGTTGTTGAGAAAGCAGGCGAACCAATTGAGAACCGTCTTTTCCAAACCCGCTCTCTCCTGGAGGACGTTGAGTAGCAGGGTATGATCAACTGTGTCAAACGCCACCGAGAGGTCTAAGAGGATGAGAAGGCTACATTGGTTGGAGTCGAGCGACATGTGTAGATTGTCCAGGACATTGAGGATTGCGGTTTCTGTGCTGCAGCCCTTTCTGAACCCTGATGGGTGATGGGTTAGCTGTGACAGCACACATCTTTCCAGAATTTTCGATAAGAGCGGAAGGTTCGAGACTGGTCTGAAGTTGTTCATGTCCTTGGGGTCAAGGCCGTATTTTTTAGGAGTGGCGTGACTTGACCTAGTTTAAGGCAGTCAGGTATGGAGCCCTCGCTCAAAGAGCTGTTGATGATCTTGGCCCAAATAGGGGCTAGAGTGAGTTTTAGGTCTTTGGTCAGTCTCGGGGGTAGCTGATCAAGGGAGTGTGATGAGAGTTTAGCGGTGGCTATGAGATTGCTTATCGCTTCAACCTGGATAGGTCGGAAGGAAGACGAGCGAATGGCTGCAGTTGCTGGCCTTAAGTGGGTAGTAGCAGTGGGGTGAGACTCTGTGTGGGACGATGGCATGTCGCTGAATGATCGGTCAATTTTGGTGATTTTTTCATTGAAGAAGCTAGCAAAGTCATCGCATTAGGATTTGGATGCCGCCATGCTGTCTATCACTGGAATGGAGGTTTGGTTCCTGATGATATTGAAGAGTTATTTGGGGCGGTTTTTCACCTTGTCTAGAGCAGAGCGGAAGAAGGATGACTTTTTGCTCTTGATATGATTATAGTAGATTTTGCGAGCTGCCTTGAGTTGGTAGGGATAAAGAGTTTAGCCAAGTTTCGGTGATGAAACCTACATCTAGGTCATGGGAGAGGATGTTTTGGCTATTTCCGTTGCATGTTTGAAGGCGGATCTGCATTTGATAAGCATACAGTTAATGGGGGGGTCTACATTTGAATTCGGAGTGATAGAATTAGCTCTGGGTAAGGGGGAGAGATAGGCTGGGGGTCTGGCGACTTTTCAGTGGGGCGGGTCTCTTCTCACTCCAGTGATGACTTGAATTGAGGAGAAGGGTGAGGTGATAAGGGGTAGTGCTTGGGCTGGCTGATTAGTAGGGGGTTTGTAAGAAGCGACGAGGGAGCTCACTTCCTGGGGGGAAAGGAGGGGAGAATTTCTTCTAGGATTGTCAACTCGTGACTCAGTCCGGGGTTTAGTGAGTGGAGGACGGGGGTCTGGGGGGGACAGGGACCCAATAGGGGGCAAGGAGTCATTCCTAATGAGAGGCGGCTGGAGGTGGGGTGGTGCGACGTGAGGGGGGGTAGCTGGAGTTTCTCTAGGGAGGAAAGGATTTCCTTCAGGCCAAAGATCAGCGTAACGATCTGGGCTTCTAGAAGGTCCAGGCGTTGCATCATCTTGAGAGCTGGGGAGGGGGGAGGGAGGTTGGAACTGGGCCTTGAGTGAGAGAGGCATTGGGGCAAGACGTTATTGGGGGGAGAGTAGAAGTTGGAGGGTCAGGATCTGGTTTGGAGTTCGACTGTGGGAGGACTAACGAGGGAGAGGGGCTTTAGGGTTAGTTGCTGTTAAGGGAAAACAGGGGAGGGAGGGTCTGATTCGGGTTTGGAGTTTGGATGGGCGAGGGCTAGAGAGGGGGGGCTTTGGGGCGAGTTACTGTTAGGGGAGATAACATGGGATGGGGGATCTGGTTCGGGATTAAAGTTAGGGTGGGCGAGGGAAAGAGAGGGAAGAGGATTGCAGACCCTTTGGAGGTGGTGGTTATCTTCACTGCAGGGGCGTTGTGAGCTGGTGGAGTGGGGGTTGGAGCAGGGGGCTTTGACTCAGAGTTGCTAGGTGGTCTGGAATCTCTACGGGCTGGAGACTGAGAACCTGGGCTGCTTTGGGAGACGAGGCATGGAGGGTTGGTAGTCGGAAGGGTAGGAGAGGGGGCAGAGTTTTGGGAGGTTGTGTGGACTGGGAGGAGTACGGGGATGTAAGGTAGTGGGGGCTGGGGCTGGGGGAGACAAATGACTGGTGACGTGAATAAGCATGGGGGGAAGGGATCGTTGAGGTGATGGAAGCCTGGTCAGCGGTTTGAAGGGAGCCACTGGGGGGAGGTGTGCGGCTGGTGAGGGTAGTGAGCAGTAGCCGTCTTTAGGGTGGGGAAGAGGGAGTCAAAGAACTCTGGGTTTTCGTATTTCGCCTGAATTAGAATGGTGCCATTCACGAAAATGGTAATGGAGATGTCTCCGGACAGAGACTGTTGGTTAAGGGGGGAGATAGTTAGTTTGCAGTTCTGTTCTGTGAGGGTGGCTTTGGAGACAGGGAGGAGTGAGTTAAAGATGGTAACTAATAAGTCAGGCCTTGTGGTGTGAAAAATGAAGTCCATTTTTCTCTGCCCTCTCGATGAGCAGTGGTAGGTGTCCACAATAAGTATTTCGAGGTGTTGCCTAATTAGATTCTGTTTAAAGCGTTTTTTAGCTTTGAAGGAGAGCCTGTGTGGGAATGTTATGGTGCAGGATTTCTGTCCAAGAGGGGACCAGTGTTAAAGTGACGGGCATGGATGCATGTCTAAACGCAAGGTGGGAGGCATCCTAGTACAACTAGGGGGGAGTGAGGTCACTAGTTAACTGGAGTGTCCGGCGTAGTCACTAGTGGGTGGACTTTGCTGCAAAATCCAGAGAGAGGGGCTCAGCCTGAGGCCACCAATGCACCTTCATTGGAAGAGGAAAATCTGCTTTTGAGATAAAGCTCCTTGCTTTGAGGCGAGATTGTTATATTGTGGAAGAAGCGAAGAGAAGCTTGAAATTGGGCAGAGCCAGTTCGTTTTTCAGATTGATGAGATGTCCGAGGTGGTGGCCATATTGGGGCCAGGCAGCCCTTGGCAGAGGAGGAAAGGACTGGAGCTTGTGAGGGAGGCCGAGTAAGGTGCTCTTGAAGATCGGAAATTCCGCTTGTGAGCTAAGCTCCTTGCTTATACGCGTGATTATTAAGTTGCGGATGAGGCAAAGGGACTTTTGAGGTTGGGCAACCAGATTGTTTTTTCAAACTGATGCGATGTCTAAGGTGGTGGCCATATTGGGGCCAGGCAGCCCTTGGCAGGGGAGGAACGAACTGGAGCTTGCGTGGGGGGGCCGGGTATGGTGCCTGTAGATCGGTTATTGTACCCTCTGGTCGCAGCATCGGGCCCAAATGGTGTGATTCACGATCAGAAACTCCTTCTAGTCTTTAGCTTTAAGAGCGAGCCACCATCTTGGGAACAGGCAGCGTCGAAATGGACCGGAGAGGGGATAACGGCCTCTTCGCTACGGGCTTCCCTCGTGCTGTTGCAGCGGGAACCAGCGTCACTCCATTGCAGCTTCCTGCACTTCTCTCAGCACGGAGCTCTTCGCCGCTCCCTCGGCGATGCCAACCATTGGCAACCTTCCATTTGCGCTAATGCCAGCTCACGAAAGAAGACATGAGGGAGATGTCTAAGCATAGGACCACACTGGGCTGAGATGAAACATCCTGTCCTCTCAAACACTGACTCAGTCAGGAAGCGTTTCCATGACAGACACTGGGCTCTGGCTGCACAGCGGTGCAAATCAGTATCAGCCCACTGCAAGTCACAAGCAGGAGTCCTTGTAGTTTGCCCTGGTCCCAGCCAGAAGCTACAATCATTACATTAGAGAGCTAAAGATGGGATGAAAAACCTGCTCCCTGTCATGGTCCAACCTCTGCATTCCCAGCCTGTCAACATTAATTGGAATATCTGATAATTATCTGTCCTAGTACACAAGACCTGCAGATAGCAGACTCCCAGGAATGTAGTGACAAGCTTTCTGTGAGTGTACGCGGAATCTGGGTAACTTTTCGGGTGCAAGCTACAGGCAGTGTCTGGTTATTAAAGTACAGAAACATCCTGGGATCTCCAGTCCCTAGTGCAGCTTCGAAATAAGCTAACATTTCAACAATCTCCCCCTTCTCCAGAACAAAAGTATTCATTTCATTTAGCAACCCCTGAAGACTGAAAACATGAAGCATGTAGCAGTTGTTAGTAATCACCTTTTATTGGACTTATTACCCAGACCAGTGTAGCTTTCTCCCTCTTTAGGTACATGGAAATGACCACGCCACACAGGGACCTTTGTATTACACATCTTTCTTCCTCAGAGTGTAACCGTTAACTTCACATTCTACTTCATGAATTCCCCACACCCAATCACATATGCTACTGTTCTAAAGAGTCCGTCAGGTACCAAAAGGGTCTCCCCATCGCTAACTCACAATATACTACATCTCCCCCTTTGTTAAATATTATGTGCAAATAATACATATATATATATATATATATATATATATATATATATATATATATATTACCTACTGGCGGTCGCCAGTAGGTAGTTATAGTTAGGATTTTTTTCAATGTTAAATCTCAAAATTCTATTTGAAATAACTTTGGCGCCGGTTAATGAATCTGCCTGAAAATTTCCTCAAAATGGCCTCGTCAAGCTCCGGTCCTTCCCTGAAAGTTTGGGGGGGATGCGTCAAGCGGGGGCCGAGATAAAAGGGGGGTCCCAAAACGCGTTTTCCCCATGTTAATTTCCATAGGGCGGTCGACCTCACTTTTAGCCCGAACGGCTGAATGGATTTACATCAAATTTGGCAAAATTGTAGGAACTGGTAGCCCGATGTGCCTTTGCTATGTTTCAAGATATGTGCTCCAGTGGATTTTGTGTAATTTAGGTACAAAAAATATCTATATCTATGACAGCGCCCCGGTACGCGCACCGGGGAGGGCACCGGGCACGCCACGCAACTTGCGCACGGAAAGCTGATTGGTTCTTGGTTGTCTGTAAACATTCGAAACAGTCCGGAGCGGCCGCCATCTTGTGTCTCGGTAGGATGGAGACACAAGAGGTGGCTAAAACAAAGGGGGAATTGACCATAAGGGGGCAGAGTAGACCCTCCCTGACCCCCTAGGTTTGATGTGGGGGCTTTAAAAGGGCATGGGGAGCGCCCGGTACGTGCACCGGGGAGCACACCGGGAAGCGCACAACAGAGAAAAAAAGAATGCCAGAGTTTAAAAAATGTTGTCAATATTTTATAAATAGGAGGTAGTTCTGAAAAGAACTTTGTTTTATTCTTTTTGTTGTTTTATATTTGTTTTTATTTTTCTGAACATTTTTTAATTTTTTTGAACAATTTTATATATTTTGGGGTTTTTTTTGGGGGGGAACAACGAAAAACAGGCATTAGAAAGGGCTCAACAGGAGCAAAAAAAAAATGACTTCTTGGGGCATTTCGAGCACTTGTGGTTTTCAAATGCTCTATTAATTAAAATGATACTCATCTCCCCATAACAAATTAGTGCACCACAATAAATGCACAAATATCAGCCAGATGTAGCGCAACTATAGCCGAATGATAGTATGTACTAGAGTGTTCTAAAGAACAACTAGAGCGGTAACAGTCTTACTTATAAAGTGAGACTTTTAGTTAGGAATTAGCATTAAAAAAATCTTTGAAATTCACTGAAAAAACCATAGGTTTCACACCAGTTATAGTTAGGAATTAGCATTTAAAAAACCTATTAAATTCACTGAAAAAACCATAGGTTTCACACCAGTTATAGTTAGCTGGAAATTTTACTGACATAAAACCAATGAAATTCCCACGTTATAGTTAGTTGGACTTACTATAACTTGCGCGTGTAATGCACTGATGATGACATCACATATTACATCACTCATGACATGGTCAGTGACATCACTCAATAGTGAGTCCAACTAACTATAACGTGGGAATTTCATTGGTTTTATGTCAGTAAAATTTCCAGCTAACTATAACTGGTGTGAAACCCATGGTTTTTTCAGTGAATATATCTATATATATACTCACTATAACTTGCACGTGCAATGCACTGCTGATGACGTCACATATTACATCACTCATGACATGGTCAGTGACATCACTCATGACATCACTGATGACATCTCAAATGACTTTCACAGGAAAGCAGCATGCTCATTGGCTGTCAACACTTCTAACAAGGAAGTGTTGGCATTCATCTTGTGCTAGGTAGACTGAGGCACAAGAAAGCAGAAAAACAAACGTGTAGAAAAAAAAGGGGGCAGGGTAGAAGCACCCTGACCCCTAGGCCTGCTCAGGGGGTCCCACAAGGACCCCCAAGGCCAAAAATGTTTTTTTTAAAATCCCGGTATGTTTATTTAAAAATTAAATCATGGGGGCATAGTGATAAAGAAGTGTGAGGGTGCCCAATACCCCCCACACTGCCCCGGGAACTGCCGCCCTCCGGGGCAAAGCAAAGCAGCCTCCTGGCGCATACTGGAGGCTCCTGGTGGGTTAGTTGCTCCCCAGGGACCCTCAGTATGCAAGGGGAATTAGTTCCCCCTCTGCAAACATGACCGGGGGCAGCGTTGGAGAGAGGTGTAAACAAGGGTTTGGCCTCATTACACCTCTCTGCAATGCAGCCCACTGGCTTATACTGGAAGCTCCTGGTGGGCTAGTTGCCCCCCAGGGACCCCTAGTATGCAAGCGGAATTAGTTCCTCCTCTGCAAATGCGTCAGAGGTTGTAAAAAGGGGGCGTGCCCTGTGAACACCTGCCTGCAAAAATTTAGTAAATTAATATAAAAAAAATAACATTTAATACGTTTAAAAATTGCCATTATAAAACCTTTGAAATTAAATGAAAAAACCATAGGTTTCAGGCCTGATATAGTTAGGAATTAGCATTTTAAAAACCATTGAAATTCATTAATAAATCATAGGTTTCAGGCCTTATATAGTTATGAATTAGCATTTAAAAAACCTTGCAAATTTACTGAAAAAAACATAGGTTTCAGGCCATATATAGTTAGGAATTAGCATTTTAAAAACCTTGCAAATTCACTGAAAAACACATAGGTTTCAGGCCTTATATAGTTAGGAATTAGCATTTAAAAAACCTTGCAAATTCACTGAAAAAAACATGGGTTTCAGGCCTTATATAGTTCGGAATTAGCATTTAAAAAACCTTTGAAATTCACTGAAAAAACCATAGGTTTCAGGCCTTATATAGTTAGGAATTAGCTTTTAAAAAACCTTTGAAATTCACTCAAAAAACTATACGTTTTAGGGGTGTTATAGTTAGCTGGACATATCCCTCATGCAAAACCATTGAAATTGCTCCTATATAATTAGTTGTACTACCTATATTTCGCGCACCCGCAATCCACTGCTGATGATGTCACATATTAGATCATTCATGACATGGCCAGTGACATCACTGATGACATCTCAAATGACATCACTGATGATATCACTGATGACATCATCCACGTGACAATAACATACACCTTTTCATACACTAGTAAAATCTTTCATCACTCTTTGTAAAATACAGAGTATCATATTTGAATCCATTGTCACAGCAGTACAAGTATCTAAAAACCCACTCAGTGATTCATAGATGTATACACACATCTAATCACTTACCTGTAGATTCACTCATACATGCTGTCAATGAACAACAGAACACTATCAAAAATACTTATGCACCTATATCGACATTAAACAACAGCACACATCCTATTCACATATGAAGTCATCCTACTCATTTATGCAAACAATGGATCATACTTACATATTTACTTAGCTACACACTTATACAAACACCACTTCATCTATTCATTTAGATAGTAAGTCATACTTAGTGAATTATAAAATCAATATTACAAGTATACAGTTATCCATACAGTCACTTACACAATCATTGAGTCTTATGTATACTTATTTATATACAACAACTGACACATACACTACCTTTAATTTTTCTAGTTTGTTGGACATGTACCATTGAGAAATATATTTACTCATCACCACACCCATAAAGAGATTCACTTACCCAAACTGTTAGAACATGAAATTTTAACTTCATATATCTACTGAATCAACTATTCACACATCTTTGGACAGTCACCCATCCCTCACCGAACCACACACACTTTCACTCTCCCATACAAATACTCAGTTAACTAATCAATAACTAATATAGACTTTCACATTGCTAGTAACCAACTGTAGAACCAGTTTACACAACAACTGACAAAGTGATACAGATATTCACACAGTTTATTCACTATCCACTATATTTAGTGAGACACTATAAATTGGTCAAGTAAACAGTCAATTACGCTGCTACTAAATCCTCCATCCAAATATTTATTTATATATATCCACTCATTCTTCAATGCAAATTGCTATATATATAATGCATATTTAAATAATGAAGCAAACCACATTCACTGGATGATGTTATCAGCGATTTGAGATGTCATCAGTGATGTCACTGACCATGTCATGAATGATCTAATACCGGGGTCTCCAACCGGTCGATCGCGAGCTACCGGTAGCTTGTGGAGACCCCGGGAGTTGCTCGCCTAGCCCTTCGCTCTGATTGGAGCAAATCCGTGGATGGGGCGGGCGAAGGGGATGATGCGACGTGATGACGCTCCTCTCCATTGTCTACTCAAAACGCACTGGCATCGCACTGTCGCCATTGTGCGACGGGTGCCAGCACGGAGCAGTAGGAGACGTGACTTCTCCGCCTCAAGCAGCCTGGAGACGAGCCTTCCACAGAAGGTAAGCAGCGTTATTCCCCTGATCCTTCCGTCGCTCCCATCCACCCTCTCTTTGCTCCCAGCAGCAGCATGCCATGACCCCAGCCGCCCCCGCAGATGCCACCAGGACACCGAAAACTGCTCTGACTCACTCGCGCTTTCCCGGTCCTGAAGAAAGAGGTGACTCTCCCTACCCTCTCCTCAACCCCACCCGAGGGGCCCCCCCTCCGCCCGGCGGAGAAGCGGCTGAACTCTAAAGAACACGCGGATGAAAGTCACCTTTTATTTTTCTGCACCAAGCCCAAATAAAGTCCTGCTTGGTGAAGATGCAGAGGGCAGAAAACAGCAGTCTGACGGACACCTCGTGGCACCGTGAGAACCCCACATTTCCCAAACACAGTCTTCTGACTCGGAGGTCACACCCTGGAACCCTAGCATCAGCACCATGACGTGAAGTGCACTATGTTCTTTCATTTCCAAGAGGCGTTGTATGCACCTTGCAGCTGCTCCTAATTCACATTTACTCCTGGTTTACTGTTTCAGCACTGTAAATGACCCCCAAAAACAACTTCCATAGGCAGTGCTAGGCTAGTTACCTGGCGCTCCAGCCACTGCGTCCATAACTGATGACACAGCAGGCCCTCTGGGCCCTGAATGGTGCTCTTTCATATGTTACACATCGACACCAATCAGAATGGGAGCTATTTTTGCCTCTTGTTTAACAGCTGTACTTATTCCAAACAGTCAACTTTTACAAGTGTAACTCAGTTGAAACGCCACCATAGTCAGAGTGCAGAGTCAGTGCAGATTCAGAGTGAAGAGTGCAGAGTCAGAGTGCAGAGTCAGTGCAGATTCAGAGTGAAGAGTGCAGAGTCAGTGCAGATTCAGAGTGCAGAATCAGAGTGCAGAGTCAGTGCAGATTCAGAGTGAAGAGTGCAGAATCAGAGTGCAGAATCAGAGTGCAGAATCAGAGTGCAGAGTCAGTGTGCAGAGTCAGTGTGCAGAGTCAGCGCAGAGTCAGCGCAGAGTGCAGAGTGCAGATTCAGAGTGCAGATTCAGAGTGCAGTGTGCAGATTCAGAGTGCAGATTCAGAGTGCAGTGTGCAGATTCAGAGTGCAGATTCAGAGTGCAGTGTGCAGATTCAGAGTGCAGATTCAGAGTGCAGATTCAGAGTGCAGTGTGCAGATTCAGAGTGCAGTGTGCAGATTCAGAGTGCAAAGTGCTGATTCAGAGTGCAAAGTGCAGATTCAGAGTGCAGATTCAGAGTGCAGATTCAGAGTGCAAAGTGCAGATTCAGAGTGCAGATTCAGAGTGCAGATTCAGAGTGCAGATTCAGAGTGCAGATTCAGAGTGCAGATTCAGAGTGCAGATTCAGAGTGCAAAGTGCAGATTCAGAGTGCAGATTCAGAGTGCAGATTCAGAGTGCAGATTCAGAGTGCAGATTCAGAGTGCAGATTCAGAGTGCAAAGTGCAGATTCAGAGTGCAAAGTGCAGATTCAGAGTGCAAAGTGCAGATTCAGAGTGCAAAATGCAGATTCAGAGTGCAAAATGCAGATTCAGAGTGCAGATTCAGAGTGCAGAGTGCAGATTCAGAGTGCAGATTCAGAATGCAGATTCCGCCTGATGAAATTAGGCTTAAAGCCAATGAAACTGGGCGTGGTGGGGTCTCTCGGAAAAATGCGCGAGTTTATTCGGGTTCAGTAGCTCACGGCGATTTTCACTGACCAGAAGTAGCTCTGACTACAAAAAAGGTTGGAGACCCCTGATCTAATATGTGACATCATCAGCAGTGGATTGCGGGTGCGCGAAATATAGTTAGTACAACTAACTGTATAGGAGCAATTTCAATGGTTTTGTATGAGTGAAATGTCCAGCTAACTATAACACCCCTAAAACTTATAGTTTTTTGAGTGAATTTCAAAGGTTTTTTAAAAGCTAATTCCTAACTATATAAGGCCTGAAACCTATGGTTTTTCAGTGAATATATATATATATATATATATATATATATATATATATATATTTTTTTTCTTTTTTTTTTTTGAACAAAGGGGGCGGCACAACTGGATACTTTATGAAGCTTTATTCACACACAAACACTCCACCAATATATATATATATTCACTGAAAAAACCATAGGTTATAGACCATATATAGTTAGGAATTAACATTTACAAAACCTTAAAAATTCACTGAAAAAACCATAGGTTATAGACCATATATAGTTAGGGATTAGCATTTACAAAACCTTATTTTACTCGCACAAAACCATTGAAATTCACATATATAGTTAGTTCCACTAACTATATATCGCGCACCCGCAATCCACTGCTAATGATGTCACATATTACATCATTCATGACATGGTCAGTGACATCACTGATGACATCACTGATGACAACGATATTATTGCAACTCGATATTTTGGCAATCGATATTATTTCAGTGATCCAGTTATATACTATCCCTCTGTAATAGTTATAGAATAAGATAAACTTCTCTGTTTTAGTTATGGATGGAGTTAGGCTTGTCTTGTATAATTAAGAATTAACTTAGGCTTTATCACATACATTTTTTTATGTTTCTACTTCCAGTCTGATACCATACACTACCCAAAGATAAAATCACTGTTTAAAAAACCAAACTACCTGTCTGTACTTAAACCCAACAGTGCCCTATCTGTACTGATATATATTTTTAATTCATTTTACAGCACAAAAATGGAAGGAGAGAACAAAACTAACTTGGAAATTGTTGCAGGAAGCAACACAGGTACAGAAATTGACTCTGAATTCTATGATGAATCACGGGACTTTGAACTTCTGCAATATGTAGAATCAGTAGATTTCCTAATTGAAAATGAAAAAAATTCTGACAATCAATTATTAGAAGTTCTTTTTAATTTTAAAACGAATCAGAAAAATAAATTTATATTTAATATTTCAAAAATTGTTTGAGACATTATTCATTTTTATATGTATTTTGTAAACTACTAGCAAATTGATTATAATGTAAAGTCAGACTTTAAATATACCGTGCAACTTTTTTGTGTTACATAGTAAGTTTGCTCATAGTTACTTCCTTTCTTCCACTATATTATCTCCAATGTGTATTTAACATCTCTTTATCATTTCCTGCCTCCATTGTGTTTCTGCTTTCCTGACAGACTACGCTATGAATTCCATATACCACAATAACTTCTGAAACAACATGTAAGATATTTACAAAGAAAACAGTGAATATTTATTTTTAGACTCTGCATTGGTACCTACATGTTTGTACTTAAATAAAAAAACAAAAAAAAACAAAAAGAACAATCAATAAACATACAATATTTGAACATTCTTTCATCCTATTTTCCCAATATTACGCTTCCCGGACCGCTTCCCGGTGCGCGTACCGAGCGCTCCCCCCGCAAAAAAAACGAAAATATATATATATATTTTTACCCCGCGGGCCCTTTTAAAGCCCCCTCATCAAACCTAGGGGGTCAGGGAGGATGTACTCCGCCCCCTTATGCTCATTTCCCCCTTTGTTTTTGCCACATCTTTTGTCTCGATCCTACCGAGACACAAGATGGCGGCCGCTCCGGACTGTTTAGAATGTTCACAGTCACCGGGGAGCCAATCCGCTTCTCCTCGCGAAGTTCCGTTACGCGTCAGGTACGCGAACCGGGGCGCTAACGGACGCTGTCACAGATATATCTGTTTTTTGAAACGTTAATTTCTCAAAATCCACTGGAGCACATATATTGAGACATAGCAAAGGTATGTCGGGCAAACCATATCTACAATTTTGCCAAGTTTCGTGTAAATCCATTCAGCCGTTCGAGCTAAAAGTGATTCCAACCGCCCTATGGAAAAATGAATGGGAAAAATGCGTTTTGGGACCCCCCTTTTTTCTCGGCCCCCCCTTGATGAAACCCCCCCATATTTTCAGGGGCTGCTCAGAAACGGAATGTGCCATTTGCCTGAAAATTTCAGCCAATTCTGTCCACAAACGCCAAAGTTATTCGACATAGAATTTTCAGAAATCCCATAGGAAAAAAATCCTAACTATATATACCTCCTGGCGACCGCCAGTAGGTAATATATATATATATACATATTCAGATTGATAAAGGCAGGCTCACTTCCAAAACACGTCTCATCTGTGCGTAGCTGCGGTGACCCATGGCATTAAAGATTTGATTCAGATTTTACTTACCTTGAGTGCATTCTCTTCTTCTTGTTTTTGACATGAGGTTGGATGGATGGAATATATATATATATAGGATAATCTGTAGTTAAAAACTTTTTTTTTATTGTCATTTATCAGATTTTGTGAAAGCCATTGTGCGATTTTTCTACCCAAAGTTTCTTTTTTCATTCTGGTAGGATTCTTCTCCAATTTTCGATAATACTCGCAATTTTTTATGACAATTAAAAAAAGTTTTTAGCTACAGATTATCCGATTACAGCTACAGTTTACTTTCTACCTAAACTGAATAAAAACCCACTCAAACCACCAGGGCGGCCAATAGTGTCAGCAAAAGAATCGTTATTGGAACCGATAGAGAACTATAATTATTTTTTTTTAATGCTGTTTGTACTAAACCTCAATTCTTACGTAAAGGATACTACTGATCTCCTGAGGCATCTACAAGAACTGCCATGGGAGGACTCCTACATGCTCATAACCATGGATGTAATATCCTTATATGCAAACATCGAAAACAGTATTGTCCTCTTAGCATGCAGCTTTTTTTTGAAAGAACGAAACATGCAATACAACCAACATAACCAGATGTTGATGGACATGATTGAGAAGTGTCTCACACAAAATGTGTTTTTTTGGGAGAGGAGATCTACCAGCAAATAAAAGGATGTGCGATGGGGTTCTCTTTCAGCCCCGGATATGCATGCCTTGTAATGGGGTGGTGGGAAAAAAAGCTAGCCTGGCACCCCCACAATGACAAGTATGTGAATAAAACCGCCAAGTGGTTATGGCACATAGATGATCTTCTACTTGTATGGGATGTTACATCTGCAGAGTTTCAGGAGTATTTTTAAATTCTAAACTCAGCGGATGCTAAAATCAGATTCACTTATACAATCAGCAAAAAAAGAGTAGTATTTTCGGATACTGAAATATATGTACGTAACAACAAATTACATACAACACTACAACGGAAAGGGACATCTACAAATGCCACCTTGCCTGCAGAGAGTTTTCACAAAACATCAGTGATTGAAAATATCCCCTACGGGGAATTTCTTAGAATCCGGCGAATATGTTCAGAGGAAATTGAGTGGGAAAAACACAGTACAAAAACAGCGTTAAGATTCAAATATCGTGGTTATAAAGTGTACTTTATCAAAAAGGGGTGGACAAAAGCAAACCAAAGACTAAGGCAAGACACGCTAAAGATAAAACTGAAAGTTTACTTGTGAGATTCCCAACAAACTGCCCAACAACCTGAGGAGCCAGTAAGACTAATTATGGATTTCTCCTGCGAATCAAAACAAATTGTTCAGGTACTGCAAACAAATTGGAAACTGTTACAACTAGATCCAACGGCAGGAAAAATAATGGAAACTCACCCTAACATAACATTTCATAGGGCGCTGAATCTCAAGGATAAATTAGTCCATAGGCATCACCAATGCTTTGGGAAATCAAAAGGGACACAATGGCTCAAAACAAAGGGTTTTTATCAAATGTCATAATTGCAACATCTGCCAGATTGCTAAGAACACAACACAAGTAAAATTGCCAAACAACAAAATTTGGCAAATTAGAGAGCTGATAACATGCAAAAGCCAATTTATTGTTTACGTTATAGAGTGTCTGTGCTCCTTAAAATACATAGGAAGCACAATACGCGAACTGAAAAAGAGGATACTTGAGCATGTACGTGCAACAGTCAATAGGGATCGGAGCAATGCCATAGCCAAGCATATGGAGGCAGACCATGAATTAGATTGGAAGTCTTTGACCTTTTATGCACTTGAAACAATGCCACTCAATGAAAGAGGGGGAAATCATGAAAAGAAATTGAGGCAGAGAGAGTCCAGGCAAATACTGAATTTTAGGACTTTCACTTGGTTTGAACTGAATCAAAGTCAAGAGTTATATGGTCACCTTTAAATTGTTCTGTATCAAAAGAGATATATTCCTTCTTACTTTTTCATTTTAGGATCCACCAGTTAATGTACAGAAAATCATCACAAATACAAATTTCATACCATTGGGAATACAAAAACCCCCTGTTCCCCCGTTCTCAATATCTTGCGTAACTCAGATACATAAAATTCAGTAAAAGTATTGTGCTAAATAGGACGATAGAAAAAGCTCATTGTAAACATACCGGGAATTAGCTAATTATAAATAAGCCCACTGGAGGGCATTATTGTAATCAATGTCGCAGACAAAATGTTCTCAGGAAAACTGAAGGATTTTTTTAGAATCTTGTGGGTAAATATGGAAAGCATATGTAATATACAAATTACAAGAATCTAAACAGATAAGATCCGGGTTCATCTCATTAAAATAGAATCCAATCCTTCTACATAAAAATTGGCGTAACAATGGCGTGGCAAGAAAATATGCCAAATCCTAATAAACTAATAAAGTTCGATCTGAGTTGGTTTTTTGGTAGTCTTAATTAAATAGGACTGTTAACCTTTGGGATGAAAAGGCTTTCCAAACAACAAACGGGGGCTTAATATAGATAAGCGTCACACATATATATAGTCAATATACACAAAAAAATGACAAAAGGGAATCCTAAAAAAGATTAATAAAAAATAAAAAATGCATACTAGGAACAAACCACATTTCCCAGAACACACTATACAAGCATTGATCTGTATTATGAGTCACATGCTTTGTAGAAAACTGTTTTTATTGGTTGAATTGAATGTTTTTCATCTTAACCGTGATCAAGTTATAAGGGATAATAAAATGCGTCGGTTGTTTCTTCAACCTGGGAATGTTTGAAAATTAAAAGATTTTGGGAAATGTAACCATCTGAGTGCGTTTTCATCTATCTGTAAGGATACATTGGACTTATTTTGGGACTATTGAGTTTAGATGAATTCAAATTTTTAAAAAAGGAACATCCTAAAACACCCGTCATATACTTCATACCGAAGATTCACAAAAATAAGGAGTGACCACCAGGAAGGCCAATTATAGCGGCCTGTGATGGACCCTTAGAAAATCTGTCAAAATACATAGATTTCTTTTTACAAGAGCATGTACAAGGGTTGGACTCTTTTGTTAAAGATACAGGTGATTTTATATGTAAGATTGGCAAAGTTAAATGGCAAGAAGGATACCTACTCATTACCTAAGATGTATCCTCGCTATAGACCTGCATAAAAAATATTGAGGGTTTAAAAGCGGTTGAACATTTTCTATCTAAAAGACTCATAGAATTTATGCAACACAATAGGATGTTGATGGACATGTTGATTTTCTGTCTAGAACATACCTTCTTCCTTTTCAAAAAACAAATGTTCCGACGGGTACAAGGGGTTAAGATGGTGGCTAGCTTCTCCCCCAGTCATGCCTGTATTTTTATGGGCTGGTGGGATGAGCTGGTCCTCAGGAAGCAATATCAGGACACATACAGAGAAAAGGTAGTGTCCTGGTTAAGATATATTGACGACCTTAATATTATCTGGAATGGAACAGTCAGTGAAGCTGAGGAGTTTATTAGATGTATCAATTCTAATGATGTGAACTTGAAGTTAACGTCCAACATAAGTAATCTCAGTATCCTGTTTCTTGATGTAAAGGTTACCATAGATAACAACATAATAAGTACATCATTGTACCACAAGGAAACTGCAGCCAATACGTTGCTTCATGCAACAAGCGCACATCCACCTCATCTAATTCATAGCATTCCCTTTGGGGAGATGCTTAGATTGCACAGGATATGCAGCAGTGCTATGGATTTGGACAAACATCAACAAGAAAGCAAGATACGCTTTTTTGATTGTGGATACAGTGTAAAGACGATAGATATAGTAATCAGGAAGTCTAGGCTAAAAGCGAGGGAGGATTTGTTTCAGGAAAGGAAACTCCCCAAAAATATTCAAGAGAGGCAATATGTCAGAAATCGGGGAAGCTCCCAGGTTAATTTTAACTTTCAGCAGACAACAAAAAGAATTACTCAAGATCATTGAGCATATTTGGTACATTGTCAAAGATGATCCCGTTATAGACAGTTCACTTCCAGAATATCCTTTAATAACGTACAGGAAATCAACTTCCATGGCCGATATTCTGGTCAAAAGTAGTCCAGAGTGTAAGGAAGAAGCTGGGTGGCTAACGACCAGGAAGGGATTCTTTAAATGTTCGAATTGTAAGGCCTGTATATATGGGAGCAATAGAATTTCATTTTTTGACAGCCTTTAGTGCGAAAACCCAAATGATCAAGTATCACTTAACATGTAGAAGTGAATTTGCAGTGTACGTGCTAGAATGTAGCTGCAACTTAATGTATATTAGGAGTACTAAGTTGGCAGCTCATAAAAGGGTGTTACAACATATCAGGGCTATAAATAATAATGACCCGAATTACCCTGTGGCAGGCCACTTCAAGGAGCATCATGGAGGAAACATGAAGGATTTGAAGTATTATGTCATTGACACTGTCCCGATTCAAAGAAGAGGTGGCGACAGGGAAGGGAAATTACATCGATTTGAAACACACTACATATTGCAGCTCGATACCAAACAGCCTATCGGGCTCAATATGAGTGAGGACTTGTACACATACTTAGAATAATTAATCCCAGTTCCATGTCTCATAATAATAACTTTCACCTCTATATTGGCACTGTTTTTACAAGAAAGGAGTGACTTCATATCCATTTATTCTTGAATTGCAATTTGCACAATGAGATTATAACAGTTTTTTGCACTATCAGATGATGAAATGTTTTATAAAACAATAAATGCCATTTTTTATGAAGATTTTTTTCAATGTGGATGTTATAGAGATTTTAATGATGAATGAATTATATCTATATAACTTTTTAACATAAGCATTAATTTAAATTTTAAATGCTTAAAGTTGATTATAAAAGGTTGTATTTATAATTGTGGGAATCATTTATCAATTTATATCTCTATATATCCTTCTTCTGTTACCCTCATAATATGAAAATATGAGAGACCATGCACAAATTGCTTATTTTGCACATAAATTTGCACATATTAATGTTACATTAGCAACTCACCGAGCTATTTGCAAGGACAACTAGCTGGTGCTGAACCTGGTTTCAGTAATTGCTAAACAGGCACACCTGCAAATTTTCTTAAGATTTTTTAATATATCAAGTTGTAAGTTTGCACATTTAGGAGTATAACCAGGTGGTGTTACTCCTAGCACACTTCGCGCTTCTAGAAAATATGTTTCCATTAGGGTCACATATGGGTTCCTTTATATCACTTTAAATTGATTTTTATTAGTAGGACAAGGATGACGAGAGGGCTTGTGAGAAGTAACTAAGCATTAATCCAATGAAGTATCAAAATCAATATCTTCTCAGTGTGATAAGAAATCATGTTATAAACTATTTGATTGGGACTGTATTAATCAATTTTTATTGGAATTGGTTTTTACTTAGGATTAGATTCCTATGATCTATAGACAAAAATGAGCATTTAAACCATTATTAAACACTTTGTCTAGAATGTATTAAACAGTGATTTCCATGTCTGTGAAAGACTGACAGATACTTGAGCCACGAAGTTTAACATGTCTTCTATGTCCATTGATGCACTGTCACTTAAAATATGGAGGTGGTACACGCAAATGTTGTCATGTGATCAAGGCAGGGATCTGCCGAAACGCGTTGTAATGGCGGCTGGTGATGTTTCCAAACAAATTAAACTGGCACTGAATTTGGGTCTACGCTTGTTTCTTCACTGATCCGAGGAATTGTGCGAGGAGTGTATATATATATATATATATTACCTACTGGCGGTCGCCAGTAGGTAGTTATAGTTAGGATTGTTTTCCATAGGAATTCCTCAACATTCTATTTGGAATAACTTTGGCCCTGGTGGATGAGTCTTTGCGAATTTCTCAAAGAAGATGGCTAGGTTCGCTGCACTCCTTCCCTGAAAGTTTGGGGGGGATTGGTCAAGTGGGGGCTGAGATATAAGGGGGGTCCCAAAACGTTTTTTCTCAATGTTATTTTCCATAGGACCTTTAGACTCGGCTACAGTTCGAACGGGTGAATGAATTTATAAGAAATTTGCCAAAACTGTAGAGTCTTGTTCGCAGATTACGCTTTTTTTGGAATGGTGTAAATCCGTTCAGTAGTTGTTGAGAAAATTAAAGTTAAAGTCAATTATATATCTATAGGCGCGCACACGTGCGCGCACATAAGCGGCTGCGCGCGCGAGCGGAATTTTGCTGCGTGACGTCTGTTAACGTTCGATTCGAAGGAAATCAGGAAGTTTTGTCCGCCATTTTGTCACTGCGAGTAAATATATTGTTCATTTCAAAGCGTTGAAACATGGAAATGGGAGAAGGTAGAGATTGTCTTCCTGCGTAGGTTTTCTCGGGGTGTGCAGTAAGGCCCTTAAACGCAAAAAGATATAATTTTTCCCCGAAAAAAAATACGGGGTGCGCGCACCCGGTCGCGCACACCTATTTACAAGAGTGTGGAAAAGGAGGTAAATCAGAAGTTTGAGTGCTTAGATATAAGGTGGCTCTGAAAAGAGCCCTTGTGTTAATTGAGTGTTTTCTGCATTTATAAGTAAGTACCGATGCAGAGCCTGATGTTGCAGAGGAGGATTCTGTTTCCCTCATTCGTGAAATGAACACCGTCTCTCCTATAGACGTCTTGCATGTGGTAGCGCAAGTTGTTGTGGTAAATAGAACCCATGCTATAATCTCTGAGGAACGCAGAAACAGATTTATTTACATGTCTCCTTGCTTTCTCAAATTGTGCACAATGGTGATTGGACCAATTCCATTTCTGTCTTTGGCATATATTGGAATATACCAAGGCAGATCGAGGAAAAAGTGTCATCAATTGTCGAAAGGTGTCTTTTAGAAGCATTTCCAGACCTACCCCAGTGATTGTGCCTAGATCGTTCCCACCACAGTGCACAATTATAAGGTCTGGTTCTGGGAGATGCATAAAAGTTTTCACCAATGGAATCAATTGGTGACATTTCAATCCTCTTTTGGAAATCCATGTTATGTGTACATTTGGTAAGCTGAGGTTGCAAATTCGTCTGCTTACTGCATATTTTTCACTCCAGTGAATATAACTGTGTCCTATTAGCCAGACTTTCATTTTCAAGGGATTTGTAGTCGTCCTCCGATCGGTTCTGGAAGTGGAATGGTAGTTAGAAGTTGAAATTTTAAATAAAGAAAAAGGAAGAGGCTGGGTGTGGTTAAAAAAATAAAAATGATTGGTTGATTGTAACAAGTGGAGAGTGAACAGGTCAATGTTTATGTTAAACGAAAAGTACTATTGGGTGTGAAAAAACAAGACATGTAACAGAGTTGTGGATTGGCAGGTGTTCTGGAGGGAAAATAGTCTTCTTAGTTAGCTGTAGAACGTTGAGACATGAACTTTTGACCTGTGCCTTCAGCAAGGTGCAGAATGAGGTGTAACCATGGAAACAGCCGGAGATGGCAGTTGGTGATGGGTTCACTCTTTGGTGCCTCTGCATCTGAGTCTGTTCTCTGGTGGCTGGCGGACAACTGTTTGTTATTGTGGAGATGAAAGGGTGATAAGGAGAGAAATACGACATAGCGTCTGGCCTGTAGAAGCGTGGGAGCAGTGATTAACTCTGAGTGAAGCGGAACTGTGTCGGTGCTTAGTAACAGTAAAAAATTTTTTTAACAGTGGTATAACTGTCTTTACGGTGCGCGACCTACTAAGAAAGAGTTCACGGGCCGTAATTGGTTTGCAGGTTCTAGTATCAGTAAGTGAGGTCGAGAAAAGAAAACATTCAGGACTTTATTTATGAAGGCCTTGCGCCACCGGTGCGTTACTTTTTCCCATTTTAAAAAATGAGGCACTGGCGGCGGAAGGTCTTCATAAATAAGGTCCTCAGTGACTACAGTTAAGGTTATGTGGAACCCATGAATAGTTTTTCAATATGAAATCATTTCAGTTGAGATTATGGATTAAAAGAGAAACCGTGAATATTTGAAATGTTTATTTAGAAATGTACTGTTTTAAAGGCAAATCATTATGTAATATGAGTACAGAAATTGCAAAAAACACAGTAATTGGTATTGTCAGTAGTACATGGAATACAAACGCTATAGTTGAAGAAAAATGAATATAGTTGGAAAAAAACATTGTACACTCTTATAAGGAAGTATATTATATTTTAATAAATGGAAGAAGGTCTCTGGCCTTTCAGTTTGGGAACGATATATGAAAATGCAAGTGGTTATACATCATTACTTTATGAATCAGCTGTCAAACAACACGAAATTATAATGTCCACTGTTAGTAAAGCAAATAGGTCTGTTCTTCCAAAGAAAATATGGAAAAGAATGTGAAGAATATAGAAAACCAAAAGGAAATGAGGACGTCAATGGCTTGTTTGAGAGTTATTGAAGCATTGTTTAGGGAAAATAGGTAGCTTCTGCTTGTAACAGGAAATCAGTTTTATTATTTGAAAACATGTCAGCCATCCAATTGAGAAGATGAAAGGAGCATTCATGATCTGTCATTATTGGAGCGTCTTTTACCATCATAGGGCAGCTCAGTGGGTTTTCGATGTAGCTCTCTGTTACGAAATCTTGCGCCGCTGCGAATATATTCCAATGACCCAGAACTCCTTGTATCGCTGCAAAGGCCATAAACCCTCCGGAAAGTATGTCAGCTATCCAATGGAAAAGAGTAAAGCAGTACTGATGATCTGTTATAATCGGAGCGTCTTTTACCATCAGAGGGAGCTCGGTGGGTTTTCGATGTAGCTCGCTGTTAGGAAAGAGTTAAGTGTCCATTGTGTAGGCAAAGTATGCAGCAAGTGCCTCTAACATGAAATCATTGTTATCATCTGAAAACATGTCAGCCATCCAATTGAGAAGATGAAAGGAGCATTCATGATCTGTCATTATTGGAGTGTCTTTTACCATCATTGGGCTGCTCGGAGGGTTTTCGATGTAGCTCTCTGTTAGGAAACTTGCGCCGCTGCGAATATATTCCAATGACCCAGAACTCCTTGTATCGCTGCAAAGGCCATAAACCCTCCGTTGTAACAAAGCTGTTCATGATCAAGTAACGGATTCATGAGGGGATTGTAATTCGGTTCAGGAGGTACCAAATTGCAGAGACATAAATCCAGGGCCCACGTGAAATCACAGCTCAGGCAATGAAATACAGGCTGCACACAGGTGAAATGCGAATATCGAAATGATAATCGATATGAAGTATTCAAAGTCGAGAGTGGTAAGATGCCGTAGTAGTCAAGCATCCTCTGGCGAAATAGTTCTAAGTGGCCCGGCTCGTTTGCGAAGGCAGGAGGGACATCCATTTTGAATTTCCCAAGATGGTACAGGAAACGGCGCAGCACCGCTGGTTGTATAGCAACTCCACAGAATTAGGTCGCCGGCTATGCAGTGGAGAGGAGCAGAATGACTTGATACATTTTCTAGGAGTCTAGTCACTTATATATTGCTTAGTGGTTATTAAAAAAGTAGCTTTTTTTGAACTGGAGGATGCGTTAAAAAATAAGGGAGTGATTTGAGGGAGTTGTAAAGCAAGGTCAATTTTTTTTTACATCAATGCTGTTTTCTGTGAATGTTAGCTTAGTGAAAGATATGTGTGTGAGCAGATGCAACGTTCAGTTTTAAATGTGACAATGGCGCTCTTGTTCATGTCTTCCGATTCAAGGTCGGTATTCGCTGCCAAATACAAAGATTAAGAAACGCATGCGTGGGGTACATAGTGTGCATTCTTAAAGGAAAGTAAATGAAGGGTTATTTTTACCGCGTTAGCATTGTCGTTTAAAAAGTTATAGTGATTTCTATTGTATGTGAAGAAAGTGTCACTGATGAAGACTGAAAATAAATCCTTATAAATGATACGGACTGGTGTATTTTAGAAAAGGTTTGTAACATTACATGAATTGTGGAAAAAAAATAATGTAATTGAAAGTGTATGGTTTGAAAATGAAAAGTAGAGGTTTATAGTTCATGTTTTGAAAGCAGTTCTAGAGGGTCAGAAGAAAGTGTATGGTTTGAAAATGAAAAGTAGAGGTTTATAGTTCACGTTTTGAAAGCAGTTCTAGAGGGTCAGATGCATGATAGATTTATTTAAGAACATGTTTTTAAATAGTATTTTGGAAAAAATATGTGTCTTTATGTACTATTTACATTATGTGCCTGTTGCGTATTCTTTGAGTTTTAGTAATCCTGTGTCTTATAAGTTTTCTAGGGGCGGTTTGAGGTTCATGGTGGGTTTGGGCAGGGAGGGTAGGTTGGGGGTTTGTAATAGGGGGTTTGGCTGGGGTGGAGTGCGGAGTTTAGTGAAAAGTGAGGGGGGCGGGGAGTTACGGTGTTTGGTAATGGAGCAGAGTCAGAGGACGCCACATTTGTGTTATGGGCTGCCACGGAAATATGTATTTATTCTCAGAGGTTTATTATATTAAGGATATATATTAGCATGGTGGCTCTTGTCGTTTTGTTGTTTTGTGTATGTTTAGAATGCTGGCTCTGTAGTTTTTGTTTATGGACCTTATTGCGACACACAGGGGATTTACGTTGCACAGTTGGCGATCAGAGACTTAGGAAATAAAACTTTATAATTGTAAGGGCTGTAAGCGATAGAAATCGCCCGTTCTCGGTGTAAAAAATATCACCGCTATTGGTGGTATTTTCTACGGTGTTAGTACTCGAAGGAGACTAGTAACATATATGTGTAATAAAATTATGTAATAGGCTCAGCATTTTACATTATCTTGGAGAGCAAAAGTTGATTTTACATAGCAATAAGTCTCTTATAATTAAGGGACGGAGTGTATATAGTGCTATTTAGTACTCTGCTATGTGATTGATGTCGAATATTTCATAAGAGGAGGCTTTAAAAGATTTACGATAAATTGGTTTTCTAGGGAAGTGGGTGGAGTGTTCCGTGTAAATTGCAGAATAGAAACTAGTAAGAACCAATTGGAAGTGTTGTTTTAAAGTCACATGACTGCACATGCGTGTCTCGACGCCTGTACGCGATAGGTGGGTGGGTTTAACTTTTCTTGGAGCATTTATGACTCTCAATTATTTGTTTAATTAGAGTAAACCTTTGCTCTCCGTATACAAGAAGTTCTCCACAGTTCGTGCATTTCATGTGCACGTTCGCCAGATATGGTCTCAAGTCCATCTCAGCACTCGATGGAGATACAGGTCGTCCACCGGAAGATGTGTTGATTACTTCTGATGGTAATAGCGTGGCCTCCGTTTTTCTTGTGAAAGGTGGTCGCTCATTTTCATCAGATTCGGAAGATGAATGCGGAACGGTAGCCATTGTATGGAAGTCTTCGGGAAGATGTTCGACGTTGTTGTCTCTTGAGAGTAGAAAAGAAAGTGATGGTAGTGGGTGGAGTGCTGCGTGTAAATTGCAGAATAGAAACTACCAAGAACCAATTAGAAGTGTTGTTTAGAAGTCACATGACTTCACATGGGAGTGTCAGGTCCTGTACGCGATAGAAGGGTGCGCGCACTTGGTCTCGCACTAAAATAAAGCGGCGAAAAAACATCTTATAATATGCTCTTCGAGCATGTTTTGGTGGAAAGAGTTAGTTCTGAAAAGAACTTTTTTTTTTTTTTTTTTTTTTGGAAACAAGTGTTTTGATGCATTTGATTTCTTAAAGTTGCTATGATATTTTTCAGTATGTCATACTATCCAAATAAAGTGAAGAAATGTAACTTTTCTTGCAGCATTTATGACTCTCAATTTTGTGTTTAATTAGAGTAAAGCTTTGCTCTCCGTATACAAGAAGTTCTCCACAGTTGTTGCATTTTATGTGCACCTTCGCCAGACATGGTTTCAAGTCCATTTTAGCACTCGATGGAGATACAGGTCGTCCACAGGAAGATGTGCTGATTACTTCTGATGGTAATAGTGTGGCCTCCGTTTTTCTTGTCAAAGGTGGTCGCTCATTTTCATCAGATTCGGAAGATGAATGCGGAATGGTAGTCATTGTACCGAAGTCTTCGGGAAGATGTTCGACGTTGTTGTCTCTTGAGAGTAGAAAAGAAAGTGATGGAAGTGGGTGGAGTGCTGCGTGTAAATTCCAGAATAGAAACTACCAAGAACCAATTGGAAGTGTTGTTTTGAAGTCACATGACTTCATATGCAAGTGTCAGGTCCTGTACGCGATAGGAGGGTGCGCGCACCCGGTCTCGCACTAAAATAAAGCGGCGAAAAAATATCTCATAATATGCTCTTGGAGCACGTTTTGGTAGAAAGAGTTAGTTCTGAAAAGAACTTTTTTTTTTTTTTTTTTTTGGGGGGAAAGAAGTGTTATAATGCTTTCGATTTCTTAAAGTTGCTACTACATTTTTCAGTATGTAATAGTTTGAAAATGAAGTGAAGAAATTTATCTTTTCTTGGGGCATTTGTGACTGTCAATTTTGAGTTTAATAAGAACGAGGCTCTGCTCTCCATATAAAAGAATTTCTCCACACTTGTTGCATTTCATATGCACCTTCGCAAGATATGGTCTCAAGTCCATTTCGGCACTCGATGGAGATACAGGTCGTACACCAGAAGATGTGCTGGCCACCTCTGATGGTAATAGCGTGGCCAGGGCTCTTGTCGATGCTTTTGCATAATGCTCAGGATGCCTTTGTTTAACATGCTGCTGCATGGTGTGTGCAGAAAAGGAATATTTTTTATTTGGATTTCCCCTTGAGAGCTCCGAATTGCATATCGTGCAGGTTACTTTTGGCGCATTCACTTTCTTTTGATCTTCAGGATAAGTGAAAAATTGCCAAATGAAAGATTCCTTTTTTCTTCTTAACGGTGGTCGCTCATTTCCTTCAGATTCGGAAGATGAATCTGGTAGGGAAGCCATTTCAGCAAAGACTTCCGGAAGATGCTCGACGTTGTTGTCTCTTGAGAGTAGAAAAGATTGTGAGGAAAGTGGGTGGAGTGCTTCGCGTATATTCCAGAACAGAAACTACTAATAACCAATTGGAAGTTTTGTTTTCAAGTCACGTGACTTTACATGCGCTTCTCAGGACGTGTAGGCGGTGACACTATGTAGTTACGAACGTGATTACATACTTAGGAACTAGCATTCAAAAAAACTATGAAATTCACTGAAAAAACCATAGGTTTTACACACGTTATAGTTAGGATGTAGCATTTGAAAAACCTATGAAATTCACTGAAAAAACCATAGGTTTGACACCAGTTATAGTTAGCTGGAAATTTTACTGACATAAAACCAATGAAATTCCACGTTATAGTTAGTTGGACTCACTATAACTTGCGCGTGTAATGCACTGCTGATGACATTACATATTACATCACTCATGACATGGTCAGTGACATCACTTATGACATCACTGATGACAGACCTCCTTTAAGTGTAATGTAACCCTTAAAACACATATTGGAAAATAGAAATTAACATTTTCAAAAAAATGGACATACCCATACCAGTTACAACAACCAATTCAGTAATTCCACCCTGGTTTTTTCAGTGAATATATATATATATATAAGTTTAAGTTTAAGTTTAAGTTTAAAGTATTTGTAGAGCGCGACATACACCGAGCGGTTTCTTGGCGCTAAGATAGCAAACTACCATAGGGATAAGAGTCAACCACAAGGAAATAACCTGAAAAGGGGGATGTTAAGGCAAGAAGGCCTGGGTAAACAGGAAAGTTTTAAGAGATTTGCGGAAAAGGGAATACTGGGTGAGGGATCTGAGGTGGAAAGGAAGGGAATTCCAAAACACAGGGGCCAGAGTAGCAAATTTAGAGCCGCCCTGTTTTTTTTTCTTGAATCGTGGGATAACTAGAAGATGTTGAACTGAGGAACGAAGGTCTCTGCAGGGAACGTAAGTTTTGATGACTGAAGATATGAAGAGGGGGGCCAGACCAGACCTGGCCTGAAAGGCCATGCATCCTAGTTTGAATAATGCGCGTTCCCGAATGGGAAGCCAGTGAAGGGTCTTCAACAGAGGAGAGGTATGATGGAATCTGGGGAGACCAAATGCAAGTCGGGCCGCCTGGTTCTGAACAAGTTGGAGCCTGCGCAAGCTGTACTGTGGGATGCCGTTGAACAGGGCATTCCCGTAGTCCAGGCGGGATAGGACCAGTGCGGACATAATCAGTTTGAGTGCAGGGAGGGAAAAGAAACGAGAGATAGTGCGGATAGTGCGGAGAGTGAGAAAGCAAGAAGATACCACGGAACCTATCTGGGAGTGCATTGTGAGTTTATCATTGAGCTTGATACCTAATGTCTTAACTGAGGAAACAGGAGTAGGGGGAGAGCCGAAAGAAGGGGGCCAAAATAACGAGTTCCAGGGACTGGAGCAACCACCCGTAAGCACCAGTTCCGTCTTATCGGGGTTGAGCTTCAGGTGGTTGAAGTTCATCCAGTCCCTGATGAAAGACAGAATAGATTGGAAATTAGATATAGAGTCAGGGGAAGAGGAGAGGTTGAAGATGAGCTGGAGGTCATCGGCATAATTATATGCCGTGACCTCCAGCTGCTGGAGAGCAAAGATGAGAGGGGAGATGTACAGATTGAATAACAGGGGAGACAGAGAAGAACCCTGGGGCACCCCGCACTGGACCTTACAGGGGGTAGCTGAAAACTCCCCAAGACGAACCGCCTGGGTCCGGTCCCTCAGGAAGGATGAAAGCCAAATGAGGGCCGTTCCTCCGATGCCCGCCGCCCTGACACGGGAGAGTAGGATGGAGTGATCCACCGTGTCAAAAGCGGCGGATAAATCAAGGAGGACCAGCGCCTGAGGTTGACCGTTGTCCATACCCTCCCTGAGGGTATCCAGCACAGACACCACCACAGACTCTGTCGAGTGCCTTGGCCGGAACCCCGCCTGACAGGGGGCCAGCACCCCATTCTCCTCGACATAGGAGCTGAGCACAGAGGTGACGTGTCGCTCAAGCACCTTACCCAGAAAGGGTAGCAAGGAGATGGGGCGGTAGTTAGTGTATATATATGTACATCAGGTAATCCTGTCAGGATAGCGGCCACGTCTTCAATCACGCGCTGCCGCCAGCAAACAGGACACAGACCCGGTATCGGTGCTTCAGATATTAATTTTCCCAAAAGTCAGAGACGCGTTTCGCAGCGCGAACGCCGCTTGTTCACTCGACAAATGACTTGGATTGAGGAAGCAGTATTAGTGAATCACATGAGTTTCATTCTCTATGGACATGGAAAACATACTCTTTTCGCGCGTATTTACATTGCTGAATGCGCGTTATTTTCCAACTTTTAGATAATGGTTTGTTTGCAATAATACACAATACACATATGCATATATATATTCATAAATTAATACATATATATCAGTAAAATACTAAAACAATTATTAATACTTTAATAGGCTGCCTTACGCCAAAAAGACACTTAAAATGCTCGTATTCTAACTTTTGCGCCGCCAATTGTAAAACTGAAATAGTTTATACATATATGAAATATTGATTAGGCACGCCCCTTGCAAATTAATTTTTGTACATTTGCTGTGTTATCGATTGCATTTTTAGATGTTCTTGTAAAATACGTAAACCTATATCCTGTTGGAGATTTTTTTTGTATATCACATTCCTTAGAGAAAACTTATAAATAGTGCCTAATGTGCTAGTGAAATTAAAATTATAACCAGTATATAACATTTGGAAAATTTCATGAACCTAATGGGCAATTCAAGCTGTTGTTATCAATATTGCCAAAATTGTTCACTACTATTAATTTCTTTCATCACTCTATCATCAATTTTTTACTTTTATGTTATTTCATACCGGATACTTTATATTTACATCATGGTTGACCAATATAAATAATTAGCGGGTTTCCAATCTGAGAGGATTTGTAGTACTGCCTATTCCTAACACTAGATACATGTTTGCCTCAAACACTTTCGACATCGATACATCTCATCTCATTTGGTGACATCAATGTAGCACATGTGCAAAGTACAATACCTAAAATGTTGTTAAATGTTCAAAAATATTTAAAAATATTTGTTAAAACATCCAAAAATATTTAAAAACACCTGTACAAAAAATATATAATAATAATAAATAAATACATTTTCAATATCTTGACCTAAAATTCATCTATTTACACGATATCCACTTTTTAGGAAATATTGATGTTATAGGCAGATATTTGTTTCACCTCTCATTTTATCTTTTGGGGACATGCAAACGGAATATCTATTAGTGCATTCCGGTTCTATGTTTTACTCCAAACAAGTGTACAGGTCCTCTGTTAAGTTCAAGCCCTGTGGATGTTTAGAATCAAGTAACAAGATATATCTGGTCTCCAACTTACGTAGTTTACTTTCCCTATCACCTCCACCCCTGTTAGGGGAAACTGCATCAATTAAGTAATAGGACAACCCTTTATTGTTAGATCCGTGGCGTTCCTTGAAATGGCGTGCCACCGGATAAGTGTTGTCCATATTCGTTATTCCGCAGAGGTGTTGGAGTACTCTAACATGAGCTTGTAACTTGGTACTGCCCACATAAACAAGTCCACATGGGCATGTTAGGATGTACACTGTATACTCCGTTTTGCAGGTTAACATTTTGTTTATTTTGTTCGGTTTAGAGTTGAATGGGCTAAAGTATTTTTGGTATTGATCCCATGAGTGCATGCCTTGCAGGTTTTGCATTTTCTGAACGCTTTTAAATTTTGATACCAGACAGGATTGGTTATAATTTCAGGGTCAGGTACCACAAGACAATCCCTCATTGAGGGAGCTCTGCTATAAGTAATGGACGACCTCTGCGGTAGCAGGGGTCCTAGTACGGGGTCGTCAAGGAGTATGGGCCAACCTCCCTGGATAATTTTTTGGAGTGCCTTAGGCTGTTTACTATACCCTATTATAAGGTGAAAACTCTTGTCTTCCTCAGTCCCTCTCGCTTCTTTGTGGCTGTAATCCTGATCCTTTTTGTTGCTTTTTGCCAACAAGTCATTCCTAACAAATATCTCTGTTTTGGCAAATGGCCTGATCTAGTATTTGTCTAGAATAGCCTCTTTCTAAAAATCTTTCCTTGCTTAGTTGTTGCGCCTTTTTTAGTTCTTCTAGTGTACTGCATACCCTCTTGATTCTAAGCATTTCGCCATAAGGTATGCTATTCACCAGATGGCGGGGGTGAGCACTAGATGCATGTAGCACAGAATTTCCTGCTGTTTTCTTCCGGTACAAAGTAGTTTCTAATTTGTTGTTACAAATGTACACTTTAGTATCCAGGAAATTCACACTGGTATCACTAATTTCTGCAGTGAACCTCAGTTTTAGATCACTTTCGTTGATTTGTGCCACAAATCTCTCTGTTTCCTCCCTTGTCCCATGCCAGATAACAAAGAGGTCATCAATAAACCTGAGCCACAGCTTTACCTTAGTTGACATAATATCGCAGTGGTTCTCCATGAGGACTAGCCTCCCCCATTTGCCCATATGTAGGCACGCATAACTTGGGGAGAAGCTAGCCCCCATGGCAACTCCTTGAATCTGGCAATATAGCAAATGATTAAACATAAAGATGTTGTTATAGAGGCAAAATTCTATCATTGCTAATAGCATTTCATTGTGTTGTTTATAAATTGGTTCTCTGTTACTCAAGTAGTACTCTACCCCCTGGATACCATCCACATGTACTATACTTGTATATAATGAAGAGCCCCGAAGTTTAACATGTCTTCTATGTCCATTGATGCACTGTCACTTTAAATATGGAGGTGGTACACGCAAATGTTGTCATGTGATCAAGGCACGGGATCTGCCGCAATGCGTTGTGATGACGGCTGGTGATGTTTCCAAATAAATTAAACTGGCACTGAATTTGGGTCTACGCTCGTTTCTTCACTGATCCGAGGAATTGTGCGAGGAGTGTATATATATATATATATATACATATATATATATATTACCTACTGGCGATAGCCAGTAGGTATATATAGTTAGAATTTTTTCTCTATGGGACTTTTGAAAATTCTATGTCTAATAACTTTGGCGTTTGTGGACGGAATCGGCTGAAATTTTCAGGAAAATGGCACATTTTGATTCTGAGCAGCCCCTGAAAATTTAGGGGGGTTTCGTCAAGGGGGGGCTGAGAAAAAAGGGGGGTCCCAAAACGCGTTTTTTCCATTCATTTTTCCATAGGGCGGTTGGACTCACTTTTAGCTCGAACGGCTGAATGGATTTGCACGAAACTTGGCAAAATTGTAGGGACTGTTAGCCCGATGTGCCTTTGCTAGGTCTCAATATATGTGCTCCAGTAGTTTTTGAGAAATTAACGTTCAAACCAAGATATATATCTGTAACAGCGCTCTGGGCAGCGATCCGGTCCGCTTACTTTTCGCTTATCGGAACTTTGCGCGCAGAAAGCTGATTGGCTCTCCGGTGTCTGTCAACATTCTAAACAGTCCGGAGCGGACGCCATCTTGTCTCTCGGTAGGATCGAGAGAGAAGAAGAGGTGGAAAACGAAAGGGGAATTTAATGAAAGGGGGCAAGGTATCCCCCTCTTGACCCCCTAGGAATGTTGTTGGGGTTATTAAAGGGTCCCGTGGGGAAAATAAAAAAAAAATGATTTTTCACGGTAGAAGCGCGGCCGCGAACTGGTAGCGAAACGGGAATTCGCCATTTTGTGCTTCGTTAATTAAATTACTAGTTATAAGTGGGTGCGGGAGACGTATCCTAATCCCCTATGTTTCCTGAGGGTGGCTGAGGAGGCTGATATATGTTGATACATCTCTTCCAGCGGCTGTCCGTGAGCTTTTTTTTTTTTTTGCTGCGTGACAGTCCGGAGCGGCCGCCATCTTGTCTCTCGGTAGGATCGAGAGAGAAGAAAAGGTGAAAAACTAAGGGGGAATTTAATGAAAGGGGGCAAGGTATCCCCCTCTTGACCCCCTAGGAATGTTGTTGGGGTTATTAAAGGGTCCCGTGGGGAAAATAAAAAAAAAATGATTTTTCACGGTAGAAGCGCTTCACGGGCCGCGAACTGGGCCGCAAAGTGGTAGCGAAACGGGAATTCGCCATTTTGTGCTTCGTTAATTAAAGTACTAGGTATAAGGGGGTGCGGGAGACGTATCCTAATCCCCTATGTTTCCTGAGGGTGGCTGAGGAGGCTGATATATGTTGATACATCTCTTCCAGCGGCTGCGCCATCTTGCCTTTTTTCGAATGCCACAATTTTGTCGTGCACGGCAGCCATTTTAGATGCCAGGCTGGTCCCAGGCTATCACCTAACCCTGCGGATGTAGTTTATGGCCCCAGCTGTAGAGAATTCAGACATGCCAATCCTCCTGATTCAGGCGTGTGAGTACTGATTTCAGTGCTAGTCTCCCGCCTCCCGATTTCTGCAAGCAAAAACCCGGGGGCATATTACGAACAACTAGCGATAATTTTTGTCTCTAACTTGTTTAGAGACAAAAATTATCGCCGCACATCGGCGATTTTTATCGCAGATAAACCTTGCTATTATCGCAGAAAAGTCAGCGATATTCATGTATTATCGATCTAATGCTCTTAGCCATGTTATCCACCTCCCATTGGATAACATGGCTAAGAACTGCTCAGGGCAGGTGTTTGTCTCTAACTTGTTTAGAGACAAAAATTATCGCCGCACATCGGCGATTTTTATCGCAGATAAACCTTGCTATTATCGCAGAAAAGTCAGCGATATTCATGTATTATCGATCTAATGCTCTTAGCCATGTTATCCACCTCCCATTGGATAACATGGCTAAGAACTGCTCAGGGCAGGTGTTAGATTTTGGAGATATTCGCGCTTAGCGCGAATATCTCCAAAAGTTGGTAATAGAAGGTAGCGATGTTAGGGACTGTTTCCAGTCGCTAACATCTTGGCACGCCACTTTGCATGTCATTAGTGATAAGTATCACTGACATGCAAAGCGGGCCCAAGATGGTCGCTATCTCCTTTTAGCTGTCACTAACTGGTGTTAGCGACAGCTTGGTAATAGGGAAATAATTTTATCTCCGCTTTCATGGCTTTTAAAGCCAAAAAAGCGGAGATAAACCCCCTTGATAATATGCCCCACGATTCCTTGGGGGTTTCAGCTGACAGGGCTTGGTATTGTGTTACATGGTAATTTTTCCATGAAACGTCAGAGGGTCGATGCAGGGGTTCTAGAAGAGGTGATAAACCATTTAAGCCTCATGAACAAGCGCATGGTCTTTTAAAGATTTGTGAAGTACTCGGGGCGGCGGTGTGTGTGTGCCCTCTTTCAGGAGCGGGCGGGGGGGCACTGCCAGCAACTTGCCAGGTCAGGTAGTGTTCAACACGTGCATCACCCTTTCTCTGCCTGCTATTGCGCTCCATGCTTCGGAAAGGTAAGAAAAAGAACGTGCATTTGAGTTTGAAATGTCCGATCCTGCAGCAGCACACTTCCAAAGCCCACCCGTTTTTTAAAAAATAGATAACACTCCAACAAAGTAAGGTTATAAAACTTTATTAACTACTAACTTTAACGAACGGAACAAAAACTAAAAACATTTAAACATTTCTCAACACAAAAAGCAACAATGGTTAGAAGCTGTCTTTTGTGCGAATAGTCCCAAGGCAGCACAACGTGCAGAGTTCTGGACGGCACCCAGGTGATGTCGCCTGGGTGCCGCACTGGTTTAGGGATCCTACAATGCTGCTCCGAAAATTGGCGTGGGGCGTCCCGGGTGGGGCGGGGGGAGGCCTCGTCAGTAGCGGTCTGTTGTGCGAATAGTCCCAAGGCAGCACAACGTGCAGAGTTCTGGACGGCACCCAGGTGATGTCGCCTGGGTGCCGCACTGGTTTAGGGATCCTACAATGCAGCACAGAAAAACAGCGTGGGGCGTCCCGGGTGGTGCGGGGGGAGGCCTCGTCAGTAGCGGTCTGTGTCCAGTGTCACATGGCTGACACAACATGTACGACAGGCACCCAGGTGATGTCCAGTAAACTGCCGCACTGGTTTTGGTATCCTACAATGCTGCTCCGAAAATTGGCGTGCGGCGGCCCGGGGGGGGGCGTGGGGGAGCCGGCGTGAACGGGCCTCCCCAGGTGGCGGCCATCTAGCTGAGTTGCGCTCGCTCTTGCGGCCACAGCGTCTCGCTCACCATGTTGTTGAGTTGCTCCCACTCTTGCAGTGCAGCGATAGGCGGCTGCCACATGGCTCTTAAAATGGCGGACAGCTCCTCGGTTTTAGGCCTGGTCCACTGAAATGGTCCTGGGACACTTTGGAACTCGGACGCTTGCCTGCTAGGGCTTGGGCTCCATTCTCGAAAAGCGTCCCCTCAGCCGTGAAGATTGTATAAAAGTCTTGGGGGCCCCCGACTCCCGCAGGCTTCCGGTGGGGAGCGGCTGCCATGATTGCTCGCGGAATGACCACGACGGAGCCACGAGATGGTGGTGCTCTCATGCTGACGCCAGCTTCAGTCTGAATGATCCAGAAACAAGGTGGGGCTTTCATCGTTTGGGAAAAAAAAATGTTCTAAACCAATGAAAAGTGTTATTTTTAGGTCATATGACCAAGCCTTCCATCTTTAGGAAACCAAAAGTAAAATGAACCAATGAAAAGTTTTATAAACAAGTCACATGACCTGTTATGCGGCATAGGGCTACAAAAAGCGTAGAAAATCCGTTGGCACGTGAGGCGGCGTCAGTAGCGGACCGATGTGCGAATAGGCCGAAGGCAGCACAACGGGCCGAGATCCGGATGGTACCGAGGTGGTGTCCAGCAAATTGCCGCACTGGTGTGGCCATCCTACAATGCTGCGCCGAAAGACGGCGTGTCCAGCTGAGTTGCGGTCACTGTTGCGGTACAGTGACTCGAACGCGCCGAGATCCGGATGGCACCGAGGTGGTGTCCAGCAAATTGCCGCACTGGTGTGGCCATCCTACAATGCTGCGCCGAAAGACGGCGTGTCCAGCTGAATTGCGGTCACTGTTGCGGTACAGTGACTCGAACGCGCCGAGATCCGGATGGCACCGAGGTGGTGTCCAGCAAATTGCCGCACTGGTGTGGCCATCCTACAATGCTGCGCCGAAAGACGGCGTGTCCAGCTGAATTGCGGTCACTGTTGCGGTACAGTGACTCGAACGCGCCGAGATCCGGATGGCACCGAGGTGGTGTCCAGCAAATTGCCGCACTGGTGTGGCCATCCTACAATGCTGCGCCGAAAGACGGCGTGTCCAGCTGAGTTGCGGTCACTGTTGCGGTACAGTGAGTCGAACGCGCCGAGATCTGGATGGCCCCGATGTTGTGTCCAGCAAGTTGCCGCACTGGTGTGGCCATCCTACAATGCTGCGCCGAAAGTCGGCGTGGGGTGCCCCGTTGGCTTATGAGGTGATGTCAGTAGTGGACCGATGTGTGAATAGGTCGGAACCAGCACAAGGCACCAAGATCCGAATGGCAAGTCCTGGATGTTGAGTGCCTCAGTTGAGAGTTCTGAGCAGTGCTTGTAAGACTGTCTGAAGCTTATTTGCACCTGCTGCAGCTTCACTAGGTCCGGCGGAACTTTTTTCCTTTTCCTTTCTGCTTCTTTTCCTACAATGCGTTTCATCTGAAGACACGACCAGGTCCCTGAATGTGTGCAGGGGGACGCTATTGATTGAATGAAAATGGCGGCTTGACACAAAGCTGACTCAAGCGTTACTGTTGGTGCTATACAGACAAAAATTGGTTTTCAGTTTGTACATTCTTCAGGTTTTTTTTTTCCATCCAAGTCTGATTGAGAGTTTGTAGAAAAATGGCTTCAGATTTTCCACATACTACTCTTCAACATTCTTCCTAAATGTAACAATGTGAAACTCACTAGGAGAACGGCTGTTTCTGTTTCCTTTCAAAATGCTGCCACCAATATTTTCTGAATGGAAGACACCATCTTGTAGCATAAAGGGCCGAAAGGGGTTCTGGTCTGGCCGATGGTTGGTGGAGACATTTTGACTATATCTTGGACCTGCCCGGCCTCGCCCAAAATGGCGCCGGTATAAATGGGACTCGTAACTCCTTGCCCGCAAATGTATATCTAGAAAATGTTATTGTAAGTGGCCCTGTCGTATTTTAATTACAAAATGTACGTCCACCGATTCCGCAACTGTTAGACACCTTTGTTCTTGTCACCTAATGGCCCGCTCGTTACGTTCTTCTACAGTGTAAATGTCTCCTCATCATATACGATTTCAGTTTGCTCCGTGGCCGGCCCACGTGGTTATAGGCCCGTATTTGTATACTGACATTTTCACAATAAAGGTTTTTAAAACAAAACACGGTAGTAGTATTTACATTTGTAAAGTTTTTACTTTTAGTGACTGTTTTCGAATCAGTAAAAGGCAAGTGAAATAAAGCAGTCCAATTACATGACGGATAAAAGGTATAATATGTAGGAACGCAGTAAAGATAAATGGTCAAGGGCAGTTGTGTTTTTCATGTCTGCAACATAAAGTTATCGATAAGAATCTGATAATCAGGCGTATCGGCGACTAAGACAGCAGGCCGAATCTCTTTTACTCAACGGCTCCGTCATGGAAGGAAGAAACGCCCTTTTTCTCGAAAAAGGAATATATTTTACTTGCAAGACAGTTGTAAATTTTCCGGGAAAGTACATTAGCCTGGAATATTATAACATATGTTTGAAAAAAAAATATTGTTCGAAAATAATAAAAAGCGTAATTTTTAGGTCATATGACCAAGCTTTTCATCATTAAATTAACAAAAGTAAAATGAACCAATGAAAAGTTTTATTAACAAGTCACATGACCTGTTATGCTTACGCTGGGCGCCGCGCCTCGGATCACTTCCGGGTGCGCTAACGCGGCGTGTCATAAAACGCATTACGCGACAACGTAGGTCAAGAATATAGTCTAAATGTCTCCACCAACCAGCGTTCAGAACACAACCCCTTTCAGCAGTCCAAAAAGTTCTGTTAAATGACAACAGAGGGGACAGGCAACAAGAACCATCAGTCAAAGAGGGGAGGGCAAGTTCTTCTCTTCCGGGTCATGTTGGGGCGCTACCGGAACTGATCGAATTGGTAGTCTATAGTGTTTCTGGATGTTTCAGACTAAAGCTGGCGTCAGCATGAGACCACTACCATCTCGTAGCTCCGTCGTGGCCATTCCACGAGCAATCATGGCAGCCGCTCCCCACCAGAAGCCTGCGGGAGTCGGAGGCCCCCAAGACTTTTGTAGAATCTTCACGGCTGAGGGGACGCTTTTCGAGAATGGGACCCAAGCCCTAGCAGACAAGCGTCCGAGTTCCAAGGTGTCCCAGGGCCATTTTAGTGGACCAGGCCCAAAACCGAAGAGCCGGCCGCCATTTTGAGAGTCCTGTGGCAGCCGCCTATCGCTGCACCGCAAGAGCGGGAGCAACTCAACTACATGATGATTGAGACGCTGTAGTCTCAAGAGCGGGCGGTAAACAGCTGAATGGCGGAAGAGGCACAGTGTAGCAAAAGCGGGCGGAATGGCAACTAAAACGATAAAGGGGCGCCCCACTACAGCTTGTCTTCAGGTCAAACGGATTGTGGGACAAGGTCCAGAATTGAAGAGTCATCAAAAGGCAAAAAGTTCCGCCGGACCCCGGGAGCCGGCCGCCTATGTCGGGGGCGATCTCAGGCTACACCAGTGCTATAAGACTTGGGGAGGGTGTCGGAGCCAAGCGTCTTCTCCGAGTCCATGGCCATCACACCGCCCCTCAGGGGCCTCCGTCAAGCTGTTTAGGAAGGTAACATATCACATTGTTTTCTAATGCAGTCAGGTCCACAAACGACACTCACTTACTTTGAGAATAGTGAAGCTGCAGTAGGTGGAAATAAGCTTCAGACAGTGTTACAAGCACTGCTCAGAACTCTTAACTATGGCACCCAACATCCAGAACTTATGCTATTTGAGAATGGTAGTGACATCGAAGCATCTCAGGGACCAAAACCATTAACGTACTTTCACGTATGAAAATCTTACTTGGGGAGGGGGCAGGAGCGAAGCGCCCCCTCCCAGTCAGCGCCACCACACCGTATGTTGAAAATCTGAAGCCATCGTTCTACAAAGTCAACCAAACTTGGATTGAAAAATCTAGAAAAATGTACAAACTGA
Source organism: Lissotriton vulgaris (assembly GCF_964263255.1). Taxonomy (NCBI): domain Eukaryota; kingdom Metazoa; phylum Chordata; class Amphibia; order Caudata; family Salamandridae; genus Lissotriton; species Lissotriton vulgaris. The sequence continues at coordinate 1,320,549,592 of NC_141696.1, read as the reverse complement.
AAACCAGTTTTGGTCTGCATAGCATCAGTAGCAACGCTTGAGTCAGCTTTGTGTCAAGCCGCCATTTTGATTCAACAAAGCACAGGCATTGAAAAAGGCTGAAATTCAGAACTCTAAACTATGGCACCCAACATCCAGGAGCTTGCCATCCGGATCTTGGAGCCTTGTGCTGTTTTCGATCTATTCACACATCGGTCCACTACTGACATCATCTTATAAACCAACGTTATGTAAATAGTTTTTTAATAAAATGTTTTACCCTGTTTCTTTGCTGGTGTGTTGTCTATATTTTTAATATTTGCATAGGGTTTGTCGTTATTTTGTGCGGGATGGGTGATGGAGCCGAGCTGTCTTGTAGCCCTCATGGTGTGGAGCTCAGTTCATCTCACTATTTTCGTATTTCTCATGAAGGGTTGTTCCTAATATTTCTATTTTAGCGAGGTCAAAAAGAGATCCAATTAGTGGCCTACTGATTTTGCTCGATTACTTTTATTTTTTTACACGATTTTTCACTATCTGCAAAGACTAAACAGAGTATTGCGACTTTGTGCTTGTTTGTAAATAGAGAATGATCCAAAGAGAACCAATTCTAAAACAGTAAATGCTTGGACAACAATCAATCAAATGGAGAGACAAGGAGGCACGACGGATTACAACGGGGGTAAAGGCCTGCGTTAACTACCCTTCAGTATCTGCAAAGAGAGAGTACTACTAAGACAAAAGAGGGGAGGGGGGGGGGTGCAGCGTTCAAAGCACATCAGCGTGCATAAATACGAAAATGTTTTTATCTATCACGTACTTGACATTTTAAAGCTTTTCATATTTGCTATTAAAAAACCAATGAAATTCACAGAAAAAACCATAGGTTATAGTGGATATATAGTTAGGAATTTGCATTTACAAAACCTTGAAAATTCTATGAAAAAACCATTGGTTTTAGGCCATATATAGTTAGGAATTAGCATTTACAAAACCTTATTTTACTCGCATAAAACCATTGAAATTCCATATATAGTTAGAAGCGCTAACTATATATCGCGCACCCGCAATCCACTCAGTGATGTCATCAGTGATGTCACTGACCATGTCATGAATGATGTAATATGTGACATCATCAGCAGTGGATTGCGGGTGCGCGATATATAGTTAGCGCTTCTAACTATATATGGAATTTCAATGGTTTTATGCGAGTAAAATAAGGTTTTGTAAATGCTAATTCCTAACTATATATGGCCTAAAACCAATGGTTTTTTCATTGAATATATATATATATATATATATATATATATATATATATATATATATATATATATATATATCCGAGTACCACACTCCTTCTGGACCTCACGGAGTAACCGGCAATCCAATATCCAAAGGTAACTCAGTTCAGCATGCTCTCAGGACAACAAAAGACACAGCATCCCAATGTAGGTTGTGTTGTTTAATTCAATATTTAAAAAAAATTGTTTAGGTTGTGCTGTTTAATTCACAACGCGTTTCGCCATCAAAAATAGCTTGATCACGTGAAAAGTAACGCCCCCATCACTGTGTAAAAATACACCAGGGAAAGCATGAAGATGGAAAGAGGACTCTATGATACTCGTATAGCGGGTGCCATAAACCATAACATATGCGAAATTACCATTCCTAGGTGGCCACAATGTAATACATAAAGATTGCAGTAAGGTAATGATAACTGTGTATTGTATGCTCCCAAAAGATTGTTACAGTCCCACCAACTTCAACTATACATCAGCGCTGCCCACAATACAAGTTAAACATGAGTAAACATTAAACAGTAAAAAGGCAGAGGGCTAGCGTGACGCGTTAACGTAGACATCCTGATCAAGTGAGAAGTGCGCCTCCCTCATGAGTGCTCAACGCGGCTGTTCAATAAAGTTATCTAGCAAGACATGAGCCTGCCAGAGTGTCCAAGTTCATGAGACAACATGAGAATCTCCGTAAATAGCATAGAGGATGAATTTCAAAATTGTGTCATTGGCAGGAAAGATATATATATAATAAAATAAAAAATAAATATATATATATATCCACTGAAAAAAACATAGGTTTCACACCAGTTATAGTTAGGAATTAGCATTTTAAAAACCTATTAAATTCACTGAAAAAACCATAGGTTTCACACCAGTTATAGTTAGCTGGAAATTTTACTGAGATAAAACCATTGAAATTCCTACGTTATAGTTAATTGGTCTCACTATAACTTGCGCGCCTGCAATGCACTGCTGATGACGTCACATATGACATCACTCATGACATGGTCAGTGACATCACTCATGACATCACTGATGACACCATCCTTGTGACAGACTGACAGACCTCCTTTCAGTGTAATGTAACCCTTGAAACACATATTAAAAAATAGAAAGTATCCTAACTATAACTACCTACTGGCGATATATATATATATATCAAGCAAATGCCAAATGCCAGAATGTGCAGACAGTGAGAGGCAGAAATCATGACACAAGATGTCCCGTTGCTGGCTGTTCTGGCAAGTGCCAGACAGTGCCAGGAAGACTGGTATTAAAAACATTATCACGTAGTGACAAAAGTAAAGGGAGCGGTGGGGGAAGGGGGTAGGAACGGGGTGGGTAAGGGAACACGAAAGGTAGGTGGAAGGGGGAAGAAAGATAGGGGGAAAGAGGGGTAGAGAGGGGGAGAGAGATAGGGAGAAAAAAGGGTTGGACAAAAGGGGGGAAAATACAGGGGGGGAAGTAGCAATAAAGTAGCGCATAACTAGTGAGAATGAGTCAAAAATCATCCAAGTGAATGCATTACCCCTGGCGGGAAGGGGACATACAAGGTGGGTGCAGGAACATTCTGGTGCTCGTGAAGAAGGAGAAGAAGAAGGGGAGAAATCCCATGCAGAGTGAGTGTTGATACTGTGGGCCCCTTCTCATCCTCCAGAAAAGAAGATTAGAAAAGAAAAAACAAAAATTAAAAAACAAGATATGAATAGCTTGTCATTAAATAACACAAATACATAAAAGCAACATTTGTACTAGGACACAGAACTAACAATACAAAGGAAATAGAAACTCATGAGGAACATATGTCAGTAGGAAATTACTACTTCTTGAGGTGAATTGATAATTCTTCGCCTTGATTCAGACACCCCGGAGCCTTCGTTTGGAAGTCTATGATCAACTTAGACTCCCTCTGTCTCAGCATGAGGACCCTGTTACATCCCCTGGGATTCTTAGCCACTTGTTCCAAAATCTTACAGCTGAGATCTTTCACAATGGAAAAATGTTGTTCCCTGAAGTGTCTTGCCACCGGGTATTTGTTATCAAAATTAGTAATTGCCCTAGTGTGTTCCAGAATGCGCTTTTTTGCCATGCACGTGCTGCTCCGAATATACCACTTACTACAAGTGCATATAATCGCATAGATAACAATGTTGAGCTACAGGTGAGAAATTGAACAATGTTTTTTGTGATCCCATTGTAGTTGATCTTTGCATGACCTACTGTTGGCACAGGCTTGGCAGTGCCCACACGGAAAAAGTCCCTGTATGTTAGTGGGAGGGCATGAGGTGATATCACTTCGGACCAGCATGTCCCTGATATCTCTGCCACGTCGATAAGTGATACTGGGTCTTTCAGGGATATTGTCACCACTGACAGTGTCAATTTAGAGTACCCTAGAGGGCTTTTTAATGGTGTTTGGTAGTGACCCCTTGGGCAAGGGTCACTCCCCCTTCATGAAGGTGATTTTTTGGGCTGTTTCTGCACCCTCAGAGGTCCCTCTGGGGCAGATATGTCTCATGCTTTTAGGCCCACCTACCACCTTTGCTTGGCTGGTGAATAGTGCATTATTTGCATATGTGATTATAATGTGTTTTTTCTCCTTTCTATTCTATTGGAAGTTTTTGATTCTTATTTGTGGATTCAGCAGCGGTTGATCTGCAGTTTGGCGTAGTTGCATTTTTTGGTAAGAAAAACATTTTTGTTGTGTTTACTCAAATTGAGTATTAATGCCATGCATTAATTAATTTTTTGTAAGTGGGGTCATATTAGCAGCATATTTAGTTTGTGTTTTGTGCATGAAAATTTTTGCGATGTGTTTTGCATTGTCTTATGTGTAATTTTCTTGTTTGTGTGTTTCTTTTTTAGTGGGATACTGTTTGTCCTTACTGTGTCTGTACGAATGTCTGACATAATATCGACAGACAGAATATCGACATGCAAAAATATCGGAGCAAAAATATCGACAGCAAAAATATCGGAATCCTATCTACATTAAGGTAAGTACAAAAATATCGAAAAAATAATATCGTAGTACAAAAATATCGGAATCAAAAATATCGTTTTTTTAAATGTATTAATAATAATGTAAAAATAATTTTAAAATACATATAATTTTACAAATATTAAAAAAAATATTAAAGCAAAAATAAAACTAATACATATACATTTAAAATAAATAAAACACTTAATAATTTAATGTAATTTTAATTTTTATCATGTAATTTATTTGATTTAATGTAATATTTTTTTGTTTTTACCCTGTACGCCTGTACCCCAAAAACCCAAAACTGACCCTGAACCCTAAAAATATCCCTGTACCCCAAAAATCCAAAACTGACCCTGAAACCTAAAAATACCCCTTTACCCAAAAACTGAAAACTGACCCTTATCCCTAAAAATACCCCTTTACCCAAAAACTGAAAACTGACCCTGAACCCTAAAATACCCCTTTACCCAAAAACTGAAAACTGACCCAGAACTCTAAAAATACCCCTTTACCCAAAAACTGAAAACTGACCCTGAACCCTAAAAATACCCCTTTACCCAAAAACTGAAAACTGACCCAGAACCCTAAAAATACCCCTTTACCCAAAAACTGAAAACTGACCCTGAACCCTAAAAATACCCCTTTACCCAAAAACTGAAAACTGACCCTGAACCCTAAAAATACCCCTTTACCCAAAAACTGAAAACTGACCCTGAACCCTAAAAATACCCCTTTACCCATGAACTGAAAACTGACCCTGAACCCTAAAAATACCACTTTACCCAAAAACTGAAAACTGACCCAGAACCCAAAAAATACCCCTTTACCCAAAAACTGAAAACTGACCCTGAACCCTAAAAATACTCCTTTACCCAAAATTAATTAATATTATTTAATTACCAATTAATTATTAATTAACAATAATAATAAAGTAAATATATTAGCACATTTGCTGTAATTAATTTAATTTAATAAGTAATATTATTTTTCCCAATTAATTAATTAATAATAACAATAAATTATATATAAAAAATTACTATAATTAATGTAATTAAATAATTAATATTAATTATTTACCAACTAATTAATAATTATAAATATGTACAAAATTATATTAATTATTTAACTAATAATAGAAATTAATTACCAATTCATTATTAATTAAAATATGTACAAACATATATCAATTAATTAATTATTATTAAATTACTTCCCACCCTATTCCCCTATAAACCCATAACCCGCTACAGAACATATTTATCAATTAATCAATTAATTAAAAATAATTAAACATTATTTCTCAATGAATTAATTAATAATTCCGACTAATTAAAAATTAATTTAACATTATCAAATTACTTCCCACCCTATTCCCCTATAAACCCACAACCCGCTACAGTAGTAAAAGACAATATTTAATTAAATTACATTAAAAATAAATAATAAAACATAATTAATACAATATAATATACACTAAATTTATTTAAAAATTGATATTAGTAACATCGAAGTTATTAATTTCGATATTATTGACATCGATATTTACAACTTCGATATTACTGATATCATACCAATATCGATATTAAGACTGTCAATATTACTTACCTTCGATATTTTGTACCATCGATATTTAAACTTCGATATTTTTGTATATCGATATTTTAAAATCAATATTTTGTCTGTGTACCGTCTGTACAGAGTAGGTGGTGGTGAGTCTAGCTGCTTCTGGCAAGTGAGTTGTATTCAGTCAGAGTATATAGGTATTTGTTTATTTCTGTTTTTTACAAAGGGTTTGTTGTTGTTGACTTGTTTGACAAGTTACCTTTATTAGTAAGCATTATGGATAGCCGTAGAATCACTCCTCAGCAGGTGGTTGGTATGCTTCTTGAATCTTCCTCTAAGCAGGATTATGAGACTGACAGTGCGTCTGAGGGAGAGGAAGGAGGGGATGATTCAGGCAGTGAGTTTTCTCTCCACATGGAATCATCGGATGATGAAGGTACTCTCCGAGTGGATGAAGCTACTCTCGGTGTGGATGAATCTACTCCCAGTGCAGATGTAGTACCTGTCTTAGTGGAGGACACTGCTGTTCTGATGGTACAAAAGGCATCTGGATTGCAGCCTGAGGCTGTTAGGCTTCCTAGTGGAAGTGCTGGATTCTGGGTTGATCCAAACATGGTGCAGCCGGTGTTGCCCACCTTTAGTGGTGATGCAGGGTGTAAAGTGGATTGTGAACATTTTTTGCCTATACTGTTTATTCATTTGTTTATGGAGGATGTGTTTTTGGGTGAGATTGTTGAGCAGACTAATTTGTATGCTGAACAGTTTTTTAGGGACAACAGTGGTAGACTTAGGCCCCACTCCAGAGCTACCCGGTGGACTCCCACAAATCTGGAAGAGATGAAGACATTTTGGGGTTTGACTTTATTGATGGGTTTGATAAGGAAGCCGTTCATGGCTTCATACTGGTCTACCAGTCCCTTGATGGCAATTGCCATATTTCCTGCAATTATGACTTGTGATCGGTATTTACTTATCCTACGGATGCTGCATTTTGTTGATAATGCTTTGGAGTTGCCATGAGATCCCCCTGACTGTGACCGTCTTTTTAAGATTCGCCTGTTCTTGATCACTTTGTAAATCGATTTTCAGATTTTTATACTCCAGGGAAAGAAATATCTATTGATTAATCTTTGGTCCTGTTCAATGGCCATTCTGGTTTTTAGGCAGTACATTCCTTGCAAGAGGGCATGTTATGGAATTAAGCTGTATATGTTGTCTGAGAGTAGGACAAGATATGTTTTTAATTTCCGTGTGTTCACTGGTAGGGATTTCACTATTGACCCCACTGGTTGTCTGTCCACTTTTGGAGTTTCAGAGAAAATTGTGTGGGATCTTGCTAGAGGACTGTTTAACAGAGGCCACCATTTGTACCTTGATAAATTCTACACTGCTGTGCAATGGTTTAAGGTATTGTTCAAAGTGGACACTTTTGCTTGTGGCACAATCCGCTCTAACCGTAAAAGGTTATCCAAAAGAGCTTGTATGCAAAAAACTTCAAAGGGGACATTACAATTCCTTGGGTAGTGATGAACTACCAGCTGTGAAGTTTGTGGACAGGAGGGCTGTGTACATGCTGACTACCATCCATGAATAGAGTACTTCAGTTGTGGCTGTTTGGGGTCAGGTTGCTGAAGTGTGCAAGCCCGTGTGCATTTTAGACTACAATAAGTACATGGGTGGTGTTGATAGAGTAGGTCAGAGGTTGGAACCTTACACTGCTATTCGTAAGGCTTACATTTGGTCTAAGAAGTTGGCCATCCATCTCTTCAATTTAGCAACTTTCAATGCTCTTGTTGTGTTCAAGGAATGCCCCCCCTGCGTCAAAGATGACTTTTGTTCAGTTTCAGGAGTCTGTGATAGGCAGCCTTGTTGTTGTGGAACAGGCAAGTGTTCCTAGAGTTCGGATGGTGGAAGATGTGACTCGATTAAAAGATCACCACTTTCCTGATTTAATTCCTCCCAAGCCCCAAAAAAAAATCCCTGTAAGATATGTAGAGTCTGCTTGCAAAGAGGTGAGCGGAAGGAGAGTCGTATGCACTGTGCCGATTGTCCTTCTAATCTGAGGCTGTGTGTGCCCACATGTTTCAGAATGCATCACACTCAAAATAATTTTTAGGAGCAACCATGAATCTAATAGGGAACTGCCTGGTCTGTATGGTTTTATATAGTTGTTCAGTATAACGTTTGGCAATAGAATGATGTCTTTAGTTACTGCTGTTTTTTTTCTAGTTATAGTATTTAGTTGCAATTTGTTTGTGTTTTCTTTGTTGTTTAAAAATAAATTATGACGGTGTGCATGAACTGGCGCCTGGCTGGTGTTGTCCGTGGACTAGAGCTTGTCTGGTGGTGTGCGTGGACTGGCGCTTGGCTGGCGGTGAGTGGAGTGGATCTTGGCTGGTGGTGAGTGGACTGGTGCTTGGCTGACAGTGTACGTGGATTGGTGCTTGACTGGCAGTATGTGTGGATTGGTGCTTGGCTAGAGGTGAGTGGACTGAACCTTGGCTGGCGGTGAGTGGACTGGCGCTTGGCTAGTGGTGTGTGTGGATTGGCGATTGGCTGATGGGTGCGTGGACTGGCACTTGGCTGGCAGTGTGCATGATTGGACTCTTGGCTGGTGGTGTGTGAGTAGTGACTTGCTGCTGGTCACTACACACACTGCTAGCTAAATGGCACTCCTTGCAATCCGTGAGCTGGTGTGGTTGCTGTGTCATGATGTGGGCGTTTGAAAGTGATGGGCCCTTGAATGGCACTCTCTGCTGGTATGAGTGTTGTAATCTGCGCGACCCGCGGTGGGCAGTGTGAATGGTTTTGTATGTGTCACATGTATAAAAGGTGTATGAATGGCCTGTAAAACGGTTGGTGCCTTGTCGTGGCTTTACAGCTCACTAGCTGAGTCAATGCTTCAGTTTCTTGTCCTTTCAATTATTAACAGTGCATTTCATTTTTTTTAAAATCTCTGGTTAATACAACTGTATATACTGAACCATCACTCACCGTTGTGCCAAATCCAACCAGTATGTGTGTGTGCTTGAGGTATGGATGGCTGTGCAGTAATCTTTGTCTTTTTATTCTCTCTGCCAAGATGTAAATTCCATCAAAGAATAACCTAGCAATTGTAGAAATTGTCATAAACTAAACACCCATGGGACTACATGGTGATGTCTTTTGTGGATACCAACAAGTTATCTTACCCACAATGTCCTGCAAACCTCAAAATGTCTGTCACATTTTCCTAGCATTATTGTGCCAAAATTTTCACGCTGCAGAAACAACAAATGTCATACCCCGCCTTTCTCCAATTATCCCAATAGAAATGGCACCCCACTCGCGTGGGAGGGCCAAGTACCCATGACAGGCAAGGACCCAAAACGTAGTGAGGCGAAAACAGATTTGCCTGTCACAAAACAACGTGGTTTTGCAAGGGGGGTCCCCTTGGTTTTTGGCCACGCACTCGGCGGCCAGCTAGGGAAACCTACCAAACCCACTCATTTCTAAAAACTGCACACCTTGGGGATTTCAGAGAGGTGTGGCTTGCATGGATCCCTCAAAGTTTTCTTACCCAGAATCCCCTGCAAACCTCAAATTTAACTTTTTCCTCACATTTTTGTGTGGGAAAGTTATGGCATCACCGGGCTGACACAAATTTCCTACCACCCAGTGTTCCCCCAGGTCTCCCAATAAAAATGGTGCCTCACTCGTGTGGGAGGCCCAAGTTCCTGCAACAGGCAAGGGCCCAAAACTTCTTGAGGTAACATCAAATTTGCCTATCTCAAAATGACCTGGTTTTGCAAGGGGGGTCACCTGGATTTTTGGCCCTGTGCTCGTCGGCCATCTAGGGAAACCTACCAAACCCACACATTTCTAGAAAATAAACACCCAGGGGAGTCTAGCAAGGTATGGCTTGCATGGGTCCCCCAACATTCTCCCACCCAGAATCTCCAGCAAACCTCAAATTTTGCTGATACAAATCCCTTTTTCTCAACTTTTTGTGTGGGAAAGTTATGGAATCTGTGTGGATCCACAAATGTCCTCCCACCCAGCATTTCCCAAGGTCTCCCGATAACAATGGTACCTCACTTGTGTGGTTGAGTCAAGGAACCACGACAGGCAAGGGCTCAAAACCTATTGAGGCAACAACAAAATTACCTATCACAAACCAACCTGGTTTTGCAAGGGGGGTCCCATGAGTTTTTGGCCCTGGGCTCGGCGGCCATCAAGGAAAACCTACCAACCCACACATTTCTGGAAACTAGACACCGGGGGGTGTCCAGCGAGGTATGGCTTGCATGGTTCCATCAACATTCTTCTACCCAGAATCCCTTGAAAACCTTACATTTTGTTGAAAAAATCACTTTTTTCTCAACTTTCTGTGTGGGAAACTTCTGGAATCTGCATGGATCCACAAATTTCCTCCCTACCAGCGTCCCCACGGGTCTCCCAATGAAAATGTTACCTCACTTGTGTGGGTAGGCATAGTGGCTGCAACAGGAAATGGCCCAAATCATACTGTGGAGACTTCAAAATTACCTATAAAAAAACTACCTGGTTTTGGGGCGGGCACCTGAGATTTTGGTCCCTGGCTCGGGGGCAATCTTGACAAAGTACCAAACCCAAACATTTCTGAAAACTAGACAGCTGGGGGGGTCCAAAGAGGTATGTCTTGCGTGGATCCCCCAACGTTTTCCTACCCAGAATGCCAGGCAAACCTCATTTTACCTGAAAATATTTGTTTTTCCACATTTGCTTGTGTGGAATCACCATGCCGGCACAAATGTCCCACCCTACAACATTCCCCCAAGTCTCCAGAGTAAAATGATACCTCTAGGCCTACCCACGCAAGTGAGGTACCATTTCTCTCGAAAGACTTTGGTGTACACGGGGTGGGTGAAAATTTGTGGTTTTTTTGACAATTTTGAAGGCAACAGAACCTGGTGAAAGCAAGACAATTCACCCCTTCCTGGATTCCCCTTGGTGTCTAGTTTTCAAAAAGGTATAGGTTTGCTAGGTTTTCCTAGGTGCCGGCAAAGCTAGAGTTAAAAAACTACTGCTAAGCACTTTGCCAAAAAAGGGTCATTTTTCACTATGAAATTGTGGTGTGTCCACGTTGCATTTTGCGCCGTTTCTTGTCGCAGGCTCTAGGCCAACCCACGCAAGTGAGGAACAATTTTTCTTGGAAGACTTTGGGGAACTCAGAGTGGGTGAAAATGTGTCGATCCACACAGATTCCAGAACTTCCCACCACAGAAATGTAAGAAAATGTTTTTTTTTGTAACAATTTTTTAGGTTTGCAAGGGATTCTGGGTGTTCACGTTGCGTTTTTTGGTGTTTCCTGTTGTGGGCACCATGCCTACCCACACAAATGAGGTACCATTTTTATTGGGTAATTCAGATTTGTAAAGCAACTGTCATCACCTATTGACTTTCAATGCATTTCTGCCTTCCAAATGAAAGACTATATGTAAAAAAGAAGTCATTTTGAAAAATGAACGAAAATTCTCATGCTATTATAAGTATTCTCAATTTTGGAAATGTGCAATTATCTAGTGTTTCTAAACTCTAAATTTTGTTCCCTTTTCAGAAATACATATGTGTCTTTTATACTGATTGTTCCATGTATACATTTTCCCAGATAAATGCTATATACCCGGTACATAATAAAAAACCATTGCAAGTCGCCGCTCAGTTTTTTAGGATCTGGGTTTGTCGGATTCTTGGTGAACCTACAAGTCCTATATATACCCACAACCAGTATGGCCCTGCGAATGTAATGGTATATTGCTTTCAAACAGCTATCATAATTAGCTTCTTAGGATTCATTATTGCTTTCATACCCATAGGTGGAGAGTACAAAAAATAGCAAAAATAGGCAATGTCCCAGAAAAATGCCAAAACTGTGTAAACATTTTTGGTTTTCTGACAAAAGTCTGTCATTTCCCAAAAGCTGGGAAAATGGTGATTGCAGCCCCACAACCCCTTTTTTGATATAATTTGCAGAGAAACACTCAAACGCTTTCATTTGCAGCACTTTAGTCCCATTTTTCCCCCCAAAAAAGAAAATGTTGCTGTATTTTGGCTAATTTCTGGGCCCCCTCCATGGGAATCCACAAAGCCTGGATACCTTTAGAATCCCCATGATGTTGGAAGAAAAGGACGCAAATTTAGCGTGGGTTCCTTTTGTGGTCATAAATTTACAGGGGTCTAAACGCAAACTACCTCAAATAGCCAAAATAAAAGGCTTAGCCGAGGGGGGGAAAAGCTGGGCAGCAAAGTGGTTAAAGAGCAGGCCGGGAAAGTTATTAACAATATTTTGTAGGATAGAGATTGAGGAAGTGGAAAATCTTCATTCTCAGGGGTCTTACTAATATCAATAAAGAACTTGGCACAGAAGCTGAAATATGAAAAAGACATCTTTATTAAACTTAATTAAGTGACGCTATGTCACCCAACTGCCTTAGCAATTGAATGAGGCAGTCTAAGGAATACAGATAACAGAGGCCTTATATATGTTTTGGGTTACATGACTCAGCACAAAAGTAAGGGGCAGTCCTAGCTTTTGCAAGCATGCAAAAAACCCAACATTCCTTCTTACACAATGCTGGACAAACCCAAAATAGAACACCACAACCCATATCGTAAACAGGTCATAAAAAGAGGGAACAGAAACAAATGAGAGGTCGGATAAGGAGTGTGTATGTGCATACCAAACTTTACAATCTCCTGTGCTCTGATCCTTAATCTTGATCAGCTACTAGGCAAGAAACTGGTCTAACAAGGTCAGCTTCAGGCAACAGGATCAGTTCACTCAGGTCATCCAGCAGTCAGCTAAAGTCATCAGCCTATGTGAGGGCAACTACAAAATGGCTGCCATGCACAAAATGGAACCCATGGTTCAGAACGGAATCTTCAAATACACAGTGAATCCATCGGTGTAACATGATGAAAACACTCATACTTGCTGAACTCACTGTTTACGGTTCGCTGTTACCAAAATCGTAACAGAACCACGACCTTTATGACCCAGGTTCAGAATTCACGGAACCTCAGCCCCTCCTTTTGCCCCTACATAGGCAATAACCTAAATGCGCGTCAATCTGAATCCAGGTCTATATTCATCAGATCATCAAGATGTTGCTGGAGCATAATCCTATTACTTAGCAACTCTCTCGGGACAGGTCTCCTTACACAAGTAGTAGCACAAAGGCCACATATGGCAGGACCAAATAGGGAATACCTCTATCTGTAGTATGTGGCATAAGACCACACAGCCAACAATTAGTGATGTTCACTACTAACTGGTGTTGGTGCAGAAGCTGTACAAAGGAATTATTAGTGAACTCTGACCTCCTAACCAGTTCATGTTTAGGTAAAGTATGGAAAGAAGGTAAAGGAGTAATAGTAGGAAGAGTCACAGGTTGGGAGGTGGGTAAAGAAGTCAATTGAGTGGAAAAAAACAATCCCACCCATAAAAGACAACGTCATGTTTAAAAAAACACAAGAAAACACGTTATTAACCCCTTCCATGCTCATGACGAGCTCAGCCTTATGAGGTCCTTGAAGGAAACAGAAGGTATTAACGAGTATTTAATAAGTCGCTAGGGAGCAGTGGTAGTAGGAAAAGTTTAGAGTTATTTATTTTTACTCTTTTCTCGTAACAATATACATAAATATATATATACACTGTATTGCAGGTGCTCAGGTGAATAGTACGGTGCAGGACGTGACATAAGTGATCAAAGTGAACGAACTGTCACACAACAACAAGGATAAAAACACACAACAATTATATACAATGGTACAAGTGAAATTCCTTGGGTAGGTCGACGGCGTTTCGATCTATATTGTTTTAGATCTTCATCAGGACAGTTGAGCCTCCTGAAACTACAGAAATTTCAATTATACTCTCTTTCTTATATGTACTTTACTGGTATTCCTACATGTTTTTGATCTAACACTGTTTTTTTGCTCCCGGGAAAATTTAAAAAGAAGAAATGAATTCCCAAGCATGCACATGTTCAATTTACTATGCATGCATTTTTTGTGAAGGACTATTTTGGGGGCAGATGATTTTATCTCACCCAAGTGCGCGGCGTTTTTGCAGGCTTGAGTTGTGCGCGCATGCATCCAAAGGAATGGATTGTTACAGCAACTGAGCCCAACCCATGCTTATTTAATTCAAATTACCCACAGATTCCTTGAAAAAGCTGCGACATCCGCCCAGCTGTATTGGACGAATGACCACCCTTGCCCTCTCCACTGGCAAGGTATATATATTTCTTTAAATTGTGACAATCCATTCCTTTGCATGCATGCGCGCACAACTCAAGCCTGCAAAAACGCCGCGCACTTGGGTGAGATAAAATCATCTGCCCCCAAAATAGTCCTTCACAAAAAATGCATGCATAGTAAATTGAACATGTGCATGCTTGGGAATTCATTTCTTCTTTTTAAATTTTCCCGGGAGCAAAAAAACAGTGTTAGATCAAAAACATGTAGGAATACCAGTAAAGTACATATAAGAAAGAGAGTATAATTGAAATTTCTGTAGTTTCAGGAGGCTCAACTGTCCTGATGAAGATCTAAAACAATATAGATCGAAACGCCGTCGACCTACCCAAGGAATTTCACTTGTACCATTGTATATAATTGTTGTGTGTTTTTATCCTTGTTGTTGTGTGACAGTTCGTTCACTTTGATCACTTATGTCACGTCCTGCACCGTACTATTCACCTGAGCACCTGCAATACAGTGTATATATATATTTATGTATATTGTTACGAGAAAAGAGTAAAAATGAATAACTCTAAACTTTTCCTACTACCACTGCTCCCTAGCGACTTATTAAATACTCGCTAATACCTTCTGTTTCCTTCAAGGACCTCATAAGGCCTACTTCGAACCACTGTTCTTTAAAATTATCATTCTACCCCAGGTTCTACTGTATGGGGTTCCCTTGTATATAACAAACATTGTATGCGCAGTGGCTACACTGCAAGGGTATCACTCATTGAGTGGTTTTTCTTTCCTTTTTTAAAAAAAACAAAAAACCTGGTCCCATCACCTAGATAATGTCTACAAACACAGCTGGTACAAACACAGCTGGTACATACACAGAAGAATATATCGCCTCAAAACTTGCAGGTCCATCACTGTTTAAAGGTCCTGTAACCAACCCTAGGGCCCCCACAGACACAGCCAGTGAGAAACTAGCTCAACTAGAACATCTAAGGAAGAAACATATACGCACGGAACTCCATGCCCGCATGTTAACAGACTACCTAAGAGCAGAAGTTATCCCAATAGGCCTCCAGGTACGCAACGTACCAGCTATCTTTATCCAAGACCCCAAATTCAAATTAGGCTTCTCACACATAGGAACAACGTGCTCACGCCACTGGATGGTGTTGGGCATTGACACCGCCCTTGAACATAGCAAAAAGGAGTTAGAAGAAATCGCAGCTTTAGAACAAGCAATTCGAGACTTAGATTGTCTGGCTGACGCCAAATCAGCTTTAGAGAAAATAGATCGCACTATTAAGGATTTTGAGAGCTTTGAGCACCATAAAAAAACAACTAAAGTCTCAAAGGACATCAACCAATATAACAAAGAAAAAACCTACCCGTACCTTCGGGAAGATTTCTTCACTGCGGGTCCCCCAGACCAGCAAAAAGTTCCTACTGGTTCATGGGGCAGGTTTAGAAACCGTGCACCAGTGACTTTCTCTGAATCCTCAGCAGAATCAGAAGACTCAGAAGGCACAGAAGGACCTGGTACATCCGCTGGCACAAATCCCCATTTTTTAGGGAGAGGCCAGTTGAGGCACACAGACCCTCCCAGGGGGAGAGGGAGAGGGAGGACACGACCCAAACCCAGGTACAACTTCCCCCCGGGGGAACGCCAAACCAGGAACAGGTTCTACCAATGGGGCTACCAATACTAGACAGGGAACCAGAAATTAATACCAACGCAGAAACAATACCAATATTCAATTTGTCCCAACATCAGCTGAATTCTACTGATATAGCCCTGTTGAGTAGAGGTCTCTCATTTGTAATTGCTGAAAAACCTAACTGGTTCAATATTCAAGCTGAAATTATGCAATTCTTCAGAAAAGTAAGACTGCAGACCTTCTTTAAAAACCGTGATGGTCCCAGTAAGAGTGACACTACAGGCCTACGCCCACCCTCCACCTTCCGTCCATCTAGTGGAACCATGCCACCAGAAGTAATCACCTTTGAACACTTAGTGTTACGTGATCTGGATAAAATAAAGGACAGCTATAGATTCACACCCTACAACATCAGTAAGGAAGAAAGGAACAGTCTGATTTCACTTAAACAGAATCAAGACATCGTCATAAAACCGTGTGACAAGGGCGGTGGTATAGCCATCCAAGACCGCGCCTTCTATGAAAACGAAATCTTACGCCAGATCAACAACAAAGATCACTACGAACAACTAAGAGGCAATCCCATTAAAAGTATAAGTGAAACAATCCTCAATGTCACCCAAGAAGCACTTGAATCAGGTTTTCTGAGTAAGAACGAATTCCTATTCCTAAATAATAAGAACCCACGTACCCCTGTGCTTTACACATTGCCTAAAGTCCACAAAGATACTGAACACCCCCCTGGGAGACCCATACTTTCAGGTTGCGGGTCTATCGTAGAACCCCTGGGTAAATATATCGATTTTTTCATCCGCGACATGGTCCAAGACACTGTAACGTATGTTAAGGATACCACACACCTGATCAATCTCATTGAGGCATACCCATTCGATCCGGATAATGAAATCTTAGTGACTCTAGACATAGAGTCACTCTATACCAATATTCCCCAAGAAAAAGGCATCAACGTAATCAAAAAACACTTAGACAACCGCCCGGCACCACACCAAGTCCCCACGGAATTCATAATTAAGCTTCTGGAAATAGCCCTGACCAAGAACTATTTTCTATTTAAAGACACATTTTACAGACAATGTAAGGGCACCTCCATGGGGGCTATTTTTGCCCCCAACTTTGCGATTCTTTTCGTGGATGACATAGAAACTAACATTATCCTTAACAACACAAACCCATTTCGCAATCAAATAAAATCTTGGCATCGATACATCGATGATGTCCTCATGATCTGGAGGGGTGAAGAAGAGTCACTAAATGATTTCTGTAGATGGTTAAATACCAACCAAACTGACCTCAAATTCACCTACTCATATAATAGACATCAAATTGACTACCTTGATGTGACCATTAAATGCGAAGAAAACCAACTGTACACCACATTGTTCCGAAAACCTACGGAACGAAATACCCTCCTGCAATACCATAGTGCACACCCCAGGGCTCTGAGGGATGGATTGCCCTATGGACAATTCCTGAGAATCAGGAGAAATTGCAAATATAAAGCAGACTTCTTCACTGAAGCAGAAATTCTCTGCAAAAAATTAACTACGAGAGGCTACCCACGTAAATTGGTAAGAAGGGCTATGAAAAGGGCCTGGTACACACACAGAGAATGTTTACTTGAACCACAGCCAAAAAAAACCTTATCTAAGATCACATGTGTTACCACCTTTAACACAGCCAGCAACAAACTCACTAAAATGATTAAAAAACACTGGAATGTATTGGATCCCTTAGAACTGAACACCGGGCTCCCCCTGTTTTCATTTAAACGTGGCCGCAATCTAAAAGACCACCTAGTAAGAGCAGCCATCAATCCTACAGCCAATAACACAATTGAAACTAGGTTGAATCTTCCACCAGTACTAGGGCATTTTAAGTGTAACAAGTGCATGGCATGCGAATTCACCACCAACACTAAAGTATTCGAGTATGGATGTTTTAGGCACAATCTCAAATTTTTCACAAATTGCAATTCTAAGAATGTGATTTACTGTATTGAATGTCCATGCAAACTATTATACATCGGACAAACGACCCAACAGATAAAGACCAGAATATCCCAACACAGGAGCAGGATCCGATGTAAAGTAACAACAGCTCCGCTGGTGGAACACTACCTTGAACATTGGACATTCCGAAAATGAAATAAAATGGCAAGTTATTGATAAACTGGTGCCCACTGCCAGAGGAGGCAATCAACAAACAATACTAAACCGCCTGGAATGCAAATGGATTTTCCTGTGCAAAACAATTGAGAAAGGACTTAACTCTCTCGATGAATGGAACATGTGCACTTGAATCGGACTCAATGGATATTACTATGGAGTACTGTTACATGAACCCATTCAGCAATGTACACTAACTAATGTACACTTACTTGCCAATGCCAAAGGTTGTTTCTACAAAACTATAATTGAATATTTTTCCTATTATTGTAATAATTGTGTATTTTAATTCCTGTTTAATTCACTTTTAATTCTGGTATAAATTGGCGGTTTCGAGCAGTTTTCCGCACAGGATGCCAAAATCATTGCGAAATCAGCCTTTCCACGCATGTACTCAGTCAAAACACTAATCAAGAGCACATGCTCCGAGTAAGCCCTACCGCGCATGCTCAACCCCAGACATGCTTCCCTGCCTGCGCGCGCACTATCCCCAACACGCTCTTAATGGAGTCAGGGACGCTCACTCAGTTGTGAGCTGCTGAAGAGAAGTACTCGGACCCCCTTCCTGCCGCACCGACCTGCTAAAATTAAGTAAGTGTATCGCCCACCCCGCGGCCACTTTTTTCGCCAAGCTAGTTCTAATTGACTTATACTAGCTACGCACTGATCGGTAATGTTCTTCAGTTTCAGGCGCCCTCTGCAACCATAGCGACGAATGCGCTTTTGGACCCCGCATTGCTTGTGTAAGTGTATCACCGACAACGCGGTCACAATCACCATGCTTTTTTAACTAAACTAAGCCATGCACTGACCGATAATGTTCTTCAGTTTCAGGCGCTTCCTCTACCATAGCGACAAATGCGCTT
This sequence comes from Lissotriton vulgaris, assembly GCF_964263255.1. Classification (NCBI taxonomy): domain Eukaryota; kingdom Metazoa; phylum Chordata; class Amphibia; order Caudata; family Salamandridae; genus Lissotriton; species Lissotriton vulgaris. Next base: position 1,320,530,830 of record NC_141696.1, on the reverse strand, counting down.
TTGGCACCGACATTGATTATGCTTTAACCTGATTATTTTTCTGTAAGTAAGTAGCCCCGCCCATTTCCCTCTAACTACGGCTAGTAATACTCCTAAGGTCCTAATAACTGTTATTTCTCTCACTTATTCCATAAGCTCAAGTAGGACTTTTGCCTATTTAGAAGTGAACAATCGCCACTTGAATCCCCATTGAAAGCCTGGAATCTAACAAATTTTATGTAAGTCTCTGGATTAATAAGCGACTATGGTTATTCTTTAGCCCCTCAATTCCGCCATATTCGCTAAGATCTATTTAATAATTACAGCAACTGAGCCCAACCCATGCTTATTTAATTCAAATTACCCACAGATTCCTTGAAAAAGCTGCGACATCCGCCCAGCTGTATTGCACGAATGACCACCCTTGCCCTCTCCACTGGCAAGGTGTATATATTTCTTTAAATTGTGACAATCCATTCCTTTGGATGCATGCGCGCACAACTCAAGCCTGCAAAAACGCCGCGCACTTGGGTGAGATAAAATCATCTGCCCCCAAAATAGTCCTTCACAAAAAATGCATGCATAGTAAATTGAACATGTGCATGCTTGGGAATTCATTTCTTCTTTTTAAATTTTCCCGGGAGCAAAAAAACAGTGTTAGATCAAAAACATGTAGGAATACCAGTAAAGTACATATAAGAAAGAGAGTATAATTGAAATTTCTGTAGTTTCAGGAGGCTCAACTGTCCTGATGAAGATCTAAAACAATATAGATCGAAACGCCGTCGACCTACCCAAGGAATTTCACTTGTACCATTGTATATAATTGTTGTGTGTTTTTATCCTTGTTGTTGTGTGACAGTTCGTTCACTTTGATCACTTATGTCACGTCCTGCACCGTACTATTCACCTGAGCACCTGCAATACAGTGTATATATATATTTATGTATATTGTTACGAGAAAAGAGTAAAAATAAATAACTCTAAACTTTTCCTACTACCACTGCTCCCTAGCGACTTATTAAATACTCGCTAATACCTTCTGTTTCCTTCAAGGACCTCATAAGGCCTACTTCGAACCACTGTTCTTTAAAATTATCTCCATTGATCAAGGGCACAGATCATCTCGTGCAGACCCGGGACCATTCTCAGGCTCCAACACTCATCATTCAGTGTCAGAGGACGCTCAGGCTGCTCTTTCATGGGCACCAGAATGTAGTGAAAAACCACAAATAACAACGGGTCAAGAAACAAAGTAAAGCTATCTAGAAACCTGTGTGCTATTGATGGGATACAATCTATGAATCCACAGTGTTCATGGTGAAAAAAATGTGTTCCCATCAGATACCCGTCCTGTACCACCCTACATCATTTGGGATCCTTCACCCGAAGGAAGTGGAAACGAATCCACTATGGATTAGGTAGATTGTAGCCTAATCTTATTGAAGGATGCAGTGATGTGTAGAGGAAAACTATATGGTGGTATCAGGGGGTAAAAATAGCTAGCAGTGCAAGAAGAAGAAATGCCATGTGTAGCATGTGACTAAGTGAATTAATATTGGGTTGTAGGAGTGGAAGAAATAAATTTTAATAGAATCCTACCCACACCCAAGGTTAAAAAACAGTGCAAAGTAGTGTTACAAATAACTACTTAGGTGTAATCCAGGTCGACATGTTTCTGCAGAGTAATAGGCTCACAAGATACCTGTCTGCTTCATCAGGACCTTAATAGAAAAGTGCTACTGCTGATAAGTGTATTTTAAGTGATTAGAATCATATCACCTGAGATCGCCAGTCGAGATGATCCAGATGGTCACCAAATGAAAATAGACGAACAAACATACACATAAAAATACACACAGTTAATGACGATAGCTTCAAACACAGAAAAAATCTCTCGTGATAGTACATGTTTGCCAATCAATATTGGTCACTGATTGCTTACAAAATCAATCTGAAAATAAGGCAAAATCGACCTTGTGAGGAAGAGGTTAAAGAAAATCCTTATAGTCACTCACCCACGTTCTGGGGAATGAACTCTCCACCTCACCCGGCTACAGCTCAGGTACAAATGGAGCACCGCTCTATTGAATGTAAAGGAGAAAAAATAATGAAAGAGGAAGAGCTTTCTGGAGCTTTTGTATTAGACACACCCTTTCCCCAACATGTTTAAGTTGCAGCAGTCCTGTTACCCGTCTGCCTGACGCTACAACACAGAATAGGGAAGGTCAATGTTGTTAGAGTTCTATTTTGTGCGTTTTGGCAATGCTTATAGACTCAAAGCTTTTGGTAAAGTTATATGCGCTAGATCGAGTTCTAATGAAAAAAACGAGAACTCAACCGAAATACCCGTGTGTACATACCGGGTGTCTAAACCAGAAGCAGAGAGCTCGGAGCGATCTAGAAGTTCCAATGGAAAGGCGGGAACTCGACCAAAATACCCGTGTGTGTGTCCCGGGCGTCTAAACCACAAGCAGAGAGAGCGCTCTAGTAGTCACATAGATCTCGTTCTTGAATGATCTTACTTCTCAACCCATGTCTGAGGAACAATCGCTTAAGCCCGCTTCGTTAGTCTTGTGTGCCCCATGCGCTTACCTGTCCGTCGGTACTCCTCGCCTCCGTCTAGGCTGTCAGTGGGAGGTACCTGGACGGACAGGAAGCGACTATTTGAACTTGTTTCCGCGAACCTACGGCATAGTCACATGACGAGCTCTGTCGCGTGCGCCGGAACTACAAGGCTGCTGGGAAATGTAGTTCGCCTTCGGAGGTCATGACGCGCTCGATCGCATGCGCGAGGTCTATGGGTATGATGGGCAATATAGTACGCTGCAGGGGTATATTGGTGCCAAAGACAGACATAAAAGAAACACTTGCAATCAGATGTTTCTTAGTTATTGTTGATCAACATATTTCCAATAATATAAGCATTTAGTTTTTGAAAATTGCTTAACAAACCAGATGGTATATAGTGAATCTTGCCGCTAGCGGACAAAAATATATTATGTTACCAGTACGTAGCACTGGCCACCAGATTAAGCTCAAAAGAATATCTGGAAAGTGGTAAGACTTTACCTCAGTGGATCTACTCAATGGATCTTGTAAAACAATACTCAAAAGGCTAAGTTATATTTGTGTATGCATGTGTTATTTGGTATTCACCAAAGAATATCGAGTGTGTAACGATAATCACATGTAGTTGGTGGCATATGCAAGATATATTCTAATCTTTTACAGCATATCAACATGTCCAAACCAAAATCTCGGATATGAACAACCATACATGCTGGACAGTTTATCAGGAACCTACAGCGACATCCATGGGATGTCCTCATTTAGACCTGTTCTGTCCGTTTGTAATTTAAACACCCATCGTTGTTCCCTCTTATGTAGGAAGGTGCTTATGTCTGCTATGTGTTTGGGAATTACTGGTTGTTCTAGCACTGTCCAGTGCAGATCGGTTGGAGCATGTTGGGCTTCTAGGAAATGTTTGGTCATTCGCATCGCCTGTTTATTGCAACGTATAGAGCTCTTATGCTCTGAGATCCTGGTCTTTATTTTCCTGGTGGTCATGCCCACGTATTTCTTATCGCAAGGACAGCTGATTAAATAAATGAGGTTGGAACTGTTGCAGTTCGTAAACCTGCGTTGTTCCCATGGATATTCTGTGCCAATGTTAATTTTAGTGGACTTACAGGTTTGGGGGCATGCTGCACACTGTCCACAGGGATGGTGTCCTGTTACAGCGGGCATCTCCCACAGGGTACCCTTCAATCTTGGAATTTCCATTCTTGGTCTTGTATGGACCAATTTGTCCTTTAAGTTTTGTCCCCTTTTATAGGCAAAAAGGGGGACCGGCAGTTTGTCTTTGCTCGTGTTAAGAATGCCCCAGTGTTTTTTAATGATGTTGGTGATTTGATTTGATAATGTACCAAATGTCGTAACACAAGTCATTCGCTCTGTCTTTTCTTTGGGAGGCATTATCTCTAAAAGGCTAGCTCTGTTATTATTCGCTGCTCGTTTTTTAGATAGATATACCAGTTGTTTGGGATAGTCTTTATCCAAAAGATCTCGTGTTCTGCTCTTTGCATGTGTCTCAAAGGAAACTTTAGTTGTACAGTTCCTCTGTATACGCAAAAATTGCCCGTAGGGCAGATTATCCCGAAGGGACTTGGGGTGGCAACTGTGATAATTTAGTAAAGAGTTGCGGGCCATGGGTTTCTGATAGAGCTCTGGCATAAGGCCAGTAGGTGTCCCAATGATCTGTAGATCTAAGAAGGCCAATCAGCATGTGTTGTATTCCATGGTGAATTTAAGATAACGGTTCTTCTGATTTAGCCACTCATGGAATTCAGGAGAGGGTGGAGAGGGTATAATCAAGCCTTCCCCCAACCACAATTTCCATCTTGGTGGCAACCCTCACCGTGGGGACAACCCCCCTTTCCGCCAATGATGAACCTGTATGGTCCGCCCCCATTCTATGGAGACTACAACCAACAGTCTTTTTTAGGGGGGGGCAGGAGAAGCCGGGGTCGCCAAAGAACTCCCAGGCAAGGACAGGTTCGCTGGAACATACCACCCCAGACCATGGATCTGAAGAGTGGGAAGAAGATTCCACAAGATCAACCATCAACCACAGCAGGACCAGTTTAGTCATCAATCTGAGTTCGCAACAACTAACAGAGACCCAGGAACAAGTATTGAATAAAGGCCTTGGCTTCGTTTCAACGAATCGCACGGATCAATTTCAGGCCCAAATTGAAATAAGCAAACTCTACCGCAAGATCAGGCTCCACTTTTTGTTTGCGAACAAAACCACTGATATGGCACAATATAGCGCCCAAGACAATACTGGATTAAAGAAACCTTCAACTTTCAACCCAACCACACTAGGCCAGCCTCCAAAGGTACTCACCTTTGAAGAGGCTGTCAACCACGACATACGGGAGCTCTTCGCTGTCCGGCAGAGGACGTTCTCTAACTTGACCAGATATGAACAAAATGCCATCAAAGATCTAACTGAGAATCCCCTCATTGTGATAAAACCAGCAGACAAGGGGGGAGGGGTTGTCATCCTTGATGCAGAAACTTACCGCAATGAGTGTTTACGCCAACTTAACGATGATCGGTTGTATAAAAAACTCAAAGAAGACCCAACACCTAGATTAACTAACATCATAGCTCATATCGTTGAAGAAGCACTAGCGGAAGGCTGGCTTACTTCCAAAGAGGGTCAATATCTCCGAGTATCTAACCCTGTCACTCCGTATTTTTATCAATTACCAAAAATACACAAGGTCCAACGCCCTCCACCGGGCCGCCCCTTAATATCTGGGATAGGTTCACTCTTGGAACCTTTGTTGACCTTTGTTGATGTGTTTCTCCAACCCATGGTGCAAGAAATGCCCACCTACTTGAAGGGCACCAAAGATGTCATAAGACTGTTACCCGACATCGAATACGACATCAGCACTGATCTGTTGGTGTTGTTTGATGTCGAGAGCCTATATACATCTATACCCCAAACGGAGACATTACAAGTGATGGAAGAGCTATTACTATCACGAGATTTGAACTCCATAACTCCAGTCAGTCTTATTATGACATTGGCAACACTGGCTATGACTGAGAACTTTTTTGCCTACGAAGAGTCCCTATACTTGCAGATTAGCGGGACTAGTATGGGCAGCGTTTTTGCCCCTAGTCTCGCTAATCTGTACGTGCACCACTTTGAACAGCAGCAGGTGCTCGCAGACACCAACCCCCACCTTAGGTGTCTGTGAGCGTGGAAACGTTACATCGATGACATCTTCGTGGTGTGGCGTGGAGATGACATCCAACTTAAAGAATTCCATGAGTGGCTAAATCAGAAAACCGTTATCTTAAATTCACCATGGAATACAACAGATGCCGATTGGCCTTCTTAGATCTACAGATCATTGGGACACCTACTGGCCTTATGTCAGAGCTCTATCAGAAACCCATGGCCCGCAACTCTTTACTAAATTATCACAGTTGCCACCCCAAGTCCCTTCGGGATAATCTGCCCTACGGGCAATTTTTGCGTATACAGAGGAACTGTACAACTAAAGTTTCCTTTGAGACACATGCAAAGAGTCTAACACGAGATCTTTTGGACAAAGACTATCCCAAACAACTGGTATATTGATCTAAAAAACGAGCAGCGAATAATAACAGAGCTAGCCTTTTAGAGATAATGCCTCCCAAAGAAAAGACAGAGCGAATGACTTGTGTTACGACATTTGGTACATTATCAAATCAAATCACCAACATCATTAAAAAACACTGGGGCATTCTTAACACGGGCAAAGACAAACTGCCGGTCCCCCTTTTTGCCTTTAAAAGGGGAAAAAACTTAAAGGACAAATTGGTCCATACAAGACCAAGAATGGAAATTCCAAGATTGAGGGGTACCCTGTGGGAGATGCCCGCTGTAACAGGACACCATCCCTGTGGACAGTGTGCAGCATGCCCCCAAACCTGTAAGTCCACTAAAATTAACATTGGCACAGAATATCCATGGGAACAACGCAGGTTTACGAACTGCAACAGTTCCAACCTCATTTATTTAATCAGCTGTCCTTGCGATAAGAAATACGTGGGCATGACCACCAGGAAAATAAAGACCAGGATCTCAGAGCATAAGAGCTCTATACGTTGCAATAAACAGGCGACGCGAATGACCAAGCATTTCCTAGAAGCCCAACATGCTCCAACCGATCTGCACTGGACAGTGCTAGAACAACCAGTAATTCCCAAACACATAGCAGACATAAGCACCTTCCTACATAAGAGGGAACAACGATGGGTGTTTAAATTACAAACGGACAGAACAGGTCTAAATGAGGACATCCCATGGATGTCGCTGTAGGTTCCTGATAAACTGTCCAGCATGTATGGTTGTTCATATCCGAGATTTTGGTTTGGACATGTTGATATGCTGTAAAAGATTAGAATATATCTTGCATATGCCACCAACTACATGTGATTATCGTTACAAACTCGATAATCTTTGGTGAATACCAAATAACACATGCATACACAAATATAACTTACCCTTTTGAGTATTGTTTTATGAGATCCATTGAGTAGATCCACTGAGGTAAAGTCTTACCACTTTCCAGATATTCTTTTGAGCTTAATCTGGTGGCCAGTGCTACGTACTGGTAACATAATATATTTTTGTCCGCTAGCGGCAAGATTCACTATATACCATCTGGTTTGTTAAGCAATTTTCAAAAATTAAATGCTTATATTATTGGAAATATGTTGATCAACAATAACTAAGAAACATCTGATTGCAAGTGTTTCTTTTATGTCTGTCTTTGGCACCAATATACCCCTGCAGCGTACTATATTGCCCATCATACCCATAGACCTCGCTCATGCGATCGAGCGCGTCATGACCTCCGAAGGCGAACTACATTTCCCAGCAGCCTTGTAGTTCCGGCGCATGCGACAGAGCTCGTCATGTGACTATGCCGTAGGTTCGCGGAAACAAGTTCAAATAGTCGCTTCCTGTCCGTCCAGGTACCTCCCACCGACAGCCTAGACGGAGGCGAGGAGTACCGACGGACAGGTAAGCGCATGGGGCACACAAGACTAACGAAGCGGGCTTAAGCGATTGTTCCTCAGACATGGGTTGAGAAGTAAGATCATTCAAGAACGAGATCTATGTGACTACTAGAGCGCTCTCTCTGCTTGTGGTTTAGACACCCGGGACACACACACGGGTATTTTGGTCGAGTTCCCGCCTTTCCATTGGAACTTCTAGAGCGCTCCTAGCTCTCTGCTTCTGCTTTAGACACCCGGTATGTACACACGGGTATTTCAGTTGAGTTCTCGTTTTTTTCATTAGAACTCGATCTAGCGCATATAACTTTACCAAAAGCTTAGTCTATTAGCATTGCCAAAACGCACAAAATAGAACTCTAACAACAGTGACCTTCCCTATTCTGTGTTGTAGCGTCAGGCAGACGGGTAACAGGACTGCTGCAACTTAAACATGTTGGGGAAAGGGTGTGTCTAATACAAAAGCTCCAGAAAGCTCTTCCTCTTTCATTATTTTTTCTCCTTTACATTCAATAGAGCGGTGCTCCATTTGTACCTGAGCTGTAGCCGGGTGAGGTGGAGAGTTCATTCCCCAGAATGTGGGTGAGTGACTATAAGGATTTTCTTTAACCTCTTCCTCACAAGGTCGATTTTGCCTTATTTTCAGATTGATTTTGTAAGCAATCAGTGACCAATATTGATTGGCAAACATGTACTATCACGAGAGATTTTTTCTGTGTTTGAAGCTATCGTCATTAACTGTGTGTATTTTTATGTGTATGTTTGTTCGTCCATTTTCATTTGGTGACCATCTGGATCATCTGGACTGGCGATCTCAGGTGATATGATTCTAATCACTTAAAATACACTTATCAGTAGTAGCACTTTTCTATTAAGGTCCTGATGAAGCAGACAGGTATCTTGTGAGCCTATTACTCTGCAGAAACATGTCGACCTGGATTACACCTAAGTAGTTATTTGTAACACTACTTTGCACTGTTTTTTAACCTTGGGTGTGGGTAGGATTCTATTAAAATGTATTTCTTCCACTCCTACAACCCAATATTAATTCACTTAGTCACATGCTACACATGGCATTTCTTCTTCTTGCACTGCTAGCTATTTTTACCCCCTGATACCACCATATAGTTTCCTCTACACATCACTGCATCCTTCAATAAGATTAGGCTACAATCTACCTAATCCATAGTGGATTCGTTTCCACTTCCTTCGGGTGAAGGATCCCAAATGATGTAGGGCGGTACAGGACGGGTATCTGATGGGAACACATTTTTTTCACCATGAACACTGTGGATTCATAGATTGTATCCCATCAGTAGCACACAGGTTTCTAGATAGCTTTACTTTGTTTCTTGACCCGTTGTTATTTGTGGTTTTTCATTACGTGTAGGGATCATAACAATGCAAGGTCAATAAATATTCCCCTAATACGCCCTCCTTAGTGTATTGTTTTTCACCAGAATGTAGTGCCTTTTGCAAATCTTGGATCCGCCAGTACACTGCACTTCCATTGGATCAAAGGAAAAAGGGGGGTGTGGCCAAAACTCAGACCAAGGGGCTCAAGGGACTGCACATTGTCAGAGGTTACCAGCACATGACAGGCGCTCTTTTGCACTGAAATTAAGGGGCTCAAGGGACTGCACATTGTCAGAGGTTACCAGCACATGACAGGCGCTCTTTTGCACTGCAATTCTGGTTCTGTGATGTCCGATGCCGTCTGATGGAGCAAGTGCGATGCTTTAAACAGTTCATTATATAACAAGGGGACTGCAAACAGGTGGCCTGCGATCTCCAAAGGAATGGCCACACGCCATGAGACAATTTTGGTCTAGAATACACTGTCATTTTCAAAAAGCAATACAAATAAAAAGGCAGTAGGCAAAACAGTGCCTCTAGGCTTTTCAATTGGGTTTCCGTGTGAGAGTATATCCTCCATCATCTAAGGGTAGATAGCTACATGATTAAGTCTAAAGAAAATTCTTTAAAAAAAAGTCTGGTCATACAAAAGGGAATTATACATAATATGGGGGTCTCTGGTATATTACTGCAATCTAGAAGTGTGAACCTGAACAATACATCATTAATGATAAAAAAAACTGACTAGTGAAAGAAATATGGAAAAGAGAAATGGGACTAGGTCACAGCTAAAATCCCCAATAACTAGGCATGATGCGACATTGGTCAGGGGAGTAGTGACAAAAGAAAAATGTACAGGAAGAACAAGAAATTACTTGGGTGATAGTCAAGCATGTGACACAATACCAAGAGTGTGAGTGATACACAACAAAATCACAATAGTTTAAAAATGTAACTCTACCGCTGGCCGCTACACCATATACGGTAACCTCAGTTCCTTCTTCAGGGAAACAAATGAAACCTGGTTTCCTTTATGGTACAAAGCCATAGACTACTTAGGAAGCAGAACAAAACTGAGTAATGTAATATAGAAATTAGGTCACCATGTACAAGAGTCACAGATCTATAATGTTATCCTTACGTCCAATCAGGATACATAAATTTAGGGCTGCCTGTTCCTTTAAGGGAAGGGGGAGCAAGTGACACATTTTGATCCTGTATATCTCTTTTATTTTTCTTGAATACTATTTATAGCCAAATTTGACATACACTGGTGAAGTGTTGTCTGTGTCGTGTTCACAAAAATGAAAATATCATATTTGTGAAATTTAGCAAATCAACTCAACTGTAGTGTAGAGATACACATCGTCACGTAAATCCCTTCACAACACAGGTAAACTAGTAGTAGTATCAAAAAGCAGCAACATAAAACAAAAACATGCATAACGCACATGTTAAGCCATCAGATATACTTGCTGTATATCAAGCATCAAGCACAAAAAGCATAGACAAAACAATAACATATGTAAATGAGCGGTGACGCACAATATCATGTCCCAAAAGCCAACATTCGGGCCATTCGGGCCTTCTTAATTTGTCAGGTTTAAAATCCTCACCCTCCTTTTTGACAGCAGATCAACAGGTAGTGGAGATTTGGCTGTCAAATGCAACTTACTGTGTGTCACTTCTGACACACAGTACCAGCAGGAACAATTCATAAAAGGATAAAATGCAAGAATATGTAAAATGCACAAACATTTCTTTTCAAAGAAATTACTCAAAAACACATCTCTTTTCAACCGACCAAACTCACGTGTCTTGTCAGCCTTAAAATTACCCAGAACAATCCATGAATGATCTGTGAGCAGAAGCAAAAGGAAAAAGAAATACACAACACACAAAAGAGAGACATTTCTCATAACAAACAAATATCCTTTATAACTTGTAATCAGAAGACAAAACATGATACACAGTAACAGACACAAAAATAAATTTCCATTACTTAACTGTTACCATCTTGTTAGTCAGCTTGCAACATTAAGCCATTTTAACTTTCCAAAAGTGAAATTCTTTTACTGACACTCCACGTTATCTTTGCACCACAATTCGTTCTCACTTAGGCATGTAGCCTTCAAAATTTCAATAAAAGACTTCGTCCTATTTTCTGTCTAAGACTTAATGCAGTCCTTCATTTTTTTTGTCATATAAAAGCAACTAGCAGACATTATTTTTTAGAGCAGAGATACAAATGTATCAGTTCTGCAGAGCATTTAACATGATGTTTGGACTTTCAAACAAACCTTGTTTTATATTTTCCCTTTGGAATTAAGTTCTTTAATTGTATTGATGTTCTTGTGGAGAAACCAGAAATCCCACCTTTCAGAGGCCTGTTTAGCAAGGTTGTTCTGCATTCCACAGAGACAAGGCCCTAATTACAAATGTCAACATGACAGCCTCTTCCATTGTTTACAGGGAAACTAAAGATAGCATCTCAGCGTGACTTCACAGAACCTTAATAACACACATACCAGTTTTTAGAACAAATGCTTGTTGCAGTGGTACTCATTTCATCTACCTTAAATGGATCTCACTGGGTCATTTAAAAGAAAAACCCCAAAATGGGGACAACCTGCAAATTTGTATTATACCTACATGTATGCATTTACTAAAACCTAAAGCACTTTAAAGCTATTATAAATGGCAAGAATGATGTTTTAAATGGTCTATTTTACCCAAATTCGACTTTGATGTTAGGGGCACTTAAAAATAAATATCCTATAATTGTTTTACATATTAATCATCCTCAGAATGTTCTCTACAAATTGCAGATATTTGACATTAGACATATCCCATGTAAATCCTTATAAAAATTAGTTTTGTACGCCTGCGCTAAGTGAAATTCCATATGCTAATGTTCTCATTATGGAGTGTAACACAACTTAAATTAAATTATAATGCTAGGAGGTCACAGTATGAGCATTAAGCTTCATTAATAGTAAAAAGCGAATTTTGTAGCACTTATTTTTAATAATTATTTATCAAAATGTATTAATTATTTTTAATAAACCCAATAATTTTTGATAATTCCACATATAAAAGCGAGCTGCATCCCTTTGCTTATCATTTTAGACGTATTCATTTATAAGCCTAAGCACAGTAGCCTAACTTATAACATGACAAAATGTTTGCGCTTCTTTTTATCTGTCTTTCTAAAATGGACAATTTTATTTAGCAACAGACCCACGAATATGCTTACAAAAAATGCTTAAAGAGAGAAAACCCTTAATTGAAATGCCTTCCTGTAATACAAAATAATGAACCTTTGATTTGGAACCTTTTTAAAATGACATTCTGAAATGTAAAAATGTACCTGTGCAACTGAGGGCAAAGTCATAACTGAATAAATATTCCTATTTATTTAGCTTGTCTCTTAATGTTTGTAACATAAGCACAGTGGCTGTCTATTTAAAACTAAAACTAAGACATTTCAAGTTTCAAAATGCGTATGCAATACAGCAAGGTCCAATGTATTCAGATGATGTATTTGCCTGTTAATATCCAATACAATGTATCTAAGAAAAATGTTGTAAGTTTATTTATTTTTCGCAAAACACCCAATTTCGTTTTTGGGGGCTTTTTTATTCCTAGTGAATGTGGATTTACATTTTAGTTTTTAAGCATTTAGACATTTTGCTTAATAGACTGAAAACATCAAAAAGAAACACAAATACGCATTTGAGCTCATTTCAGACATAAACAGAAAGGGGTCAAACACTCAGGACACACAATACGGCGCGCCATGCATTTCGTGAATAGCGCCATCGCTATTCACTTACAGAAGTTGCACTAATGGGAAAACCACATAGACATTTAAACACATATTTGACCCACAAATCAATAACCATTTGCAAATACTAGTTGTAAGTCATATTTACAAGAAACATTTCTCAATAGTGTTCCAAAAGACTGCAAAAACAGCCCAACAGACTGATGTATGTCCAAGAAGTGAAAATGCAATCAATTCACTAGCTTTGGCTAGCAGAACACCAAACAAAATCGTTCTGCATATCTTCGTTGATAAAACTGCGCAGAACAAAGGATCCTTGTTTTGTATTATGTCATATTTTAATTCCCTGGGGATACAAAATCACCAAGGAAGAAATATGTTTTTAAATCTAACCTATTTAGATATTCTCTTTAGGGGAAGCCGGCTAATCCAAACATATACAAACTTGGCCAACACAAAGCTTCAAATTTGCTAAGATCAGGCATCTTATAGCTCACTAATCTAGCTTCAAACTTCAAGGGGCTATCTCTATCGATACACTCGTAACTATACAAGACCCTCGGTTTTTGAATAAAACTATGGACCAAACAAACTAAGCAAAGAACCACAAAACCAAAGAAGAAAGGACTGGGAGCGACCCACTTATACTTAACTGTTACTTTAACTAATCAAAACGTTATCCAAATTCTAACTGTCAAGTTCTACATGACCTAACGGTCTTTTTTATAATACTCACGCCAAAAAGGTTCTCAGTCAGGAGTGACATCATGTGGAAGATCAAAATCAGGAAGATCAGAAATATACTGGGCTGCAGAATCAAAGAATCTCCAGAATCCCTGTGCACAGTGTACCTTCTTAGTAGAATCCTGTTCTGTCCTCCTCAGGAGATTTCAGTCTCCTGACAAGATCACTCCCACAGAAAGTCACTTCTCTGATGAGCCCCGCGTTGGCTGCGCCATTTGAGGAAATGGAAAATCTTCATTCTCAGGGTTCTTACTAATATTAATAAAAAACTTGGCACAGAAGCTGAAATATGAAAAAGACATCTTTATTAAACTTAATTAAGTCTGGCTATGTCACCCAACTGCCTTAGTAATTGAATGAGGCAGTCTGAGGAATACAGATAACAGGGGCCTTATATATGTTTTGGGTTATATGACTCAGCACAAAAGTAAGGGGCAGTCCTAGCTTTTGCAAGCATGCAAAAAAAACCAACATTCCTTCTTACACAATGCTGGACAAACTCATAATAGAACACCACAACCCATATCATAAACAGGTCATAAAAAGAGGGAACAGAAACAGATGAGAGGTAGGATAAGGGGTGTGTATGTGCATACCAAACTTTACAATCTCCTGTGCTCTGATCCTTAATCTTGATCAGCTACTGGGCAAGAAACTGGTCTAACAAGGTCAGCTTCAGGCAATAGGGTCAGTTCACTCAGGTCATCCAGCAGTCAGCTAAAGTCATCAGCGTATGTGAGGGCAACTACAAAATGGCTGCCATGCACAAAATGGAACCCATGGTTCACAACGAAATCTTCAAATACACAGTGAATCCATCGGTGTAACATGATGAAAACACTCATACTTGCTGAACTCACTGTTTACGGTTCGCTGTTACCAAAATCGTAACAGAACCACGACCTTTATGACCCAGGTTCAGAATTCACGGAACCTTAAGATATGGCCTTGCAGTGCATGCAGTCAGACAGGAGCCTATCCTCCAGTGGCGAGGCCTCCTGTACCTCTGCCTCCACCAGGACAGCCCCCCATAGAGCGTTTCATATTTGTAAGTATCTGAAGACTTCTATGTCAGCTAGTTCGTATTCTTCCTGAAGATTAGCAAATGGAGGTATTTTCCTCTGTGCTCAAAGGTCACTCACTCTTGAGATGCCTATAGTGTCCCTTGGTAGCAGCCTAGCTTTCCCAGCTCCGTCCACCAAGGGGCAAGTATCACTTTATTCTCCCACCCAAGGTGTTTAGTAACTTTATGCTAGGGGGAGACCGTTTGAGCCATAGGCCCAGTGATTTTCAGTTTTTTTAGGTTGTTATACAATGCTTCATTGCACCCCCCCAGCTCCCAGCAACCACTTATCCATGCAGCATGACGGATCTGCTTGTGTACAGCATGCCCATTGATTTATAATCCCTAATTGGGATGCCCAGTAATAGGGACGATTATCAGTTAGGACAACTCCACCATCGTACTAGCTTCTGGTAAGTTTATTGGCTGCTATGTGGGGTGGTTTCCCATCCCAGAGTAGATTACGGAATTTCCCATTTGTGGACCTAAAGTAGGCTTCCAGAATTTCAAAGGGTGTATTCTGAAGAGCATAGAGGAACTTTGGTAGTGCCATCATTTTGAATAGGGCTGCTTTCCCCAACAGGAATTGTGGCAGAGGAGTGTGGCTCAATGGTTAGAGCGGCAGACCTTGATGCAGAGCACTGGCCAGGGACCAGGGTTCGATTCCTGCCTCGGCGGGATCGGGCTTAAATTCCTCTGATCGGATATTCTCGCCTCAGTGCCGAATCTAAGCATGGGCCCCACGCTGCAACTCTGGGCAATAGCTTGCTTAGTCTCCACAATGGCCCCCGATACACAAGGGATGCCTGGTTTCACCATGGGATGCCCAGGAGTGGACACCTCACAAGGAAAAGCCAGGAGGGGTTCCCTTGTGGTAGGAGTACAAGCGCCGGGATGCTTACGGGTTACTGTTCGCGCTATACAAATACAACACATTTACATTTACAGAGCGCGCCAGTGCTGCACATCTCCCCGCAGGCGGGCCAGTGGGGCCAGCAGGTTGTGCTCTTAAAAAGTTTCTGCACTGGAGGTGACATAAATGTCTCAATTATAGCCTCACAACCGGCAGGCAGGGTCCGAGCAGGTCCTCATAGGGGGAACACCGCCAACTTGGGCCACTTAATAGTATAGCCCGAGTATAGTTCAAAATTAGAACAGATCTGCAATATGCTGATTGTGGAGGATGGGGGCAACCCAACCTGAAGTAATATGTCATCAGCATAGAGTGAATTCTGTCTTCACAGTCTGCTGTCCATTTTGTCCCTGGATAATGGGATCTCAACTTATCTAAATCGCTAGAGGCTCCAATAGTAGTGCAATCAGGAGCTGGGATAGAGGACTGCCCTGTCTTGTTCCTCAATTTAGGGTAAAAATGCTTGATGTTCATCCATTCACCACCATGTGGGCCAAGGGTTCCGTATACAGCAATTGAATCCAGGCAATACATTTCCCACCAAGACCTAGGCGCTCCAAGACAATGAAAATGTATGGCCAGTCAACCGTGTCGAAGGCCATGCGGGCGTCTAATGACAGTAGCTGGGCATCTTCTTGGATTGAGTCCCTCCGTCCCAACACACCATTTAGTCACCGCAAATTAAGAGCTGTGTTGCACCTTGGCATGAAGCCGGACTGATCCATGTGTACCAATTTGGTCACCACCGGTATCAAACGCTGAGTGAGCACCTAAGCCAGAATATTCACCTCCACATTCAGGAGAGAGATCGGCCTGTATGAGGAGCACTCCTCCGCCGGCTTACCCTTTTTGTCAGACTGGATGTTGGTTATAGCTGCAATTATTTCCTCCTTTGTGATGTCAACCTCAAGCATTTGTCTATCTTCTTTTGATAGGGTCCGGATTGGGATCTCTTCTAATATTTCATTAGGGTCATCCACCTCGTCTAGTAATTTTGAAGAGTAGAGTCGTGTATAGTGGGTCGCAAAGGCCTCTGTGATATCCTGGGGGTCGCATAACCATTCACCCTTCGTTTCTCATATAGTCATAACCCTCCTTTCTGCTTTTTACCATCTATCCAGCCAGGCAAGTAGTTTGCCAGCTTTGTCTCCGAGTTCGAAGACTCTATGCTGCATTGCCTGAAGTCTGCCTCTTGCCGTTTCTGCCACTATATTTCTATATTCTTGTCGCTTGACGTCTAGTATGTGTTTGGTATCCTCCTCCACTAGGGATGAGGGAGATTGCTCCAAGTTGTGTATGTCACGCTCCATTGCATCAAGCTTTGCCCTCTTTTCTTTCCTAGGTCCAACTATTACTGAGAGGGCCTTCCCTTTAAGTTCGCCTTGTAGGCTTCCCAGTTAGTGTAGGGAGACTTGACTGACCCCAACTGTTCCCTAAAGTATAATTTTGTGGATTCAATTATGCTGGCTTTGATATGCGGAACTGTGAGATACCATGGATTGATCGATATGGCATTATACGCTGGTTTAATACCCAGACTGTATTTCACCCATAGTGGTGCATGGTCCAAGATCCCTCTCGCCAAATGTTTGACGTCTGTGAAATGCTGCTTATCTACTGCTATCTTGAGGATATGATCAATGCAAGACAGACTATTATGAGCCCCCAAATGAATTGTTTTCCATTGGGATGTGCTTCTCGCCATATATCTACTAGACCTATCGCATTTATAAAATCCGCTATTGTGTTACTTGTGCTGGAAGTGATTCTCTGAGGGAATCTATCCCACTGATCATTGAGGGTCATATTTAGGTCTCCTCCTATCTCTAATGAGCCCTCTGAAAAGTCTAGGATCATTTTACTCAAATCTGGCAGCGCCATGGTGTGCAGTGCTGGGGGAATATAAACGGACACAATGTTAACCCTTATGTCTGTCCGGGATCCGTCCACTCCAGCGAATCTACCCTGCACATCCGTATGTATGCTGGACACCGTAAAGGGGAATTACTTACGTACCAAACTCCCTACACCCGAGACCCTGAGATAAATCCTGAGTGAACAATGATTCTATACCCTCATCCATTAAGTGCCACACATGTATTCCCAATCAGATTGGTTTCCTGGAGTAGGATCACGTCAGGAGCTAATCTCTTGATGTATTGAAGCAATATAGCTCTTTTAAGTTTGTCCCTTAGACCATTAACGTTCCAGGAGAGCATCTGGAATGACGTGCCCATAAAATTGTATCTTTGATGTATAACATCTAGCAGGGATCTACTAAATGTTTGGAAGAAAATGTAAAAAGTACACCCCTGGGCGATTTCTTAAGTCTGCAACTAAGGCATACTTTGTAATACCTCTCTTCAAGTCTCCATCCCTCTTAGTATCCTCATTCAACCTCAGCACACAAAATTTAGAAAAGTCTTTATTCCCCAACTTATTTATGCTCTTTATTTGCCAAACGGATAATAAATCTTCAGTGCAATGAGACTCTATTTGAGTGATCATAAGGCTTTCAAAAATACCCAAAATAAATAACCAAAATACATTAATTGTTAGAAATCCCATGCCAGTGGGCTATCTATCACAGGGCTGCCAGTAACCAGTCTAGTATGCTTGCCATATTGATAAAAGACTGTCTGACAGTTGTTCCTACTTTAGACCGGGTATTGTACAGGAAAAATACAACCATGTTTCCCATACGCTTTAAGACAACTCCTAGCATGTCAGAGGCTGTGCTTTTCTAATTATAGAAACAACACCTAATTGGAGACTTTTATTCTGTAAAACAACACTGACTGGCCCGGCCTCACTGACATTAGGACTTTTAGTGAATATTCCCTGCTCATGAGCTCAGAGAACTCAGGTGAGTGTTAATGTCCTTAAACTAGCTTTTTTTTGCTATATTGTTGTTGCAGCCAAGACCTTACTACATGGATCTCAAATTTCTTTTTCAAGACCTGTTGCTTCCTCAGGATTTGTATGGCTGAATACACAGAAGTATGTAGTTATGTTTGGTAATAAAACTGTACTTGACCTATTTCCAGAAGATTTACCTGAACTCTTCTAACACTGGGGATGTTACATTGTTCAAAGGGCGGTTCTGTGAAGGACCACAAAGGAGTCTAAGTCTGCAATAAGATGCACATATATTGGAAAGGGGCGACCAATCGGTCCCCCCGAACGTATGGTCGAGTACCACGATCCCCCCGGGAAGCCATCTTGGGCGGGAGGCGAGTCTCGGCTGGTATGCCCGAAGCGGCGTAGCCGGGGCGCGCCTTTTTCCCGCCCTAGAGTGGGCTGGCCTAGACACCAACACGGCCGGCCACGCCCTGGAGGCAGGCGGGGGCGGGTTCACGCCCACCCTGAAGACGGATAAGAGGAGCGGAACCCAACAAAGCATCCTCTTGTTCCTGTGCTCTGAAGCTGCACCTCCCCGCTGCACGTGAGCTCGAGACGGAACGAAGAGCAATTTTGAGCGTTGTAATCCCTCTTTTTGTCTTACAGATATCCCGTCTAAGAATGCCCAAGAAGGTCGGAAAGCGGGTCGGGACCGAGGAGATGCTCCGCATGCTCATGAAGGAGATAGCCGATCTGAAGAGAAAGGTTGAGGCTAAGGACGGGGAGGGAGGACCAAAACGGCCTTTACAGGGAACAATTCCCGGTGGAAAGAGCAAGAGGCCCAGAAGGGGAGCACTTGGGGGGGAGACCCCGGTTCCCGAAGCGCCACGAGAGGAGCCAACCCCGGCGCAAAAGGAGGGGAAACTAATCCCTGTGGTGGTCACCCCTGCGAACAGGGGGGATATGCCCCCCGAGTTAGCGGCGCAATTGGCAGCGTGGTTGGGAAACAATAGCGAGGGCGCCACGGCTGACGACGCCCGGGCAGTGATGAGGCAACTGCGGGAATCCAGGGAGGCTGCGAAGACTCAATCTCCTGTTCCCCCGCAGGTCCCAGCGGTTGGAAGTACAGCAGGCCCAAGTTCGGAGACAAGCGTGGGGTCTACTTCAGGTAAGCGGCCATTGCCGATTGCGGGGGGGGACTCTGCACCTTCTCGAAAAGAGAAGATTGCCCAGCACGTCCCACTAGAAGTCAAGGAATTGATTTGGGCGGACAAATATGTAAACATGTTTTCATTGCTTACCGACCATTACGAGATCGAGCATGTAAAGAGTCAAAAGGAGCTCATGCATCCGAGTGTTTGGCGCGCTAAAATGGCCGCCTTTAAGGTTGATGAGACCATTGGTACTTGGGGCAGAGCGTGGGGAATTTTTACTTCCATCATGGGGGAGCGCAGACCTGAGTTACTGACCGAGTTACCCATTTATCAGTCACGTATTATGGAGTATTCTGTGGCATATGGGGAGAATCAGTGGTTCTGCTATGATAATCTGTTTAGAAAAGCTAAGGAACACAACCCGTTGTTGTCCTGGGACTGTTACGACTCTGTGTCTTGGCAAAAAATGGAGAGTACAGGGATGTTGAAGGTGCCATTAGTAGGGAATAACGGGGGGGAATCCTCCCGCCAAAACTCTGGGACACCCTTTCGGACGGGTACAGGTAACGAGTCCCACACGAAGCCGAGTGGCAACACAGGTAAAAGGGGGATCTGTTGGAATTTTAACAGGGGCAAATGTACCAGGCCCCAGGGGTCATGCAAATTCAGACATGCGTGTGGGGGATGCGGGCAGCCATCCCATCCTGAGTCCATGTGCAGAGCCAAAACGGGTGATAACGGTGGTAAGGGAGGCGCCAAACAGGTCTAATATAGTCCGAGGGGCGCCTTTACCGACCCCGATTGATACCATGGCAATGATTCCTTGGCTCAGCGAATACCCAGATTATGCTTCCGCTGGGGTGTTGCGGAACGGGTTTTCATATGGTTTCCGCATCCCAGTGGGGGATTTTCAGGGGGTACCGGACTGTAAGAATCAAATGTCGGTCTTACAGCACACGGCGGTGGTGCAGGTAAAGATTAGGAAAGAGGTGACTCGAGGTCGTGTCGCCGGTCCATTCGATTTGCCACCAGTTGCTAATTTTGTGTGTTCTCCTCTAGGGGTGGTTCCCAAGAAGGACCCGGGTGAGTTTCGGCTGATACACAATTTGTCAGCCCCACATGGTCTTTCCGTGAATGACGCGATAGACCCGGAAGTATGTTCGGTGCGGTACGCATCTTTCGATGAGGCCGTTGCCATGTTGAATCGCCTGGGGCCCGGGACGCTGATGGCCAAATCGGACATTGAGTCAGCGTTCCGGTTGCTCCCGGTACACCCAGACGATCAGCGTCTCCTTGGTTTTCAGTTTCAGGGTCGCTATTACATGGATAAATGTATGCCTATGGGATGTTCGATTTCATGTGCCTATTTCGAGAAATTCAGTTGTTTTCTGCAGTGGGTATTCACGAGGAAGACAGGTTTTCAACATGTTATGCACTATCTCGATGACTTTCTGTTTCTGGGGGCAGCCGGGGATTCTGAGTGTGGACAGGCCTTACATGAATTTTGTGTCCTAATGAATCAATTTGGTGTGCCATTGGCGCCAGGTAAGACGGTGGGTCCCTCGACCTTAATCGAGTTTCTGGGGATCGAACTCGACTCAGTGGAAGGTTGTTTTCGTTTACCTAAAGAAAAGGTGTTAAAATTCAGGTTATCCCTTGAGTCATGTATTCGTGCAACGAAAGTGAACTTACATCAATTACAACAGGTGGTAGGACAGTTGAATTTTGCCCTAAGAGTAATGCCGATGGCACGCCCCTTTTCCCGCTCGATTGCACAGTCCATGGTCGGCTTGAAGGAAGGACATCATCGTACGAGACTCTCGGCAGAGGTTCGCCAGGACATGCGCATTTGGATCGCGTTCCTGGCGGATTTCAATGGTCGAATTGTCTGGAATAAACCAGCAGTGTCTTCCGAGGAGTTGGGACTATGGACAGACTCGGCGGGGAGTGTGGGTTTTGGCGCCATATTGGGTACACAATGGTCGGCTCAAAAATGGCCGTCATGGTGGCATGAGTGCGGGTTGACGAGTAACATTGCTTTCTCGAACTGTTCCCTATTCTGGTGGCCTTGAAAACATGGCCAGAAAGGTTTAGGGGTCACTCTGTGGTTTTCTGGTCTGATAACATGACCGTGGTTGAGTGTATCAATAGTCAGGCAGCACGTTGCAAATTGATTCTGAGACTACTCAAGGAAATTGTGTTGTTGTGCATGCAACTAAATGTACTGTTTAGGGCGCGACACGTGCCGGGGGTGATGAACCAAGCGGCTGATGCGCTCTCTCGTTTCCGTATGCAGGCCTTCTGGGGTTTTCTGCCCACAGCGGACCCGGTGGCGGCACCCTTTCCCGAAGCTCTCTGGTCTCTCGGTGCCCTGAACTACAAGACCTCGTGGGAGAGAGTTTAGCACCCAGGACGAGGAAGGCATATGAAGGGGCGTTCCGTTCCTATTGGGCCTTTTTGGGTACTGCCGGGAGGGGGCTTTGGGGTCTGGAAGAGTCTGTAGTAAGATTCCTGCTCTCTTTACGTCATGCAGGCAAGTCAGTAGCTACGGCCCAGAGGCATCGGGCCGCCATTTCCTTCATGGCAAGGGCTCATGGGATCCAGGACCCGACAGCGTCTTTCGTTGTGCAGAAAGCGCTACGTGGGTGGCAACGCCTTGAGGGTCGCAGAGTAGACGATCGGCACCCGATAGGTTTGGATAGGTTGGCCCTGTTATTATCCGTGCTACCGGTAACGTGTTCATCCCAGTACGAAGCAGTGTTGTTCCGAGTTGCATTTGCATTAGCATTCCACGGGGCTATGCGGGTAAGCGAATTAGTGGCAAAGAACAAGCAGGATACGATGGGGGGACTGTGCCGGGAACACATTCAGGTCAGAGAGGAGACGATGACGGTCTCATTTGTAAAATCCAAATCCGATCAAGATGCAATCGGGGACTGCGTAATCATCCAGAGGATCCCCGGGTCTGCCATGTGCCCTGTCGGGTGCGTAGAAGCATATTTAGCGCAGAGGGTGGCAGCATGGGGGGGGACCTTGTTAAGACACGCTGACGCCACCCCACTGACGAGGTTTCAGTTTCAGCGGGTGCTTGCGATGTCGATTTCTGCCGCGGGCTTGAACCCCGGCGACTTTGGGACCCATTCCTTTCGGATAGGGGCTGCTACGGAAGCTACAGCCAGGGGTCTGAATGTTGAACAAATAAAACGTGTGGGGCGTTGGTCCTCGAACTGTTATAAGAGGTATGTACGGTTGCACATGTTGTAAAGCTGTAACGATGTACTCACGCTTCTTGTTTTTGTTTGGTTTTTCAGTTGCGCAAGCCTACGAGGCGGGGCGGACTGTCCAGTCGACCCGACACCGGGGGGCCAGCGGTCAGACATTACCGGCTGTGAAAAAGGAGGTGTGGGTCGTGGGCCACTCATACGTGAGGCGTGCCGCGGACGTATTCAAAGCAGGTGACATGATTCACGTGGCTAGGGAATACGGGTACAGTGTGTCCTTCTACGGAAAGGGCGGGCTCTGTATTGACCAGTTTCGATCATTTTTCGAGGGTTTGTTAGGGCGGACAAGGTCACCGCCGTCTGTAGTCATAGTACATCTTGGGGGCAATGATTTGGTGACCACTGGTAGACGACTTCTTCTTGAGGCGATGCTTTCCACGGTAAGTTGGTTGGCGAGAAGAGTTCCAGGGTGCACAATTGCATGGTCCCATATGATCCCACGGAAAGTGTGGCGGGGGGCTATTTCTGTTTCTGCGCTGAATCATTCAGTAAGGAAAATTAATAATAAAATGAGTAGATTGTTTCGTTCAAGTACACTGCATTCTGTTTCGCATGGTTGTATTAAAGGGGACAGTATGTATTTGGGGGACGGTGTTCATTTGTCCCGGGTGGGGAACGAATTATTCATAGGTGACTTCATAGCATGGTTAAGGAGTTTACAGCATGACCTTTAGGTAGGAGTGTTTTGTGGGGGGTCCGGATAGCCGGTCAACTATCCGGCCTGTGGCGGTAAGGTCATGATCGGTGAGCAGTAATTGGAAGATCCCTATGAGGGGGCGTCACCCATTACGGATGGGAGCGCGCGGGGGAGGTGGCCAATTGGCCCCTCAACGGGGAGGCGGTCCTGTCTAAGGAGAGGCCGCCGGAAGGAAAGGAAAGGTGGTCAAGGCCCCTTCCTGGATAGGAGGGGCTACGGCCCCTCCTGGGGAATTTCCCGGGGCCAGGACATCTGCGACGGCAGATGGGTAAGTTGTGTGGGGTGCGGGAGGGGGTTTACGCTACCTTTTAGACACCTCACACGAGTCCTCGAACGACCGTTAAATGGCGTCGAGTTTATTTGGGCCCCCGTCAAGTACAAAGGGAAATTGGTAAATGCACTTGAGGTACGCCTCTGTGCGGTCGCCCCTCTCACAAGTGAGGGGGGTATTTCTGGTTTAGGGATCTGACACCGGTTACGACCTTGCCGTTGGCCCTTAACGTTAGGATGTACAATTTCAAGTCAAATGTTTTGTAGGATGTTAGTTCGGCTAGGAGAACCTTTGTATTAGAGATCTGTTAAGGTTAGCCAACATCGTAATGTGGAAATGAAATTGTACATTATATGAAACTGTTATTTTAATGTTTTATTTTGTTTCATATTTTAATAAATACGGCCGGGAAGGGTGACTCCCTTCCCGCCTTCCAAAAGTTCAAGAACTGTTTCCGGTTTCCCAAATTCTTGGGGATTGTGTTGAGAGGGGGTGGCGGGTATCTCGGCCATATGGAAAGGGGCGACCAATCGGTCCCCCCGAACGTATGGTCGAGTACCACGATCCCCCCGGGAAGCCATCTTGGGCGGGAGGCAAGTCTCGGCTGGTATGCCCGAAGCGGCGTAGCCGGGGCGCGCCTTTTTCCCGCCCTAGAGTGGGCTGGCCTAGACACCAACACGGCCGGCCACGCCCTGGAGGCAGGCGGGGGCGGGTTCACGCCCACCCTGAAGACGGATAAGAGGAGCGGAACCCAACAAAGCATCCTCTTGTTCCTGTGCTCTGAAGCTGCACCTCCCCGCTGCACGTGAGCTCGAGACGGAACGAAGAGCAATTTTGACCCACCCACCAGCCCCTGAGGACAGCGATTCGTTGTAAATACAGTTGATATAGTATCTTTTGGTTTTCTCTGCTTTCTTACAGGTTGTGATGATTGTCGTGAAAGTTCTTATCGATGCAATAAAGATTGATTATTTTCAGTATGTTTTTGCTAATAAAGTAATTTTGGACAAGGATTGATCAGTATTTACGCTTGATAATGAATGTTGTTTTGCTTTATTGATCTTAGTAACTTAGGTAGAACTGTCGTATTTATTTTGGTCGGGCGGTAAGGTCATGATCGGTGAGCAGTAATTGGAAGATCTCTATGAGGGGGCGTCACCCATTACGGATGGGAGCGCGCGGGGGAGGTGGCCAATTGGCCCCTCAACGGGGGGGCGGTCCTGTCTAAGGAGAGGCCGCCGGAAGGAAAGGAAAGGTGGTCAAGGCCCCTTCCTGGATAGGAGGGGCTACGGCCCCTCCTGGGGAATTTCCCGGGGCCAGGACATCTGCGACGGCAGATGGGTAAGTTGTGTGGGGTGCGGGAGGGGGTTTACGCTACCTTTTAGACACCTCACACGAGTCCTCGAACGACCGTTAAATGGCGTCGAGTTTATTTGGGCCCCCGTCAAGTACAAAGGGAAATTGGTAAATGCACTTGAGGTACGCCTCTGTGCGGTCGCCCCTCTCACAAGTGAGGGGGGTATTTCTGGTTTAGGGATCTGACACCGGTTACGACCTTGCCGTTGGCCCTTAACGTTAGGATGTACAATTTCAAGTCAAATGTTTTGTAGGATGTTAGTTCGGCTAGGAGAACCTTTGTATTAGAGATCTGTTAAGGTTAGCCAACATCGTAATGTGGAAATGAAATTGTACATTATATGAAACTGTTATTTTAATGTTTTATTTTGTTTCATATTTTAATAAATACGGCCGGGAAGGGTGACTCCCTTCCCGCCTTCCAAAAGTTCAAGAACTGTTTCCGGTTTCCCAAATTCTTGGGGATTGTGTTGAGAGGGGGTGGCGGGTATCTCGGCCATAGTAAGAATGTCACACAGAAGAATTTAAGTCAAAAATCTAAAAAAATACAAAAGCGTGAGTTTTAAAGAATTACCAGTTTCACATCAAACAGAGAGTTAGTTTGTAGGAATATTGGTAAAGTATATCCTTATACTGTCACAGTTAAACATAGAACCCTGTATGGCTAGTTACTTAAGATATCTGTAGATATCCACTACATCCTGTAGACATCCTTGAAAACGGAAGGGACAAGTCAGAGTGATAGAGTTCTGTTGTTCTCCCTTTTCTACCTTTTCCTGTTTACCCTTTCTCCGCTTCTACCACTGGCCCTCCTATTCCTGTGCATGTGGTCAATGATGTGGTGATGAGAGATGGAAAAGTGTATCACTCCCATTGGAATCTGAGTGCAAACGTTAGTGTATCCTGACAACGTGTAATTCTCAGGCCTAGTCAAAGTGCACAAAACTGTGCTAAACAGTGTAATCACCTAATTCCACCTCAACTTATAGGAAAGAGCTGCTGCTACTCTTCACTACCAAAGCAGAGGGTTGTGATTGGTGGCAATTTTCAATACAAGTGTGAGGGCCGTTTTGATCGAAAGGCAATGGACAATGTTGACTGATACCCTTGAGAAGAAATCCATGCAGTCCTTCAAAAAGTATTCTCTAACCAACTTTTTTGAGCATATATGTGGCATATATAGTGATGCTGTTCTCTCTGAATGGAACTTTTTCAACATGTTGCACCAGGAGGTGATTCCCCATGTAAGAGTTAAGGCCAGTCCAGCGACCCTATCCTCAGTGTAGCTCTGGGATCTGATCTCAACAGACTCTAAAATGGTAGCATAAAACTCTAGTCTTGTGTTGGCTTCATTATGACAACTTACTGCTGGCTAGCATCCACAGAACCCACTTAGCCCCATTAAAAGAAGTCCTACATGCTTCTCCTCAGCTGATGCCAGGAGGTTTGAACACACCACTCCAATTCTGATCCCTTTAAATTGTCTTCTTTTTGCCTCAAGCTTCTTATTCAAACAAGCCATCATAGTCAATGAAGCCTTATAAGCAGGGGCATAGCTTGGTCAATAAGATTGGGGAGTGTGGGTGGTGAGCGTCTGAATTCCCAACATTCACAAAGACATTTCATGGTAAAATACATTACGTGAGAAACAAGACATGAGGGGGATTTAAGGGTCAGTGGAAAAGGAGAGCAATGCAGATTTTTTCAGTGCTTAAAAAAACATATTTTGTAAAAGAACTGTCATTTTAAAGAACTTCAACAGGGAGGAGAGAGAGAATGTGAAAGTTTTAGTCTGTGTTTGCATTTATTAATTCTAGGTGAAATCCGTCAGACAACTCACCATACCAGACTAAAAGCAACTGTACCTAACTATTTACAAGATAATATATTCATTACGGGGGCGTAACACCCCAAACATCCCCATGCCTGAAGCTACGCCCCTTTAAAGCACACGAGGTCTCGGATATAATCCCTTCTAGTTTGCAGATAATCCCATAAAGTGGTGACTTTATGGAGCAGCTTAAAATATAACTTTTTCAATACTACAACAACCCTTCACACACGGTAAACAGGAGGACACAACGGACGGCAATGGGGCAACTCAATTTGGATAATCTGAATTACATCCTGTGTATGGTTCATGTACCCATCTGAAATCTAGTTCTGACCCGGGTGTTCTTATATACAGTTCTCAGTTGTATTTAATTTACTACTTTGGGGAATTTGTGTACCTCTCATACCATTTCAATACACCTTATTGACTTGCTGGAGAGCTGTTCCTTGTATTACCTTCAAGTTAATTTATTGTAAACTCATGTTATTGACAATATGTGATAACAGTTTTTCCGGTCTTGGAAAGACATGGCTTCGTATTTCGGGCTGGACTGTTCCCATGAGTCACAGGGTCAAGGCTGATTTGCATATAGCCATTGTGTGACCTAGGGTGGTGTGGAGTGCAAAAAAACGATGGATTTAGGCCCAGATCCTTGTACTGGGGTGAATGTAAGACATTGTTCTGCATTCTGTCCATCAACTGTGTTTTTTGCAATTTTCACCCCGAGTGGGCTGGGTATGCTCAGACGTGAGTCCCAGGCTCTCCATATCACTGGAGTCAAGCTATCCAGGCTGAAGAAGGCTGATAGCCAGAAACTGGTCCTTGGATGCTTGATTCCGGTCTAGGAAAGACATGGCTTGGTAGTTCGGGCTGGACTGTTGCCTTGAGGCACAGGGTCAAGGCTGATTTGCATATAGCCATTGTCTGACCTAGGGTGGTGTGGAGTGCAAAAAAACGATGGAGTTACGCCCAGATCTTTGTACTGGGGTGAATGTAAGACATTGTTCTGCATTCTGTCCATCAACTGTGCTTTTTGCAATTTTCACCCCGAGTGGGCTGGGTATGCTCAGACGTGAGTCCCAGGCTCTCCACATCACTAGAGGCAAGCTATTCAGGCTGAAGAAGGCTGATATGGCAAAGGTAAATACCCAGGCAAAACAATATAAGTATCCGGCAAGAAAGAGTGATGTACCTTATAATGAAATCAAATATACACAAGAAAAAATTAGAGCAACCACATACTATGATAACATAGAAAATGTAATTATGATAATAAAAATTGATATGGACATGTTCAATCATACAAAGAATGATGCTTAGAATGAGATAAAAACAAAGCAATTATTGTATCATGATAATATGTGCAAAAAGGTTTTATCAGAAATATTTGATGATTCCCAGAACTAATTGAGGGAGCTGTTGTCTGTCAACGCGTTTCAACACAAACACTGTGTCTTCATCAGGACAATTTCAGCATAATTCTAAAATTTAAAAATATATTCTATAAGGTTACTCATTCTTGTTACATGATGATATTTACGTTATAGACATAGACATTTGGAGTAGCTTGTATTCCATCTATCTACATAATTTCTTGCCAGATAAAGGATATAACATTCTGGTATACCGCAGAAGGACATTAAAAAAGATAAACAAACCACGACAATGCTGGCAATCATTTATGCAAACAAAAACATATTCGATACATTAGAGAATCAAGAATAATATAGATCATAGGAGAGATATGAGATACAGAGGCCCATACCTAGAAGAGATTGTCAAGAGCAGAGATAAAGAACAAATACATTTTGGTGCCAATACTTTAATATATTTCGGATGGAAAAACGGAAGGTGCGGGAAAGAGTTCTCAGTTTTCTAGGAAGGAGAGACATGGACAATTTATGTGTCTCTGCATCCATCAATAGAAATTTG
The DNA here is from genome assembly GCF_964263255.1 of Lissotriton vulgaris. Taxonomy (NCBI): domain Eukaryota; kingdom Metazoa; phylum Chordata; class Amphibia; order Caudata; family Salamandridae; genus Lissotriton; species Lissotriton vulgaris. The sequence continues at coordinate 1,320,502,032 of NC_141696.1, read as the reverse complement.
ACATGAGGTTTTTTTTTTTTTTTAAACTTTGCATATTATATTAAGATTGGCGGTGACCGTAACTTTTTCATAGAAAAGTTCTATTTATTTACCTAATTTATTCATGAGAAGTACCTATTTATATCATAAGATCATACTTAGGTTGTATCTATTGCACTCAACAGACATTTTATACAGATATCTAGGGTTATATTGTACATCAGGGACCAGGGATGGTCTTAAATTCGAAAGCTTCTCTTTCCTATAGACTTTCTTACCCATAGATTTTCTTAATTAAGACAAAATGCCTTGATAGGATCTTTCACATTGGTATATATCAACTCTCACCTTTAGAGTGCTTCATGTAGCATTAGTCTTTCAGACTGAGAAAAGGTTAAGCGCGAAGGTCTTAACTAAGAATGGATTTCTTGTTTTAAAACCTGTTGGAAGGATAATAATATTGATTGACTTACCAATTCATTATTTCATTATTTTACTATGTTCCGTTATATTCCTACCACAAGGTGACGGATTTGAAAAATACCTTTGATTTATTGTTGTCGTGTTTTTAAATTTCGGGTATACGAAGCTTCACGAATAGCGACGATTAATTTTGTTAAAAACAATCTGGGAAAAGATATATATAAAAAGATATTGTGTGTAGATGTCTATACAGAAAGACAAAGATTCAAACCCAAACACCTTTGAACTAGGTGATTTTACCTTTTAAAAGAGAATAGGTTCATCAAAGGACGCAATGAACCAGTTTCAGTTGGAACAGATTCAATTAAACCAAACACGTGGGCGTAGAGCGGGTAGTAATGTTCAACGATATGCGATTCCGCTGGTAATAGCAAAAAGGGTATTCAGTAACCTGACATTGTATTAAGAAGTTCTGATTTCTAACATCTATTTCAGAAATCTTTTACCTGTTTATCAGGGCAGCGATGTTTGAATGCGGTATCAAATTACGTGTAACTATTCAAACAGATCGAACTGGTCACAGCAGCATAAACATTTCTCTCGGAATCGCGGTTTTGTATTCCCAAGTGGGCGGAAGCTGCCGACAAAATATAGTGCACAGATATTACTCATTGTGTCCTGATATGCTTAATTAAACCGTTTGGCTTCTAAAGGCTCACCGTAGTAATATAAGCCATTTTACTATGCATACTGAGTAGTTCTATTTAGCCGATGTAGAAAGGAGGACTTTAAAATACAACGGTTTCACGTTATGGCGGCTTTACATTATAGCGGCATAATCTAACTGAAAAAAGCTGTCATACGGACATCACAGAATGTTGTGTCCGCATTTGTTTACTTTTACTTGAGAAAGTGGGATTTCTCAAATATCGGCATAGGCCGCCTACCTTCCTTTCATAGCTCTGTGCAGGCATTGTAAATTGCGTCTGGAACGGCGTCTGAATGGAGTCTGAAAAGCAGAGGTTAGAGAAGGTAAAACCAACCTCTTTATATAGGTAGATTTCTAATTGGTGAGCCAAAAAATGGACCACCCTCTCTTAAGGGGCCAGTTCATATATTCTACATTAATTAGTCAGGCTTGTAAATTTTCGTGGTTTTTTACAAGAGACAGTTTCAGTATTTATTTATTTAGCCACACAATATTCTATCAGTCATCTGTTTGATGTGTTATGTGTTTAAGACCCGATGTTAGTAAAACAAGCTAAACCCGATATATATTTTAAAGGCACAGGCATCACGATATCGTTGTGCTTTCTATAAAGGTCTCTTATTTAAGTTGGCTCTTATTGTGACTGGGGAAGTCTATTTTTATAGTTTTACCTGATCCTAAATATTAACGTAAAAGGTGAGGCTTATGTTTGTCGTCAGTACCATGATCGCGTTGTGCTTTCTATAAAGGTCTCTTATTTAAGTTGGTTCTTATTGTGACTGGGGAAGCCTATTTTTATAGGTTTATCTGATCCTAAATATTAACATAAAGGGTTGGGCTTATGTTTATCGTCAGTACCATGATTGATCTACCTAATCTTAGACTACATTAACACACTGATGAAAAAAAGGGGGGGAGGGGGAAAGAAAAAAGGGGGGAAAGGGGGAAAAGGGGGGAGGAGGAGGGGGGAAGAAGGGGGGGAGGGGAAGGTGGGGGGGAGAAAAGGGGGGAAAGAAGAGGCAATCCTGCATGATTCTTTCGAGGTTAAAACGGACATAAAAAAAATTCTGTACTTTATAGTTCATATAATTGCATTCTCCCATGGGAGTTCATTGTTCAGCCCTCGAGTAAATGTGCCAAGAGTGAATATCCAATAGACTTCTCTTTTCTTTCTAATTTTTTCCCCTCTATCATTAGGTATATGGATTCTTTCCAAAACACACCACTTGGTCTCCAGTGGTGAATGTTTGTATTCAGCAAAGTGGCTGACCAGCGGTGCCGAGTATTTCTTTGTTTTAATCGCTGATCTGTGCTCAGTCATTCGGGTTTTTATTGCACGTGCTGCTTCCCCCACGTAGCCGAAGTTGCAAGGGCAGACAACTAGATAGACTACATTCCACGTGTTACATGTGCAGAATTCCCTTGCATGAATAGTGACAACATTCAATGTTATGGTATCGCCAGAGATAATCAAATCACAAGATTGGCATGAGCCACATCGAGATGTTCCTTTAATTCCATTGGTGCCATCAATAGATTTCTGGATAAAGAGGACGTCATTTGTGATTTTGGTAAAACGAGATCGGACTATAAGATCTTTCAAGTTTTTATTCCGCCGGTGGGCAAAAATGGGGTTAGTAAGTTTGTTTTCATTTTGATTTACATTAAACAGATGCCAATTTGAGTTAATCACCTGCCTCACAGTCGCATCTAGAGTGGAATGTCGGGTGATGCAGACTAGTTTTTGGTCTTGCTTTTGCTTCTGACTGTTGAATAAGGAGTCACGGTCGTAAAACCGGGCTCTTTTGTATGCCTCCCTCACCAGCCGTTGGGGATAGCCTCGCTCTAGGAATTTCTGCTTCATGGCAATTGATTGAGTGTCGTAATCTTTTAGATTGGTACAATTGCGTCTCACCCTTAGAAATTGGGAGAAGGGGATACTATATTTTTGGCATCGGGGATGGTAACTCTTAAAATGTAATAAGGTATTTCTCGTAGTTGGCTTTGTGTACAGATCAACTTCTAGACACCCATCATCGTTATTCCTGATGTAGATGTCCAGAAATTCCACTCTCCATTTGTCTATATGTGCGGAAAACCGTAAGTTTACATCAGTAAGGTTTAGCCAAGTTAAAAATTCTTTCAGAGTCTGTTCCCCATCGGTCCATAGAAAAAAGATGTCATCGATGTAACGGTACCAATGGAAAACAGACTCGAAGAAAGGCGCAACTTCATTGTAAATTAACTTGGACTCGAAAAGCGACATATATATATTCGCTATCGAGGGTGCCATGGATGCCCCCATGCTTACACCTTTTATCTGTAAATCCATCTTGTCTCCAAATCCAAAAAAGTTTTCCTTCAAGGTTAGTGAGAGGCAATCTTTAATGAATGACTTTGAGCATGGTATATTATATTCCTCAATGAACCACATTGTTGCCTCAACTGCTTCAGTTTGCGGGATGTTACTATATAGGGATTCGATGTCTAAGGTGACTAAGACATCTGTGTGCTTGTTGAAAGGCAAATTCTCTATTTTAGCAATAATATCACCTGTATCCTTGATATAGGACGGAGTTAGAGGGATATATGGACGTAAAATTTTGTCTAGATATTTCGAGACTGCTTCAAGGGGAGTTTCTATTGTGGAGACGATGGGTCAAAACGGGGGATCAAGCTCATTCTTATGGATCTTTGGCAGTCCATATATACAGGATACTTTCTTATCAGATTTATTAAGGAAAGCATATTCCTTTTCATTAATTATGTTAATTTCCAAAGCTTTCATGGTTATTCTCTGTATTGTTTTAATTATTCTTTCTGTAGGGTTTAATTAAATTTTTTTGTAGAACGAGCTGTCATTCAGCATATTCATCATATTGGTTTTATACCTGGTAGAATCTAAAAGTACGATACCTCCTCCTTTATCGCTGCTCTTGACAACGATAGATTTGTTATTTTTAAATTCATTGATGGAGGTATATTCTTCCTTAGTAATATTGTACCTTGGCTTCGGAATGAAACGGAATGCTTGTTCTAAACGATTCATCACAACTTTTTCAAATATTGCAGTTTCTGGGCCTACTTGATCTAAGGATGGAGTGAATGTTGAGGGGAGGGACACCATGCGTGTTATTTTGTTGTCCACCTCAAGTTGATCATTGCTTGAAAAGAACTTTTTTAATCTAATCTTTCAGAAGAAAGAATGAATATCCTGGTATAGTTCATAAAGATTTGCATTGGCATGGGGGACAAAGGAGAGGCCCTTGGTAAGTAAGGATATGTCGTCATTTGTTAGGGTATGTGTAGACAAATAAAAAATGGGTATCAGGCGAATTTTGCGAATCTGGCGTTCGCGAATTTTGCGAATTTGCAAACTCGCAATCCGCAAAATCCGTGACTTCTCGCGAATTTGCAGATTTCGCAAGGGTTTCTGCCAGTTCGCGAGGGTTTGGTACCAGTTCGCAATTGCGAACTTACTTGTCGGCTCGCAACGGTCGTGACTATGTTGTTTCTACGTCTGGTTCATCATCACAGGTTCCCAGCACCCTCTGTTTCACCACTGCCACCCTCTGTTTCACCCATGCCACCCTCTGGTACATCAATGCCGCCCTCTGGTTCATCATCACTGTAGATTATGAGGGGGAAAAGCAAGCACACCTGCCCTGCTTCAACTGACATGAATTAATTTGGGGTTGATTTATTAATGTGTCACTGTTTTAAAATTCCAGTCTGGCACCTGCTTCCTTATCTGTAATTTGCTTTGTGTTGCAGTGCAATTTTTTTGTTCTAGGACCTTTGTGGCCTACTTGTACCTATTCTATGAGCCTGCTGTGTGGGTCAGAGCAGGGTCATACAATTGTTGCAACTAGCAACTGAACTCTGGAGGGGCCCCAGTCAGGAAGCACTACTGGGAATGGTTACTAATGATGAGTTTGAACTTTTGCACCTGCTGAGTGCTTTCACTTTAGCAAAACTCATTTTTATGGAATTTTGCAGGATTCGCAGGGCGCAAAATTGCGCGAGATCGAATTTGGAAGCCGCAAATTCGTGCGAATATGCGATTTGTTTTTTGCGGCGTGTTAGTTCGCAAGGTTTTGTGCGTTTTAACGAGTTGCTTGTAGAGCAACGGCGCGAAGTTACCCTTGCAGTCGTTCACGGGCGCGGCCATCTTGTTTGCATGACGTATTTCCATTTCCGTGTGCGGCTCGCTAGTACAATTTCGTGTGTGTTATCGAGGAAAATCTCCGCGAACTTACCCACGCGGTCGTGAACGGGCGCAGCCATCTTGTTTCTCATTCATTGCTATGGTTCTGGGCATGGTTCTTCTATCCTCTCTGAATCTCTGCCATCCTTTGCTTGTTTGAAGTTTTTTTGGATCTATTTTACTTATTATCTATCCCTCTATTTTTCTAGCTCTATATTTTTGTGTTTTCTGCTACTTTTGGTTAATTTTAAACTACTTTCCTTAAACTCTTTTCTTTTCTTCTCTTCCTTATTCTATTTTCTTTATTATTTAGCTTCCTTTCAGCCCAGACCATGGCAAAGGGAGCCGGGAAGCATCCCGAGAAGGGGAAGGGTGCCGCACCCCGTGCCCGGCTCCCGTGCGGGCGTTTGAGGGGGGAGCAGGTCGCACCCCGGGAGATCTTCAGCCCGGAGGAGGTGGCCGCACTAATTTTTTATTTTCAGCGCCGCCTCCCCAGGACCATCATGGCAGGCGGCAAGATCGCTAGCGGGTACGGAATCCAGGAGCGCCGGAAGCAGTGGGAGAAGGTGTGCCGGGCCATGTACCATCACACTCCGGCGCAGCTACAACCAGGCAACCCACCGCTGGACGGATGTCCTGGACCGGGAACGCGATCTGCTCAACCTGCTCGGCCTTCAGATCCCCGGGCTTGGTGAGTAGTAGTAGTAGCTATTTCTTTACTATGTTTTCTCCTGCTCTGTGTGTTATTATCTTGCAAATTTTTGTTTTTTACCAAGAGCAATAATGCTGCTGATTACATTGTAGGTAAATTATATTTCAAAATCTTCTGTGCATTTCAGGTGCACTGCTCTCCTTCTCAGTAGCACTGCTACTATGCTTATTTGTTTTCAATTTTGTGCTCATTTCATTGGCCTGTGAAATTATGCATGAGTGTAGTTTAAAGAACTGCCTAATGCTAGACAGTAAGGGTCAGATTTTTAATTACCGGCGCATCCCTGCAAAGTAGCAGGGATGCGCCAGTAATTGTGCGCCACGCCAACACCACCCATGGTGCACCGTATTTACAATGCGGCCCACCATGGGCCCAAAACGTCACCAAAGCGTTACGCATCTGTGCCGTAAAGGCGGCGCATTGCTGCAGTTGCGTCGCAACGATGGCGCAGCTCCAGCAATGCTCTGGGGTGCCCTATCTCCCTGCGTCAAGCCGTTCGTCTGCTTCAAGCAGGCGCAGGGTTTAAGTCATGCATCATTGTCCTCAAAGTGACTGATTGAAATCTTGTAGATTTCCCTCAGCCACTTTTAGGATGCGTTCCTGCGCAGGAATGCCCTCCCTTGCGCCGGAACGCCCCCTGATGGCGCAGGGCTTTACAACGTGATGCATCTCCCATATGCGTCACGTTGTTAATATACGCCGCACCATGGCGCCTCTTTTGTTCTGCCGATGCGTCACAAAAGTCACGCAACAATGGAGCAAAAGAGCTGCAAGGGGCTTCTAAATCAGCCCCTACAGACTCAAGTCCAGTCCTTCCTTTGTACACATGGCGATAAGAAGAAATAGTGGTGGTGAATTGATAGTTTGAGTATTTTAATGACTGGTTAATGTAGTAGGAAACTTTAGTGTTGTCACTGATCTGCAATCACGATGGACTTTGTCTGTCACTTCGTGTGCTGCGGACTGCTGCCTGCCAGTCCTAGGCAAACCTTTTTAGTACTTTGTTTAGTGAGTTACATAACAACTTTCCAAGTCGACGGTCCGCAAATCAAGCAATACTAATAACGTAGTAGACCACATGAGATCGGTCAATATATCCCGTGGAATAGTTGTCTATTTGCTATTTCGCCAAAATATTTTGTTATTGTTCTTTTGAGATGTTTGATTTGGTTGACAAATCTCATCCATGTTTTCTGGTCTTTCTTTCTTTCATGTTGTACATCAGCTCCCCCCAGGGGCAAGAGGACACAGGAGGAGGAGGCTGCTGTTCGCCAGGATGCAGGCCAGGATCGGGCAGGCGAGGGCTCCTTTGCTGGCCCCGGTAAGTTTTTATTTTAATACAGAGTACCTATTTTTTCCTAGCGTTCCTCATTCGATTTTTTCTAAATCATCTTTGATCTTCTTGTAGACTGGATCTAAATTCTTATCCTGCCTCGACTATGACTCCCTGTGGTATTACTAGATTATTCCTATTAGTCTGTCTGTGTAACTAACTAAGATTGCACATTTGGCAATTCCATTGGACTCCCATTCTAGTCAGCAATAGCTCTATGCACTGAGTGCAGTTCTCTGGGATTGTCCATACTGTCTTTTCAAGTCTTCTAAATGTTTATGCTTTGAAAATTGCCAACAATAAAAAGGTGAATGACCACCAAGAAAGAATAAGATACTACTTTTGTTTTGGATAGGAGGACAATCCATTCTACTACTGTTGCAGGGACAAATCTGCAGAAACAGAACTATGGACACTAAATAATGCATTGCTTAGCTTATCAATTATAATAGGCGCTGTTAGACTTTCCACATACCTCAGTGATAACAGACTTTGTAGTTGAACCCCCAATCTCCTTACTGACTAGATAGTGTGGCAGAGTCATTTAGCTCCCAAAGTCACCGATGATTGATCCCCAATGATGATTAGATTATCCAACGCAGGACAAGAGTACGGAGTCAGAGTCAAGAAGTGTCAGAGGCACGGACTCATGCTTGCAAAAATTCCAAAACCTTTAGCTCAGCCACTCTATTCTGGAGGGCCAAAAACCACAGAGTATATTTAAGTTTAAAAGCTTTATTAAAAGTAAACACATTTATTAAAATCAAGTTTGTCATAAAAGTAAACGTTTAACTGAAAATGGAAAAGTGCTTAGTGCTGACGATTAATTGGACACATTTCTTGTGGTCGAGCCGAGCTCTCACCTGGTTTGAACTTGATCTTGCTCGTGTTCTTAGAAGTCAAGCTTCTGTCTGTTAGGAGAAAAAGTGGTGCGTGTTAAAAATAAAAAGCAAGCATTCATCAGTTTTGCCAAAAAGTGCAGCAAGACAACAGCCTTCCCTGGAAAAAGGGACATTTTTTCTTTAGAGTAGACAGCCACAAATTATTACATTGTTTGCTGTCTTTTTAACATTTCTTTATTTCTAGACCAAATATTATATAGTAGTGAGTGGTGTATTCTAACATTCTTAAATATTCTTTGTAGGTGGAACATCTGGTGGCGGGGCCAGCGCGGAGGTGGTGGTGGTGGATGAGGGGAACACTTCTGGGGAGGGGCGGTGCAAGTGCCGGACGACACCAGTGTGCCTGTGAGGGTTCACACGGTGGTGGCGGGCAGAGGTAAGCTATATATTCCTTACTTATTGAGATTGAAGACTGCAGAGTGTGCTATCTGGGGCTCTGGGAGGGGGAAGGGGCGCACCAGCAAGTGCAAGGAGTGCAAGGAGCCTGCGCCCGCAAAGGGGGGGAGGGGGAAAGAAAAAAGGGGGGAAAGGGGGGGAGGAGGAGGGGGGAAGAAGGGGGGGAGGGGATGGTGGGGGGGAGAAAAGGGGGGAAAGAAGAGGCAATCCTGCATGATTCTTTCGAGGTTAAAACGGACATAAAAAAAAATTCTGTACTTTATAGTTCATATAATTGCATTGTAAATGTAAATGTATTTGAGCTTATATAGCGCACAGCTACCCGCAGTGGGTTTCCCGGCGCTTGCTTAGGGAACCCGTCCTGGTATTCCCCTGTGAGATAACCCCGGCAGGGTGTCCACAAGGTGAAAGCCAGGCATCCCGCCGCAAGGGGCCGTTGCGGAGATTAAGCAAGCTATTGCCCAGAGTCACAGAGTGTGAACCCGTGAGTCGAGAAGGCACCGGAGCGAGAATTATCGAGTCCGTGGAATTTTTAGCCCAAGACCCGCCGAGGCGGGGAATTGAACGCTGGTCCAGGTCCGATCTCAGCTTCCGGGTCTGCCGCCTCTAACCCCTGAGCCACACTTCTCCACAAGGGAGTTCATTGTTCAGCCCTCGAGTAAATGTGCCAAGAGTGAATATCCAATAGACTTCTCTTTTCTTTCTAATTTTTTCCCCTCTATCATTAGGTATATGGATTCTTTCCAAAACACACCACTTGGTCTCCAGTGGTGAATGTTTGTATTCAGCAAAGTGGCTGACCAGCGGTGCCGAGTATTTCTTTGTTTTAATCGCTGATCTGTGCTCAGTCATTCGGGTTTTTATTGCACGTGCTGCTTCCCCCACGTAGCCGAAGTTGCAAGGGCAGACAACTAGATAGACTACATTCCACGTGTTACATGTGCAGAATTCCCTTGCATGAATAGTGACAACATTCAATGTTATGGTATCGCCAGAGATAATCAAATCACAAGATTGGCATGAGCCACATCGAGATGTTCCTTTAATTCCATTGGTGCCATCAATAGATTTCTGGATAAAGAGGACGTCATTTGTGATTTTGGTAAAACGAGATCGGAATATAAGATCTTTCAAGTTTTTATTCCGCCGGTGGGCAAAAATGGGGTTAGTAAGTTTGTTTTCATTTTGATTTACATTAAGCAGATGCCAATTTGAGTTAATCACCTGCCTCACAGTCGCATTGTTGCGTGTTAATCTAGGTTCCTGATCGATACTGTGACCTTATGCCCCTATTCGGCTATAAATCCATTTATTCCCTATATTGGCATAACCGTTCAAGTGCGATTTTCTGAAAAGTCATCTCTGGCCTCACATGAACAGAGCCACATTCCAGCATGACTCTCTGCTACTTCCTTTGCGACCAATTAGTGCAATGACAGAGCAGCAGTCACTATCTGATATTCCTAGATAACACTCCGAGTTCTTCAACAAGATAAAAACTCAGCAAACCTGGAAATCCCCGCTTGCTATGTTTTGATTAGTAATGGAACTCTAATGAGCAACTGATAACTATCACTTCCTGGTGACATCTTTAATTGACGTCTTATGTCCAGCAAACTTGCGTCAAACCCGGCACCTGTCAGGTATAAATATTACCAACGTTGCCTTAAGCAATGTTCGTTGCCTGTTGCTGATGCCAGCTGCCTGCATGACCCTGTGTTGGTAAATCTAGCACTCTGTCGCTGCAGCCTGCTATCCTGTGGTGGTGAAGCTGCTGATTACCATTATCGCCGCTACAGCGCGAACTATGGTGCAGTACGCTTAAGGAGCTGAACAGCCGTCCCTCTGCGAAGACATCCAGCAGATTCCAGCTGCCCGCGGACGCTGTCCCCCCTCCTTCCTCGACGCGCTGAAGAGAAGCCGCTGCCTTTCTCGTGCAGAGAAATCCAGTCCCGGCGCTTCCGGTTTACCCTCGCGGGTGACTGGGATATCGAGAGAGACCCCTGAAGGAGATACCAATCCTCCATCATTCTATTCAGAGGTATGGTGTTGACTAAACCCTTAGACGAGAATTCTTGAAACAAACCTTGGCAAAACCAACTTAACTTAAGCTACTTACTTACTCCCCTTTTCACGTGTTAGGCTTAGGTCAGGCACACTGGGGTAGGCTTAGTTAGAAGCACCAGTTGAGTATGTTAGCCTAATGTATATATGACTGTATATATGTTTTATTACTTTTAACCATTGTATGGCTAAGAAACCATATCAATGCTTTTACAGTTCTATTTCGCAATACTTATCTTACTGTACGTACTTTTTATAATAACAATTATTGCAATTGTGGCAATACATTTCTCTTGTACGAGAAGAAAGACTGTTCAATAAATGTTAACCTTTATTGACAAACGCCCGTCTCTCTATTCTCTACATCTCGTGAAAGTAAACTGCACTAGACTGACTGAGTAAATACATGTCTATTGTTTCACACGACCCTAGAGATTGACTCTTGATCTGAGGAGCAAAGTTGTCATGTTGCACGGTTGTTGGAAAACTGAATCCCTTCTTGTCTGTGCCAAGGAAGCTGATCACTTCCTATGCAGAGAAGAAAGTTTCCAGTGACCTCTGAGCTAGTTGGTAACACAACCCAATTAAGTTTAGCATAGTCAGTGGAGGCCTGGAATATCTGCAGTTCCACGTCGATACTACTGTTTATGTTATTCCAATGCGCAGGGCCTAGTGGGAAACTAGGAACTACACTACATGGCGCCCAACGTTTGGTAAGGCGATAAACTAACGCAAGACAGTAGAGTAACTCAGTCGTGCATATTTCACACAGACCCCTTTCTCCCGTAAAATACTCCAATAGACGTCTGGAGTGGGTGAAAGGTTAAAATCCGCCCGACCTTAGTAGGAAGAGATTCCTATGTAAAGCTCCGGTTTATTCAACGTTGAAGGATACAGTGTTCCAAAATATTGTGCACCTAATCTTTGTCTCCTTGGAGACCTACTCTGCAAACCTGCATTTTTAAAATGTCAGTAGAAAACAACGGAACCTCTGGGGCCGCAGTAGACGCGACTCAGCAAGGTCCCGAACAAGCAGACCCGGATGCTATTATCATCCCGGTTCACTTAAGAAGATCTATAACTTTAAAACTTATAGAAAACGGACTGACACCTCAAGGTGGTACAGTAATTTTCGTGATAGAGGCTCACGAGTATCGGCAGACAGAGGTATTCTATTCATGGATAAACTTTCCAGCGGCAAACGCTAGAACACAAGAGTTTCACTATTACAAAATAGAGGAACCTCCGGGAGAGTACGCTCCTTTCGAGGAGATTGAAATCCCACTTAAATTTCAAGAGCACCTGCTCTGGTTTAATGGCGCCCTAAAACACAATAATCACATAACTAGGCTCGGTCCACTAGGTAGACCAGGAGCCACGTGGCCGGTTCTAGCCAGCTACACGCCACATCCTGACATTGCAAGAATGTCTAAGGAAGAGCTGTTAGTACAGCTAAACACATTAATAAAAATACATAGGCAATTAGTCCAATATGTAATGCGGACTGCAACAGTCCAGCCAGCTGTTAATTCACACCAGCTGACCCCTCACCAGGGGAACACAAATAAAATTACACCACAGAACATACAGTCATGTCTTGGTAAAACACCCGTAAAACGGGAACAAATTCCTTTCTGGTTAGCACAGAAAATCACTCAAATAGAGGCAGTCTTTCCTGATACTACCCCTATTGAGAAACACAGAATCTTGACCATCTGCCTTCCTATGGGAATTACACCACACGTGGAGGACTGTGACACTTGGGGTACAGTCTTTGCTTCCATTTACACAAAAACACACGGTGTTCCGTCTATGGCGGTAATACCAGAAGTGCTAAAACAGATTCAAAATGAATTCGGTCCAGAGCCCGCTTTAAATCTAGGTATGAAATTACTGAAAGACTTCAAGCAGGTCTCGGCTATATTATTAGCCAACATTAAAGGGGAAGCAGCATCTGTGGCGATTCGCCAGAAGTTGAGGGAAACAGATAGAAAAGATCCTGTTGAGCTTGCAAAAATCATAGAAAAATGCTATGAAGAATTAGGTAGAGACAGCTTGGGTGGGAAACCAGTAAAACCCCAACTGCTCGAAAGTCCTGAAAAATTATTTATTAAAAATAATTTAAACACTCCTAAAAAGAGCTGGGATGGAAATAAACAATCCACTCCCAAGGAAAAAGTTTTCCAGTCCAGAGGAAGGTCTCCTCGACGGAGGGAAAGAACTCCGACTCGAGAACGCCAGTCTCCCCAGCGGGAGCCCTCTGAGAAAAGATATAACCTTAGAAATAGGGATAATATAAAAAAACCTGATAGATATCAAAGTATTGATACACGTCCCTCTCGATCTCTTCCACAGAATTCGGAAAGAAGAGGACGATCAGACCCAGGAGAGCACACCAAGTCCAAAGACAAGGAACCTGCTCAAAATAAGAAATCTCAATTTCCTAAAAAGAAGGTAGCCAGTATTAGAGTAATCAACCATGCCGAGAATACTGAGGACACAGTTGAAAAACGGGGAGTGGGCATTGACAATGTTGGACAGTGCAGCAGAAATCAGTATAGCGCGCAAGATCTTGATGAGTCATCTGGAGACAGTGGACACGAATGAATACATTCAGGTTGAAACTGCCGACACCAGACTTAGCGAGCCCCATAAAATATACGAAATAACATTGCGTATAGAGGGTGATAAGACTAGGAAAATTAAGGGTCTATTTTGGGATAAGCTCTCAAAAGGCTATGATATTCTGTTAGCTGAAAAAGATTGGCCCCCAGAGTTTGTCGGGGAGTGCCCTCGTGGCGAAGAAGTGATTATGCCTGCCTTCTTGAATCACATACCGATTCACAAAAAATATACATATGCAAGGAAATGGGCAGTAGCCCAGGCACCTGCATTGTATAAAAATCATGTAGGATGGGATGAGGATTCACCTCCTCACAAAATCCAGTTAAAAAGTGAACCAACTGCCCAACGGCAGTATCCCATAAAGCAAGAAGCTAAAATACAGGTCAGGGAGATCTTAGATCAACTTGAGTACCAGGGGGTGATTGAAACATGCACCTCTCAAATGAACAATCCTTTGTTTACTGTCTCCAAGCCAGACAATTCATATCGTCTAGTTTTGGACTACAGACACCTTAATACATGTTGCAAAACTTTTGCAGTACAAAACTCGCATAGTGCAGCCCTAATGAATAACATAGTTAGGAAAAAATACAAAACGACATTAGACATATCTAATGGTTTCTTTTGTCAAAACATTGCACCAGAAAGCAGATATTTGACCGCTTTCTCCGCATTTGGGTCGCAGAAAAAATTCTGTCGACTCCCACAGGGGTTCAAGAACAGCCCAGGACTATTCTCAGCTAGGGTAACAGAGTTACTACAAATCTATGATGATGAAGCATTATCTTACGTAGATGATATTTATCTCACAGACGACGACTTGGATACTCATTTGAAAAGAGTGAACACCATTATACTTGGGTTCGCAGCAGAGGGTTACAAATTCAACTTTAAAAAGTCCCGAATTGCCCATCTGACAGTACTATTTTTAGGGTACGAATTATCAAGTGAAGGGAAAAGCCTAGCGGACAACTTCTTAGAGAAGTGCGCTGTACTCCAAGCTCCCAAAACTCTGAAGAACTTACAATCCATACTAGGTTTTCTGAATTTCGGAAGAACTTGCATCCTAAATTACGCAGAGAGGGTTAAACCTCTCTACGAACTAATTAAACCTGATTTAAAACAAATCAATTGGACTCAAAAACACACAGAAATTTTGAGATCACTGCAAACAGACATGTTAGCAAAAACAAAATTAGACACACGTGACAACACACGTGATCTTGTAATCCGAGTCATCCCAGGAAGATGCGGATTCACGTACCTAACCTCTAATGAGGGAGAAAAGGTACCAATTTCAATTAAATCTCACTTGTACACACAAGCAGAAAAAACATTCAGTCACACAGGAAGAACTGTGAAAGCAGTGCAAATCGCATTAGCAAATGAACGAGAACTAGCACACGGCAAAAGGATTAATATCCTCACAGCGGAATCCGCCTTCGAGGCGCTATTCAGCCCAGTAAACCTGCCTACAGTGTCACTGGATCCAAAATGGATACAGTGTATAGATTCTCTAGGAGCGGAAGACGTGAAATACTATTTCGCCCCGCAATACGAAGAACTGAATGATTTAGAGTATGAAGAAGAATATCCTCTGCCAATCGAAATTCTGCCTCTCCCACAATATGCCTGTATAATCTATACAGATAGCTCTGTACAGCATTTCAACGTAGAGAGAAAATCCTACGATGCAGCATGTGCGATCATTAAATGTCGTTGGCTGTGCGGTAAAATCAAACCGAAAATAACAAAAACTGAATCAGTAAAGTACTGTTCGGCTCAAAGAACTGAAATCAGATGTTTAAAGATGGCGCTCGAAAATGCAGAACGCGAATTCCCCACACTTATAGTGTGCGATTCTCATTTTTGCGTCAATTCTTACAACAATAAACTGCAGAGTTGGATCGAAAACGACTACAAAGATGACACTGGTGCCACAATAAAGCATAAAATGCTCTGGAACGAGGTAGCTCTTTTAAGTAAAGAACTACAAAAGACTCACGTGATTCACGCACAGAGTCTTCAACGTGATGGCGTTCACGTTGCAGGGAATTCATTGGCTAATACAGCCACCGCGGAAGCAACTAAACCGGCTTCCGTAGCCACAAAAAAGCGTACAGATAAGTATATAGACGGGGAAACCATGCTGGCAGTAAAAACGACCGTAAAAGGCGACTGTGCAGCACTACCCGTAAACTATCCACTCAATTATGCATACATAATCGATGCAAACTCCGTTCCTTTTGCTCGAATCCCTGGAGTGGGGGACAGAGTAATTCCAAACACGAACAGGAGAATATTTTTAATAGCAGACGCACATATGGGTTTGGGTCTGAGACACCAAACAATTAAGGTTTCTCTGACTGAATTACAATCAGTATACTGGTGGCCGGGAATGAGTGTAGAACACCAAATATATGCAAACAACTGTGAAAACTGCAATAGGGATCGCAGTAGTGAACCATGCTACCGGCTACCGATCAGAAACAGCGTAACGCTGCCTGCACCCCAACCTGCGTCCTATTAATCAGTTAAGGCTAAACACACTTAAAAAATGAGGCCTCCAGCGCTCGGCTGACGCTAGAACGGTTATAAAAGATTTGCGAGTCTTTATCGGCACATACGCAATTACCACGTTCCATTCTGACCAGGGTCCTGCTTTCAGCTCTCGAGCCTACAAGGAGGCCATGGCTAGCTTGGGAATTGGGTTGCGGTATTCTTGTCCGTCGCACCCCGAAGGGAATAGTGTGGTAGAAAGAAAAAACCGGGACATAAAGCAATCTATAACAGCAAAGGTATTAGGTTCAGGCGCTGGGTGGGTCAAACATTTAATAAGTGTCCAGACTAGTCTTAACAACATGCCAAGAAATTCTCTAAAAGGTTTCAGCCCATATGAACTATTGTTCGGAATTAGAATGCGAGTTCAGGACCTCGATAGTCAAATGTCAGTGGTACAAGAAGAAACAACGCACTTTGATGTAAAGGATCGTTTGGCTGTTTTACAGGAACTGAATGAAACAAGAAAATCATTAAGCAACATAAAGTTAAAGCAACAGCCAAGTACCACTGACGAGGCACCACCCGCAACAGCCCCAGCAAGGCCTGTCTGGATTCCAAAGATCGGGGATCTAGTCAGAGAAAAGATCGCGGTTAAGAAGGAATTTGGGCCTTCTTACAGAAAAGCAGTACCTGTCTTGGCAGTCACCGGAACAAGGTCAGTTGTGCTACCGCCCCTTGCTGGTAAAAAGGAGAACAGAGTCGTGTCTATCGATCTGGTAAAACCACAAGCATGTGGCCTATAATCAACAGTAGGCCCAGTGGACTCCCAAGAAACAACAGAATACCCAAACTTGCAACAATCCAAGAGGTTCAAACTGAAAGACTAATCACATTCGATCAGCCTGCAGTGCACAATGAAGGACTATGCAATAATGCCATGGAACTCGTGCCTCTTGAAACACAGATTGAAACAGTTCGTCAAGAAACAACACCAGTCTACAATGATGTGGCATCAGAAAGTGCTACCGAGAGACAGATTGAAAGAACAATTCCATCAATTGACAGAACTGCCTCTGGTTATTTCATCAACTTCGACAACTTCTCTGAAGATTTAAACAACCCCGAAGTGATCCCAGAAACAAAAAAGTATTCTAAAGAAAATACAACAGGACTCCTTCAACAAATCAAAGAACTATATCTGGATTCACCGTTGATTGAGCATTGGATTATCTCAGGGGTATTCATACTCCTATTATGCCTAATTTTAGTTTTAATTTTAGGGAAGTTTATTACAATTGAATGGACACAGCAAGTCAGAACATCAACTTAGTCCTGAAACCACACAGATCATCCCACGTGAAGAAAAGAGAACTGTCAACAGTAAATGTCACAGCAATTCCAATACCTGGTGGGGTAGTATGGGAGAAAACAGGCTATGAGATATATGGTCCGGTCGAAATCCTGAAGTATCCTCATCAACTAAAGGTTTCCTTAAATGACTTTGTGACACCAAGTACATTCTCTGATGATTGGGACTTTAACAGTATTAATGACATGATGTCTGATTTAGTAATGTCAGCTAGATTCACAGATCATGATTATTTACAAGGTTCATCTAGTTATGAGCAATTATTCTGTTACACCCACTATGGGGATCATTACTTGCATAAATCTGCACAGCCTAGAAATGTGTTTATGTATAATCAATGGGAACATTGTTCTACACCACCTAAAAGCAGTTCTAAAGCATTTTTTGAGAAATTCAAATACTTCTCAGGGTTTAACACCAGTGATGCAGAAACGTTTTATTATAAACTGTTAGATAAAACAGGAATGAAAACAATGCTGACAAATTCTAAATTGATATATTCAGAAGCATTTTATGACAAAATGATGACATTTGGTTTTGATTATTGGAAAAATAATATTGAAACGAAAACAATTTGGGGTACAAAAGATTGGCAGGTGCAAGGCATTGAAGCACTATTTAGAACCTGCATGATACCAGAACAAATGTTGTTTTTAAATGACACAATACACCAAACATCTTGTCTTGGCCTAGCTAAGATCAAAGACCTTAAAACACCGTCTATACCAAAGCCAATACCTGAAAATGTAACCGCAGATATTGAGTTAGGCGTGTCACAAATTTTACATTTCAACAGAACACATCCTGATTGGAAAAAGTGGTTAATCTGGCCTACAGACACAAATAGCTGTCAAGATAGATTCCTGAATAAAACACAGGGTTTAAAAATGACCAGATTAGACCCTAGATACTCCCAGAGACAACATCCAGGGATTATAACAACATACAGTGTAGGGAAACTCTGCCTTGAATGTCTAACAACATCCACACTGGCTGAAATTAAGCAACACTTGTCTTTACTAAAAGATGGTGCTGATTTGCGCGATTTCATTCTTGGACCACGCAAACAGCGTCAAAAGCGTTTCATAGCGACCAGTTTCTATGCTGCTTACAACGAGGCTTGGAAAGTAAAGCAAATTGAAACTGCTGAAAAAATATGAGAAATTGATTGTATTAATTTGGAGAAATCACTTTCTGTAGTAGACAATGGGTTAACAACTCTGTCTTCCAGAATATATTCGTTGGACAATATTGTATCCTCTGCCTTTGATGTGATAGACAGAGATTTGCTTATGTTACAACATGGCCAGTCTCAATTACGCTCTATTATAGAATTAGGCTGGACGCTGCAAAATCTTCGTTCAGGCTATGTGCCTTGGCGTTTAATCAACACAACGTCATTATTTTCCGGTTTTAACCTTACTGATAAACAGATCAGTTTGGCACAGAAAGGAGCAGACTATACAATCCTGAGCATCGAAAAACTCGAGAGATTACCATTGACAATGTCAGAGAGTCCTGTCATTGAATGGATAATACACGGAATTATCACAATTCCGATAACAACTTTCCGCTTTAAAAAGTGCCTTGAATACATACCTGCTGGCCAATATGAACAATTGGGTAAAGGATATGTGAAATCTATATGGAAATTACCATACACTCATTCTTGCTATAGTGACAGCGACAAAAATGTATTTCTTAGTGGTAATAACTGTAAACATTCACTAAGCGGTATACTTTTGTGTCAGGGTATTAATTTACACGGAGCATGTGATGGAAATTCAAACAACCTTTCATGCCACCAGCTAGTCACACCTGCAACTCAGATAGAGCCCTTCTTTATGCAACTCGCAAACGGGAGTTACATTCTTAGAACGGATCACAGATGTTGTGGCCTGACGCCAGGGAAAAGTTATCTAATAGAAGTAACGTCCATGGTCAAATGTTGTATGCAAGCATTGTTCCCGAGCGGGCCTCCAGACATGGTGACTCCCCTCTGGCCTCGTCTGAATCTCTATTCTATACGAATTGATACATTAAGCAAAGTGAAATCTGTACTTTTACAGACAACAGTGCCTATAACGTCATCTAAAGAGACGTATGATCTTCTAGTCGCAAGGACGGCTACTGAGGTTCATGACCTTTTATCAACAAATTGCCCCGTGCATTTCGTAGAAATGTTCAGCCAACTCCTTAACATGTCTGGTGCAACAAGCATCCCAGGCATATTTAAGACAGTCTTTACGGGACTGCTAACACCCTTCCAGGCAATTTTGGGAATCTTTCCTAATTTTGTGCACTCCATTTTTGGCGGCATACCATTATTTTTGGGACTCATCGCAGGGATTCTATTTTTGACCCTCCTGCTACGTTATGGCAAGCCTCGGCTCAGACATAGCTCCCATGGGAATGGAAGAGACAATCCTAGCAATGCGCTACCGGGACAGGATAACTAACGTCCTCGGATTGGCCAGGCTGAGAGATCTAAACATGACCTGGTTCCTTTCATTCAGACCGATATGGCAAAATTGCATTTTACCTGTGCTACGGTGTATGCTTTGCGGCGATGAATGCGTGTTGGACATCTGTCTTTCACTTCCATCAGCAGTACCAATGGACGTCGATACTTTGCTCAGTCCAATAACGGCTCACGCATTGTGTTGTCCCCAGCGGCTACCAATCCTGATGACGGCATTTGTGGAGACTCCTGTACTACAGCCAAGTGGTAACAGTGGAGCGAGTGACAAAAGCAACATCATCCAGGTACAACGTTCTGTGAGCATTGCTGGTCCTGCCTTCGATGACAGCAATCATTCTCACACCTGCCAAGTTTCAGCGCTATCTAATTTGGTTGAACTATCACCTGAATTTGTAGACCAATTCTTTGAGAGCCTGTCTGATACGATGTTCTCACCCGTAGAGAAACAATAACTTTTAGAAGCTTTCCGACACACAGCGTTCCATGAACTCTGAATTCGGCCTTCAGTTTTGATCAACAAAGACTGCATAGAGCTTTGGAAATCTATTTTTCCCCGTTCGAGCAATAATTCTTTGAATTGGACAATTTTTCTAATATTGACCTTTTTTTTTTTTGTTTTGGAACGAACAATTCTTTGCTTAACGTAAAAACTATTCTTAGAGAACAGAAGCTTCACACTTCTATTTCTAAACACATCTGGAGACATAACAATACTACACCAGCCTCTAGCACACATGTTATTACAATGCATTTTTATGTGATGATTTATCTCGCATTTCTTCTGTCAGAGATACTTCATGTGTAATTCTTTATGCATAATCGTTCATTGATTTCATATGCAATATTTTTTGAATGATTACTATGCTTTAAAAAAAAAAAAAACGTACAGTACCTAAATTCCATGTATTACAAGTACGCCTATTTCGAATGCATTTATGTATTTTGGGGTGGGCAATGTTACACATGCATCTAATTGCTTAGTTTTAGTAATTTTGATGGACATTAACCCGTGGAGTGGGTGTTGCGTGTTAATCTAGGTTCCTGATCGATACTGTGACCTTATGCCCCTATTCGGCTATAAATCCATTTATTCCCTATATTGGCATAACCGTTCAAGTGTGATTTTCTGAAAAGTCATCTCTGGCCTCACATGAACAGAGCCACATTCCAGCATGACTCTCTGCTACTTCCTTTGCGACCAATTAGTGCAATGACAGAGCAGCAGTCACTATCTGATATTCCTAGATAACACTCCGAGTTCTTCAACAAGATAAAAACTTAGCAAACCTGGAAATCCCCGCTTGCTATGTTTTGATTAGTAATGGAACTCTAATGAGCAACTGATAACTATCACTTCCTAGTGACATCTTTAATTGACGTCTTATGTCCAGCAAACTTGCGTCAAACCCGGCACCTGTCAGGTATAAATATTACCAACGTTGCCTTAAGCAATGTTCGTTTCCTGTTGCTGATGCCAGCTGCCTGCATGACCCTGTGTTGGTAAATCTAGCACTCTGTCGCTGCAGCCTGCTATCCTGTGGTGGTGAAGCTGCTGATTACCATTATCGCTGCTACAGCGCGAACTATGGGGCAGTACGCTTAAGGAGCTGAACAGCCGTCCCTCTGCGAAGACATCCAGCAGATTCCAGCTGCCCGCGGACGCTGTCCCCCCTTCTTCCTCGACGCGCTGAAGAGAAGCCGCTGCCTTTCTCGTGCAGAGAAATCCAGTCCTGGCGCTTCCGGTTTACCCTCGCGGGTGACTGGGATATCGAGAGAGACCCCTGAAGGAGATACCAATCCTCCATCATTCTATTCAGAGGTATGGTGTTGACTAAACCCTTAGACGAGAATTCTTGAAACAAACCTTGGCAAAACCAACTTAACTTAAGCTACTTACTTACTCCCCTTTTCACGTGTTAGGCTTAGGTCAGGCACACTGGGGTAGGCTTAGTTAGAAGCACCAGTTGAGTATGTTAGCCTAATGTATATATGACTGTATATATGTTTTATTACTTTTAACCATTGTATGGCTAAGAAACCATATCAATGCTTTTACAGTTCTATTTCGCAATACTTATCTTACTGTACGTACTTTTTATAATAACAATTATTGCAATTGTGGCAATACATTTCTCTTGTAAGAGAAGAAAGACTGTTCAATAAATGTTAACCTTTATTGACAAACGCCCGTCTCTCTATTCTCTACATCTCGTGAAAGTAAACTGCACTAGACTGACTGAGTGAAATACATGTCTATTGTTTCACACGACCCTAGAGATTGACTCTTGATCTGAGGAGCAAAGTTGTCATGTTGCACGGTTGTTGGAAAACTGAATCCCTTCTTGTCTGTGCCAAGGAAGCTGATCACTTCCTATGCAGAGAAGAAAGTTTCCAGTGACCTCTGAGCTAGTTGGTAACACAACCCAATTAAGTTTAGCATAGTCAGTGGAGGCCTGGAATATCTGCAGTTCCACGTCGATACTACTGTTTATGTTATTCCAATGCGCAGGGCCTAGTGGGAAACTAGGAACTACACTACAGCATCTAGAGTGGAATGTCGGGTGATGCAGACTAGTTTTTGGTCTTGCTTTTGCTTCTGACTGTTGAATAAGGAGTCACGGTCGTAAAACCGGGCTCTTTTGTATGCCTCCCTCACCAGCCGTTGGGGATAGCCTCGCTCTAGGAATTTCTGCTTCATGGCAATTGATTGAGTGTCGTAATCTTTTAGATTGGTACAATTGCGTCTCACCCTTAGAAATTGGGAGAAGGGGATACTATATTTTTGGCATCGGGGATGGTAACTCTTAAAATGTAATAAGGTATTTCTCGTAGTTGGCTTTGTGTACAGATCAACTTCTAGACACCCATCATCGTTATTCCTGATGTAGATGTCCAGAAATTCCACTCTCCATTTGTCTATATGTGCGGAAAACCGTAAGTTTACATCAGTAAGGTTTAGCCAAGTTAAAAATTCTTTCAGAGTCTGTTCCCCATCGGTCCATAGAAAAAAGATGTCATCGATGTAACGGTACCAATGGAAAACAGACTCGAAGAAAGGCGCAACTTCATTGTAAATTAACTTGGACTCGAATAGCGACATATATATATTCGCTATCGAGGGTGCCATGGATGCCCCCATGCTTACACCTTTTATCTGTAAATCCATCTTGTCTCCAAATCCAAAAAAGTTTTCCTTCAAGGTTAGTGAGAGGCAATCTTTAATGAATGACTTTGAGCATGGTATATTATATTCCTCAATGAACCACATTGTTGCCTCAACTGCTTCAGTTTGCGGGATGTTACTTTATAGGGATTCGATGTCTAAGGTGACTAAGACATCTGTGTGCTTGTTGAAAGGCAAATTATCGATTTTAGCAATAATATCACCTGTATCCTTGATATAGGACGGAGTTAGAGGGATATATGGACGTAAAATTTTGTCTAGATATTTCGAGACTGCTTCAAGGGGAGTTCCTATTGTGGAGACGATGGGTCAAAACGGGGGATCAAGCTCATTCTTATGGATCTTTGGCAGTCCATATATACAGGATACTTTCTTATCAGATTTATTAAGGAAAGCATATTCCTTTTCATTAATTATGTTAATTTCCAAAGCTTTCATGGTTATTCTCTGTATTGTTTTAATTATTCTTTCTGTAGGGTTTAATTAATTTTTTTTGTAGAATGAGCTGTCATTCAGCATATTCATCATATTGGTTTTATACCTGGTAGAATCTAAAAGTACGATACCTCCTCCTTTATCGCTGCTCTTGACAACGATAGATTTGTTATTTTTAAATTCATTGATGGAGGTATATTCTTCCTTAGTAATATTGTACCTTGGCTTCGGAATGAAACGGAATGCTTGTTCTAAACGATTCATCACAACTTTTTCAAATATTGCAGTTTCTGGGCCTACTTGATCTAAGGATGGAGTGAATGTTGAGGGGAGGGACACCATGCTTGTTATTTTGTTGTCCACCTCAAGTTGATCATTGCTTGAAAAGAACTTTTTTAATCTAATCTTTCAGAAGAAAGAATGAATATCCTGGTATAGTTCATAAAGATTTGCATTGGCATGGGGGACAAAGGAGAGGCCCTTGGTAAGTAAGGATATGTCGTCATTTGTTAGGGTATGTGTAGACAAATAAAAAATGGGTATCAGGCGAATTTTGCGAATCTGGCGTTCACGAATTTTGCGAATTTGCAAACTCGCAATCCGCAAAATCCGTGACTTCTCGCGAATTTGCAGATTTTTTTTTTTGCGTTCGCAAGGGTTTCTGCCAGTTCGCGAGGGTTTGGTACCAGTTCGCAATTGCGAACTTACTTGTTGGCTCGCAACGGTCGTGACTATGTTGTTTCTACGTCTGGTTCATCATCACAGGTTCCCAGCACCCTCTGTTTCACCACTGCCACCCTCTGTTTCACCCATGCCACCCTCTGGTACATCAATGCCGCCCTATGGTTCATCATCACTGTAGATTATGAGGGGGAAAAGCAAGCACACCTGCCCTGCTTCAACTGACATGAATTAATTTGGGGTTGATTTATTAATGTGTCACTGTTTTAAAATTCCAGTCTGGCACCTGCTTCCTTATCTGTAATTTGCTTTCTGTTGCAGTGCAATTTTTTTGTTCCAGGACCTTTGTGGCCTACTTGTACCTATTCTATGAGCCTGCTGTGTGGGTCAGAGCAGGGTCATACAATTGTTGCAACTAGCAACTGAACTCTGGAGGGGCCCCAGTCAGGAAGCACTACTGGGAATGGTTACTAATGATGAGTTTGAACTTTTGCACCTGCTGAGTGCTTTCACTTTTGCAAAACTCATTTTTATGGAATTTTGCAGGATTCGCAGGGCGCAAAATTGCGCGAGATCGAATTTGGAAGCCGCAAATTCGTGCGAATATGCGATTTGTTTTTTGCGGCGTGTTAGTTCGCAAGGTTTTGTGCGTTTTAACGAGTTGCTTGTAGAGCAACGGCGCGAAGTTACCCTTGCAGTCGTTCACGGGCGCGGCCATCTTGTTTGCATGACGTATTTCCATTTCCGTGTGCGGCTCGCTAGTACAATTTCGTGTGTGTTATCGAGGAAAATCTCCGCGAACTTACCCACGCGGTCGTGAACGGGCGCGGCCATCTTGTTTCTCATTCATTGCTATGGTTCTGGGCATGGTTCTTCTATCCTCTCTGAATCTCTGCCATCCTTTGCTTGTTTGAAGTTTTTTTGGATCTATTTTACTTATTATCTATCCCTCTATTTTTCTAGCTCTATATTTTTGTGTTTTCTGCTACTTTTGGTTAATTTTAAACTACTTTCCTTAAACTCTTTTCTTTTCTTCTCTTCCTTATTCTATTTTCTTTATTATTTAGCTTCCTTTCAGCCCAGACCATGGCAAAGGGAGCCGGGAAGCATCCCGAGAAGGGGAAGGGTGCCGCACCCCGTGCCCGGCTCCCGTGCGGGCGTTTGAGGGGGGAGCAGGTCGCACCCCGGGAGATCTTCAGCCCGGAGGAGGTGGCCGCACTCATTTTTTATGTTCAGCGCCGCCTCCCCAGGACCATCATGGCAGGCAGCAAGATCGCTAGCGGGTACGGAATCCAGGAGCGCCGGAAGCAGTGGGAGAAGGTGTGCCAGGCCATGTACCATCACACTCCGGCGCAGCTACAACCAGGCAACCCACCGCTGGACGGATGTCCTGGACCGGGAACGCGATCTGCTCATCCTGCTCGGCCTTCAGATCCCCGGGCTTGGTGAGTAGTAGTAGTAGCTATTTCTTTACTATGTTTTCTCCTGCTCTGTGTGTTATTATCTTGCAAATTTTTGTTTTTTACCAAGAGCAATAATGCTGCTGATTACATTGTAGGTAAATTATATTTCAAAATCTTCTGTGCATTTCAGGTGCACTGCTCTCCTTCTCAGTGGCGCTGCTACTATGCTTATTTGTTTTCAATTTTGTGCTCATTTCATTGGCCTGTGAAATTATGCATGAGTGTAGTTTAAAGAACTGCCTAATGCTAGACAGTAAGGGTCAGATTTTTAATTACCGGCGCATCCCTGCAAAGTAGCAGGGATGCGCCAGTAATTGTGCGCCACGCCAACACCACCCATGGTGGGCCGTATTTACAATGCGGCCCACCATGGGCCCAAAACGTCACCAAAGCGTTACGCATCTGTGCCGTAAAGGCGGCGCATTGCTGCAGTTGCGTCGCAACGATGACGCAGCTCCAGCAATGCTCTGGGGTGCCCTATCTCCCTGCGTCAAGCCGTACGTCTGCTTCAAGCAGGCGCAGGGTTTAAGTCATGCATCATTGTCCTCAAAGTGACTGATTGAAATCTTGTAGATTTCCCTCAGCCACTTTTAGGATGCGTTCCTGCGCAGGAACGCCCTCCCTTGCGCCGGAACGCCCCCTGATGGCGCAGGGCTTTACAACGTGATGCATCTCCCATATGCGTCACGTTGTTAATATACGCCGCACCATGGCGCCTCTTTTGTTCTGCCGATGCGTCACAAAAGTCACGCAACAATGGAGCAAAAGAGCTGCAAGGGGCTTCTAAATCAGCCCCTACAGACTCAAGTCCAGTCCTTCCTTTGTACACATGGCGATAAGAAGAAATAGTGGTGGTGAATTGATAGTTTGAGTATTTTAATGACTGGTTAATGTAGTAGGAAACTTTAGTGTTGTCGCTGATCTGCAATCACGATGGACTTTGTCTGTCACTTCGTGTGCTGCGGACTGCTGCCTGCCAGTCCTAGGCAAACCTTTTTAGTACTTTGTTTAGTGAGTTACATAACAACTTTCCAAGTCGACGGTCCGCAAATCAAGCAATACTAATAACGTAGTAGACCACATGAGATCGGTCAATATATCCTGTGGAATAGTTGTCTATTTGCTATTTCGCCAAAATATTTTGTTATTGTTCTTTTGAGATGTTTGATTTGGTTGACAAATCTCATCCATGTTTTCTGGTCTTTCTTTCTTTCATGTTGTACATCAGCTCCCCCCAGGGGCAAGAGGACACAGGAGGAGGAGGCTGCTGTTCGCCAGGATGCAGGCCAGGATCGGGCAGGCGAGGGCTCCTTTGCTGGCCCCGGTAAGTTTTAATTTTAATATAGAGTACCTATTTTTTCCTAGCGTTCCTCATTCGATTTTTTCTAAATCGTCTTTGATCTTCTTGTAGACTGGATCTAAATTCTTATCCTGCCTCGACTATGACTCCCTGTGGTATTACTAGATTATTCCTATTAGTCTGTCTGTGTAACTAACTAAGATTGCACATTTGGCAATTCCATTGGACTCCCATTCTAGTCAGCAATAGCTCTATGCACTGAGTGCAGTTCTCTGGGATTGTCCATACTGTCTTTTCAAGTCTTCTAAATGTTTATGCTTTGACAATTGCCAACAATAAAAAGGTGAATGACCACCAAGAAAGAATAAGATACTACTTTTGTTTTGGATAGGAGGACAATCCATTCTACTACTGTTGCAGGGACAAATCTGCAGAAACAGAACTATGGGCACTAAATAATGCATTGCTTAGCTTATCAATTATAATAAGCACTGTTAGACTTTCCACATACCTCAGTGATAACAGACTTTGTAGTTGAACCCCCAATCTCCTTACTGACTAGATAGTGTGGCAGAGTCATTTAGCTCCCAAAGTCACCGATGATTGATCCCCAATGATGATTAGATTATCCAACGCAGGACAAGAGTACGGAGTCAGAGTCAAGAAGTGTCAGAGGCACGGACTCATGCTTGCAAAAATTCCAAAACCTTTAGCTCAGCCACTCTATTCTGGAGGGCCAAAAACCACAGAGTATATTTAAGTTTAAAAGCTTTATTAAAAGTAAACACATTTATTAAAATCAAGTTTGTCATAAAAGTAAACGTTTAACTGAAAATGGAAAAGTGCTTAGTGCTGACGATTAATTGGACACATTTCTTGTGGTCGAGCCGAGCTCTCACCTGGTTTGAACTTGATCTTGCTCGTGTTCTTAGAAGTCAAGCTTCTGTCTGTTAGGAGAAAAAGTGGTGCGTGTTAAAAATAAAAAGCAAGCATTCATCAGTTTTGCCAAAAAGTGCAGCAAGACAACAGCCTTCCCTGGAAAAAGGGACATTTTTTCTTTAGAGTAGACAGCCACAAATTATTACATTGTTTGCTGTCTTTTTAACATTTCTTTATTCCTAGACCAAATATTATATAGTAGTGAGTGGTGTTTTCTAACATTCTTAAATATTCTTTGTAGGTGGAACATCTGGTGGCGGGGCCACCGCGGAGGTGGTGGTGGTGGATGAGGGGAACACTTCTGGGGAGGGGCGGTGCAAGTGCCGGACGACACCAGTGTGCCTGTGAGGGTTCACACGGTGGTGGCGGGCAGAGGTAAGCTATATATTCCTTACTTATTGAGATTGAAGACTGCAGAGTGTGCTATCTGGGGCTCTGGGAGGGGGAAGGGGCGCACCAGCAAGTGCAAGGAGCCTGCGCCCGCTATCTGCACGGGTGTATTATAAATCAACCAGGTAGTAGCCTCCTCTAAATGTACTTCGACTTAGCTGTGTAGTTTTTGGCGAGAAGAATCCCAATCAGATCTGAGATGAACTTGATGGATGGGATGAACGAAAAGCGAAAGAAGGGTATAAGGACGAGAAATTTAATGATGACTGGCAAAGAAGAATGATATGTGTTTGCTTGGTCCCTGAGGTGGCTGGGAAGGGAAGAATATGGTATGGTGCATGGCTGGGTGAATGATGAAGCAAGGATGGGTGGAAGGAGAACAGCCTGGGTGGGTGAAACAGAAACTGTATGTGTGCATATACTTTGAATGGATGGATGCCTGGATCATGGTACTATCTGACTCTTAGATAGCATATACTCTTAGATAGCATATGTGTATCTAGAGAGAGTAGACAGTCACTGGATGAACTAAGTGTTACTTTGAAGAGCATGGAACACCGCACCCGCACGTCCGTTCCAGTGTATGAAAGGCAAGGAAAAGAAGTTGTAATTTTGTCCAAATACTACTATGAATAGTAGCAGTAGTTTGTATTGCAACTGCAAGCACAGCATATATCCGGTTCTTACGGTGGACACTCCCTACCTCTTTTAATAACTTCAGTTTAGTAGTAGTAAGTAAGTCATTCATGTGTGGGTGTATCACTCTGTCGTATTTTGACGATGGCTGGGTTAGCGCTTAGCTTTGCTACATGTTTCTCGCTTAAATTGGCTATACATAGAAATGCCATTTTATATGTAGCGGCGGCCATTTTAGATCATGAGCGGCCTCGTGGCCAGCGTGCCCTTTAGTCCTTTGTCCGTTCCATTGACCACTCGAATCTGCCCAGCAACAGGCTATTTTTAGTATTGGTCAGTTTCACACATGCGTAGTTCACACTGACCAGTCACTCCTTAGGAATGTACCGCAAACTGACCAGTGGGTTTGAAACCCTCCAATGAGCTGGCAGTGTTCCAAAACATGCCCTTATATGTACATAATGTTCTGTAACTTTGTGCCGCTTGTCCGTTTTATTACCTGTAGAATTGTATAAAAGAGGGGGTCACACCGATATTCGGTGTGATACCTCTTGCATTACCGAAGGGTGCTGTATGAGTGCACCACCACCCCATGGGGTCTTAATAAACTTGTTCTTTGACTTTTACAGTTTCCGTGCCAACAGTTCTTGAATGTATGTGGGTTATCTTCGGAACATGTAGGCCTTGGGAACCCGATACTACAAATTGGCGACCACGAAGGGACTCATCGGCGACTCGGATGCCCGAAGGAGAGGTCGTGACGAAGGTTTGGACACTCACCATGGACGCGCGCTGCCACTAAGTGACCCGAGTCTTGGCACCCACGGTGTTTTTTCCTTTCCTTCCGATCTGACCTTCCAGGTGGCGCCGGTCTCCGACTGAGTTTCGATCGTCTGTGTTGCTGGATAAAGTGCCGATTTGGCTGATTCGATTTAAAGATCTTGGCAGTTTGAATCTGGACCTTTGAAAGTTTGGGTAAGATTTGCGATCGGTAAGGTAGTCTACGGACGCTTACTGAAGTTCTATGATTTGTGAACGGTAAGGTAGTCCACGGACGCTTGCCGAAATTCTGTGACCTATGACTTTGATTTGAGTTAGCTAACATTTGTGAACTTGTGAATTTGTGAATTTGTGAACTTTGAATCTATATGTGTAGTGCACTTCACATAGGCAGGCATGTAGAGATGTTTCTCTAACTTTGTTTTTTTCCTCTGAGCGGCACATTTGTGTGAAGTACTGTAAGTGCCATTTTATACGGTGTCACGCTTTCGTGATACTCTTTGAACATGCCTGTTTTCAGCACGCTCCGAGGGATGTGCTGTCTTGGAAATGGTACCACAATTAGGTTAGCGGAATCACAGCCGGCTCCCCCAGAGGGAACACCAAATCGCGAAATGTACATTAAACATGGCCTTCCCCCTATAATGTACAGTAAACTCTGGCATAAGTATACAAAGTCGGATCCTGAATTGCAATGGCCACTACATGGGTCGTTCGATTTGCAAAAAGTACAGTTTGTGGAGCAATGTCTGTTTCAACGCAGGTCTAGACAAAACATGTTTGATTGTGTACAAATGTGGGAGAAAGCGGTGCGTGAGCGAATGAAACGTGAAGTTGCCTTGGCGGACAAAGAGCAGCGCAAGGCTGCTCGGGATAAGGCTTTACAGCTTGAGGAAAAAGAGGCTCAGGAGAAAAGAGAGAGGGAGGAACGGGAACGTAAATTGCAAACGACGGGTCAATTCCCTATTCGTCGACCGCTTTATCCTGTCCTTAATAATGAAATTGATGATTTTTCATTGCTAGATCGGTCACCGCCTCCGTATGTTTCGCCAACGGCTCCAGCTGAAGATTCGGGTGATGACGGGCAGGATAAGTCGGAAAAGAAGGGTATATCTGCTCTCAGGTTTACCACGGAGAGGTCCGCACATTTACGTAGTTGGGGTCGTAAAGTGAATAAGAATTGTGTTTCTCAGGCTGAGGTGGTTGCGGAGAGGAGTAGGTGGACGGATCATGAATTACTGTATTTTCTGTCTAATTTGGCGGATGAAGTTGTTGCCGCGTATCGTCAACTTTCAGATACGTTTGAACCTAAAGCTGTGTCAGTATGTCGTGAGAATTTGGATAAAGGTTTATTTGATCTTGCAGATGTTGATGGCCTTTTCAAGCAACTGATCCAGCTGCGAGATGAAACAACCGGATTGCGGGAGGAGCGGAAAAGGAAGCAAAAGGAGTCCGAGTCGGAGAATAGCGAGCAGATTAAGGAGTGTTCTCTCGGGGTTCAGATAAGAATTCTGCAATGCATGTTATGCCTATGCGTGAAGCTGCACCTTTGTATGTTCCACCGAAAGGGGAAGGTACAGATGATGATAGAAGGTCAAAAGATGCGAAGGGGTATTTGGTATTTAATTGGGTGTATACGCCTTGGAATAGAGCGGATGTTATGGCACTGAAAAATTCTTTACCTGATCTTCGTAAGAATCCGGCAGCATTCTACGAGGGGGTGGAAGGGGCTATTTCATCTTGTGTGATGACTCTGGTTGATATAGATTTGTTCTTTGGGTTAATACTTCCGCCTGATATGTGGAGACAAATTCGTAAGAATAATGATGAAACAGTGCTAGGGGGTACATGGAAAGAGATTAATGAAGCTGATTTAGAAAGGAAACCAGCATGCAAGCCTTGTCAGTTGATTTTAGACCTTCCAGCGGCTATTTTGACTAAATTAAAAACGCTCGTTCCTTCTAAAAAAATAGATTGGACTATGTTAGCTTCGTGCAAACAAAAGCCTGATGAAACGGTTTCAGATTTCTTTACACGTTTCGAGGAGGCATTCCATGATTATAGTGGTCAATCGTTAACAGACGATACAGGTCGGCATTTGTTTGTAGATAAGTATGTGACTAATCTCCTACCGGAGATTGCAAAACGATTGAAAACGAGTGAAAGTTCATGGGCCACGGCGACCCCTGCGTCTTTGTTAACGATGGCTCAGTATTATGAGCGGCAGGAGATAGAGGCTAAAGAAAGTGTTGATAAGAAAGCGAAAGAATTGAAGACGAAGGTGATGTTGGCACAGGTCCGTGGGACTCAGAATAGAGGGAGTGATAGAGGAAGACGAGGTGGAGGTACTACGTCATATGGTCGTACGGATATAGCGGAGGATCAATGTGCTTATTGTAAAGAGTTTGGGCATTGGGCCGAAGATTGTCCGGTACTTCGTGAACAACGTAGCCAGCGTGGCCGAGGAGGTGGAAGGTTCAGGGGAAGTTACTCGGGAGTGAGAGGTGGTGGAGGTGGTCGTGGAAGGGTTGAGCAAGGGGGCCGTGGCCAGGATGAACGAAATACTTTTGATAGACGAAACCAATATCAGATATCGGAAGGCGAGAATGTGGAACACCAGGATTATGTACATGCATAGGACTGCGTAGGATGGGGTGCGGAACCAATTGAAGTGCATGTAGATCAGGAGGGTCCATATGTAACAGCGGGTATTTTGGGTTCTACTGATCAATTCCTAGTTGACACCGGAGCTACCCGTAGCGCTTTGTCTAAAAGATTGGTTCTGAGGGCTCCCCTGTCTGGCGAAATGATTACATGTGCAGGGTTTGATGGCACACCCTCCCCTAGCCCATTGTCAAAACCCCTAGCGCTTTGTCTCGACAAATTTTTTAGTTTAGGCCAATTTTTGTTATCGCCCTATACACCAGACAATATCCTGGGCATTGATTTGCTTAAATATTTTCGAGCAACGATACGGTGTGCTCCGGAGGGAGTGCGGGTCATTCTCAATGACAATTATCCTGACCCAAATAGGTTTTATACTATACAAGACATTTCAGCTTTGGCCTCTCTCCCGCACACGTTATGGGCGACCTCAGACACGGATGTGGGG
The DNA here is from genome assembly GCF_964263255.1 of Lissotriton vulgaris. Taxonomy (NCBI): domain Eukaryota; kingdom Metazoa; phylum Chordata; class Amphibia; order Caudata; family Salamandridae; genus Lissotriton; species Lissotriton vulgaris. The sequence goes on along the minus strand of NC_141696.1, from coordinate 1,320,469,409 downwards.
GAGATGCGTATTCCACCCATTCACATTACTGTTAGGGAAGGGGCTTCTCTGCCACGTGTGCCACAGTATAAGATTTCGAAGAAAGGAGAAATTGCTCTGACACATATTGTCCAAGACCTGATTGTGGCTGGGGTGGTAGAAGAGGTTTCTTACAATGTTTGTAATAGTCCTATTCTGCCGATTCTGAAGAGAGATACTGACGACAAAATTTATCGGTTTATTATTGACTTGAGAGAGATTAACAAAATTGTCGTTCCCCAATACCCGGTGGTGTCCGATATTACGACCTTGCTTACGATGGTACCACCAACGGCTACAACCTTTAGTGTAATTGATTTGAAGAATGCTTTCTTTTCTATTCCTGTCCATCCCGATAGCAGATACCTGTTTGGCTTTACGTTAAATAATAAATCGTATAGATTTTGTCGTGTTCCTCAAGGGTACACTGAGAGCCCGAGTATCTACAGCCAGGCTTTGAAAAGACAGCTTGACTCTTTTGAGTTGCAGTCGGGGGTTGTCCTTATCCAATATGTGGATGACCTCCTGCTTGCCGCTGATTCTTATGCACAATGTGAAGAAAGTACGATTGCGCTGCTTTCTTTTCTGGCACAGAATAATAATAAAGTTTCCAAGAAAAAGCTTCAATATTGTAGACCCAAGGTGACCTACCTCGGTCATCTTTTGTCTAAGGAGGGGCGTGCATTGACATCAGATCGAATTCAAGCAATTCTAGACACACCAGTCCCCCGCACGCAGAGAGATGTACGTGCCTTCATAGGGTTGACGTCCTTTTGTAGACAGTGGATCATGGGTTTTTCGCACATTATAAAGCCCTTGCTAGCGTTACTGTCCAAAGCTACACCAATGCCCCTTGAATGGACAGATGAATGTCAGAATGCTTTTGAACAGTTGAGACAGGCCCTTTGTTCTGCACCCGTGTTAGGCACACCAGACTACACAAAACTTTTCACATTGTACGTGCATGAGAATGATGGGTGCGCGTTGTCAGTATTAGCGCAAGTACACGGGGACAAGCAGAGACCATGTGCGTATTTCTCTGCCATCCTTGATCCTGTAGCACGAGGGTTGCCTGGGTGTTTCCGAGCGGTAGCAGCAACAGCAGTAGCCATACGGCAGAGTGAGGGAATAGTGTTATCACATAAACTGTTGGTGTTAGTTCCTCACGCAGTAGATGCCCTGCTAAACCAAACGAAAACCCAATATCTCACGAGTGCACGTTTAACAGGATATGAGCTTACACTGTTGGCGCCACATATTACACTGAAAAGATGTGCTACTCTGAACCCTGCCACTTTATTGCCCTATGCGGTCGAGGAGGGTCAGGAAGAAAAACATCACGACTGTGTTTTCCTGACCGAGGAACAGACAAAGGGTCGTATCGACTTACAGGATATGCCACTTCCAGATGTGGATGGGGAACTGTGGGTCGATGGATCGTGTTTGAGGCTGCCAGATGACACGACTTCCGCAGCTTATGCGATCACGACACTTAAGACAGTGGTGGAAACAGCTAGAATACCGCAGAAATCGGCTCAGGCAGCAGAGCTGATAGCCTTAACAAGAGCCTGCGAATTGAGCGCTGGTTTATGTGTGAACATATACACAGACAGCCGGTATGCCTTCGGAGTAGCGCATGACTTTGGGCTACTCTGGAGAGAACGTGGGTTTCTGACTTCTCATGGAGAACACATTATGCATGGAGAACTGGTGCGTGATCTCCTAAACGCGTTGCTTTGTCCAAAGAAGGTAGCGATCATAAAATGTAGCGCCCACAAGAAGATCACTGATAAAGTGGGTCAGGGAAATGCCTTTGCGGATAGCATAGCGAGACAAACGGCTATGTCTCGAACTGACTCCCCCATGTATGTGACAAAGTCTCAAGCTGAACGATGGAATGATGCTAGAGCTGAGATATTAGATATTCAGAAATCAGCTACTGAAGCTGAACTTGCGGCATGGGCAGTAGATGGGGTGCTAGACGATGAAGGGTGTTTGAGAAGCAAAGATATGGAGAAATGGAAATTGCCTGCGGCTTACTTGCATGTGATGGTCCAAATGGCACATGGGTTGGCACACGTGGGGGCTCTTGCAATCACTCGACTGTTGACACGAGTTTGGGAGCATCCCGAGATTGCTAATACTGCTAAGAGAGTAGTGCAGACCTGTCTGATATGCTTGCAGCACAACCCTGGAAAGGGGACCCATACTCCGAAAGGAGGGTTCGTTCCACCTTCTGCACCATTCGAGGTACTCCAAATGGATTATATCCAGCTTGAGCGCTGCAATAACCTGAAGTATGTCTTAGTGGTGGTATGTGCTTTTAGGAAATGGGTTGAGGCTTTCCCCACGAAAGACAATACTGCTTTGACAACAGCTAAGGTTTTGCTCAAAGAGTACTTCCCTCGATTTGGAATTTGCAAATATCTGTGGAGCGACAATGGGCCTCATTTTGTCGGGAAAATTGTGGAATATGTGTTGAAGGGGTTAGGGATTCAGCAGAAGTTTCATGCTGTGTTCCACCCTCAATCTGCAGGTCTTGTCGAGCGGTACAATGCCACGTTGAAATTAAAACTGGCCAAGATCGTGGCGTCCACGTCATTAAAGTGGCCGGATGCCTTACCGCTAGCATTGCTCTTCCTCAGATCAATACCCCATTCTCGAACGGGCCTCACACCATATGAAGTGGTGTTCGGAAGGCCGATGAATATCTGGGGGGTGCCTAAGCCGCGCTTGATACATGATGTGCCTTGTGTAATGATGAATGACTATTTGGCACGATTAACAAATGATTTGCTTTCTATTCATCAACAGGTTCGAGAAGCGCTCCCTGACAACTCTACTGGAGAGGGCCATGATCTTCGTCCTGGGGATTTTGTGATGATTCGGTCGTTTGAGAGGACGAATAGCTTGGAACCGAGGTGGCGTGGCCCCGAGCAAGTCCTCCTCGCTACTCGGACAGCTGTACGAGTGACCAACAGGAAGCGGTGGATACACTCAACCCACTGCCGTCGTGTCTCTCCTGATCTGGCAAATCCTGTTGTGTTGACCGATTATAAAGAGATTTTGGAAAAGGAAAAGAGCCCAGCTGTGACGTCGGCCGAAGTTGAGGGAGCCTTCCCGGACCACACTGCTTCTGGACGAGAGCGCTACAATCTACGGCCACGATAAAGAAGAGTTTCTTTTTGTGTTTTTATGACTGGTTGGTTACCGCTCCAGATTTGTGAAACGGAAACCGGGAATTCCAAGGGGGGGGGATCAGTTCTGCCAGTGTAGTGACACCCGTCTTGGCCCGGAGAAGAAAACAACGGCTACCTCGGAGTTCAGCACCATATTTTTCTTTTTTTAGGTATACACGCATGTGTATTTGAGACTTTGTGACCAATTTGAACTATTTGAGACTCTGCAAGAACTTTTTCTGAACTATGGCATCATCAGCATCACGAGATAAGCGACTCTTGGGTGCCATTCTCTTTGTTTTGACTATTGTGGTGATCGCTGTAATAGCCTGGGTAGTTGAACTTGTGGTACCTGCACGTGAACATTTGCTGCCGACTACCCCGGCTCCATCTGAACATTTTCACTTCACCCTGCCCTATCATGAAGAACGGCACCGACAGACTTATCTGAACAATAGTTTTATTCAGATCCTACATCATACGCACAATATGACAAATACCTCAAATTGCTGGGTGTGTGGGATGTTGCCTGGGCACCAGAAGAAAGGGGGTACTCCACTCATTCCTCTCCCGTTTTCGCATAATGGATCTTGCAATGCCTTGTACACTCTCCTCTTTACTCTGAGATGGCCAACAAAAGGGGGAGTATGAGTGTACCACCACCCCATGGGGTCTTAATAAACTTGTTCTTTGACTTTTACAGTTTCCGTGCCAACAGTTCTTGAATGTATGTGGGTTATCTTCGGAACATGTAAGCCTTGGGAACCCGATACTACAAATATTCACTCAATAATAAGCAAAGCACCTAAAGTCATCTCATATGTAATCAAATACATCCCATGTGAAGTGATAGATAATCAGATTATTTAGCTTCTTCATTTTCCTTTTCTAGTACTCATTTGCACTGTAGGGTGAAAGCTAAATTAATTAAGCAGTAGCCCTTTTAACAGAGTATTCTCAGTGCCACCTGTAATAGAAAAGTAAGAGCTTCACCACCTGCATGTACTGGACAGGTACAGTAACGCAAGTCTGTCTCACTCATCATGGTGTGCGTCTGTTTTTCTCGGGTGCAAGTTCACTGCGCTGGCATTATGCCGGCTTGCATAAGATAACGTACCAATTTTCCTAAACAAGAGAGAAGAAGAAGAATAAGGCTGGTGTACTGTCATAGGCGACTGTAATGGAAGTCCATAGTGCTCGTAGAATTTGTTCCTTAAACTCCCACTAATGTTAAAGCAAGGATAAAGAAGTGGGAGGTTAGATAGATACTGTCCTCAATAGTTATGTACTGTGCTTTCAATTTGCTACTTGTACTGTGACACAACTTTCTGCTCCATCATTTTGTGTTAATCTTAAGGAGCATTGGTTACAGACTATGTCTTTCTTTCTTCATATACTTGCTCCTTCCAAATCAAGCAGACACTCAAGGAGGGAGCTGGCTCGAATGGCCCGGCAACGGAGGCTGGATGCCACTGTCGCCGAATATCGGCGGCTCGTGGCCCTGGAGGAGGAGATCACGCAGTCTACCGGTACAACATCCACTGGGACAGCTGCATCCTCCTCCGTGCCCCCACGGGCTGCCAGCCAGCGCAGTGCTCCAGCTGTGCAGAGCCGGACTACCAAAGCCAACCGCCACTGCCGAGCAGCAAAGACAGCAGCTGCCCCCCACAGGCGTTTCAAGGCACGTCAGCACCGCCTATCCCTCAGAGTGTCCTACATGGAGCAGGAGGTCCTAACGTACAAGACCTTGGTGGAGGGCTTCCACTCCGACCATGTCATCCTCCACAAGGAGTATGATGCCCTGGCCGCAAAAGTGAACAGCAGCCTGCCGTAGTGTCCCTTGCCCCTGTTTTAGAGACTTTTGGGGGGGTGGGAATTGGGAGTTGGGTTGTTTTTGGGACTTTTGAAGGACAATCGTTGGGGTTAGGGAGGGTCTTGCGGGAGATTATTTTGTTAGGGCGACAAAAATATACTTTTTGAAACTTTATCTGAGCATACCTGTTTTTTACTGCTTTTGAGTCTGGTGGGTGGGGGTTTAACAGAAAGTTTGTGTTCCTGAAACTTAAGTCTGTGTCATTTTCTTCCTTTAAGTCTAAATGGCTAAATGTTTTCAACACTAAGTGCCTCTCACAGAGTAAGTGAATTAAAGAGTCCTAGGACTTTAGTAGTACTACCGTCAATCTCTCGTCTCTCCGAATACTCCATTATACTACCTCCCACCAAACGCTTATCTTACCTGTAATTTGTGTTTGAAAGTAGGGCTAGGCCCAGGGCTGGCTCCACTGGAAATGGCGATTAAGGTTGGCAATCCTGGGCGGATGAAATGTCCTCCTCATTGCGGTGGTACTAGTGGTGTGACACAGTGGCAGTTGCATGCCTATGGAAAAAAAGAAAATGAAACCTCGTTTGTCCTTACTGTAGCATTACAACGGAACGATAGAGAATATAGCAGGTGACAGTACACTAGAACAGTGCCACAATGTAGCCTAACAAATGGTAAAGTATTGAAAGTATAACTTGTACTTGTGTTGAATTTCTTTGACATTGGCTACTACTACAAGAAATAGTACTGAAGCTGAGTAAGTCTAGAATATATCCTCCGATTCCTTCACCAGCCTGTTGCTATGACCTTATCCTCCCCAGCAAGTGTGTGGAATTATTGATGTCATTTAGTCACACATCAAGCAAAACCACACAGCCCGGGGGAAGAGGGTTAGGGTTTGGAAAATGGATGGGAATGGGGGTTTCTTTTTGGGTAGGTTTTGTTGAGAGAAGAAAAAAAAAGCACAGCATGGACAAACAATAATTGAAGATAAAGAAATCTGTGGGTACAAAGCTAACCATAAATCTTTTAAGTGACATAAAGGAAGTGCATGCACTACTGCATGCATTGTTACTGAAAAGTAAGTAGTACTGGAATGCGACAGTACAGGACTGCAGCGTTTTCACTTGCCTATCTCTGCACTCAGAGAAACACTTCTTACATTAACTTAGGTTTAAAAAATAGCCGAAGTAAAACCTATAGAATGGCTGTAGGGATCAATTTAGAAGCAGAGAGAGATCCAAGAAATGCAGTCACACTCATACACACTCATAGACGAAAACAATGGATACTGTATCTGTATGTTGTTGTAGTTGTCCTGTTGAATTTGGTAAGTAAGTTGAATGCAGCAAACAATTCCTCTTATTAGCGGCACTCCTCCATTCCAGCTGACGCTTTGTCCATCAATGTTGGTGACCAGAAGACACCCTTTCCACTGCCTGCCTGGCGGATTGCTGAATTGCGGCTCGCTAATGTGAAGCCTGACTCCATCCATTTTTCCCCATTGCACAGACTGAAACCCGGCCTGTAATTATTGAACGAAAAACAGGAAGTGATATTAGAACACCACTGATAAATAAATATTAGGTATGTACGCTGTATAGTGCAAAAAGTCACACTTTGAGTTTCCTAACAGACAGTACAATATTTTTGAAAGTGCGTACTCTGTCTGAGTCACCTTTTGAAGGATAAATAAGTATGGGCAAATTAATTTAGCGGATCTTTCCCCTCAAGCTAGGTGTACTGTAAACTGTGTTTTAAAACAAAATTAGACCTTCCCAGCAGTGCTCCCACCCACACCCTTACTAAAGCCAGTCGCAAAAATGTAGAAGACCCCCAATCATATCTCAAAAAACGAGGCCTAGCAGAAAACTGGTGACAAAACGTACTTTGAAAGTAAAAGTAGGCCCAAATACCCCCTTACCCACCGTGGATTGTATTCAAACCACTTGCAAGCAAGCAAAAGTATCCATAGCCAGCATCGCTCAAAGACTCGAAAACCCCCCCACCCAAACACATGCAATAGAAATACTGCTAACCCTAACGAGCCCTAAGTTAAGAATAGTGGCAAAGTCTTTCTTTAACTATGCCAAATCCCCATTTTTCCACCATGGATTTTCTTCAAATGACTTGCAACCAAAATTACACATTCTCAGGAGTGCTCTAAGACCCCAGAACTCAGTTGCAAAAATCTAGAACACCTCGAAACACATGCAATCCTGCTGCTAGGGCTAACCCTAACAAACCCTAAGTTACAAAAAGTGCCATAAGGCTTTTCCTTATGGATTTTGTCCAAACCACTTCTATCCGGTATTAGACCTTCCCAGTAATGCCCCAAGACCCGCCAACACACCCACAAAAAAGCACAACACAACACCCCCAAACAGCCAAAAAGGAAAATCTCATACTTACAATATTTCTCGGCCTTCGGTCCAAACGCGCTGTGCAGCTAGGTCATAACCCGTTTTCCACCACGGATTTCCTGGAAAGCAATCAAGATTAGACTGTCCCAGCAGTGCTCCCAGACCCCAAAACTCACCCACAAACACCCGGAACCCCCCCAAAGAGCACCTCAAAGGCAAGCAAGTCAGCAAAAACGCAAAAAAAATTCCGCCTCCGATTTGGTCCAAACCACTTTTATCCGGTATTAGAGCTTTCCAGCAATGGCCTCAGAGCCGTCAACTCACACGCAAAGAAGTAGAACACCCCCACAAGTGCTGAGTCTTTCTTCATTGGGCGTAATCCAGCCCTCTGCTTTGAGGGAAATAGGAGTCTGGAGGAGGAGGATAGAGGAGCATGTTCTTCTGAACTTGTGAACCTGAGGAATGCAGACTGCGGCACCTTCAAATCAATAAGCAAACAAGTGAAGACAGTTCTGCTGATGGGCTTGTTTTTGTGATTAGGTGATTAAAGTTTGAATTAAATTAACTGTGCAAAACAAAGAAAGACAGACACACAGGAATAAAAGTGAATAAGGACGAAAAAGAAAGTTATTGATTCATTGTCTCATTTTCAGGGCTCGGTGTCAGGGATTAAGAATAAGAGTTCGTCATCATACTCTGCGAATTCAGGCAGGGTGAGGTCAGTGTCACCTAACAGAGAACAAATTCCCTCATCTACGTTGCTGTCCTCCTGGTCTTCATGCGGCGTGCTTTCTCGTACTTTGTAATCTGGTGGTATGAGGTGCTGATTCATCTTGATCATTGTTAACCTCTCCACATTTTTGGGGGAGAGGCGACTCCGTTTGGGAGTTACAATGCCACCAGCAGCTCTGAAAACACGTTCAGAAGACACGCTTGCGAGTGGGCAAGACAAGTAGTTTATAGCCAGGTTGGAGAGCTGTGGCCACAATTCTTTTTTCCCATGCCAATACGCCAATGGGTCAGCATTAACATAGACCTCCGTTGAACCTTATACAATTCTCTTCCTGAGCAGTTACCAAAGCATTATCTTAGAATTAATCCACAAAAAAAATCCAAATTATATCTAAACAAATCAGAAGAAATGAATCCAGTATATTTCAAAAAAACTTCTTCTTTATTTTCTTCTTTCCAGTCACTCAGTATTTTTTCTTTCTTTTTTCTTTGCCAACACGTGTTTCGTCCTAACTATATACAGTTTATGGACTTCGTCAGGGCTAAAGAAAAATTAAACAATTATAAAATTACTAAAATTAATAAAAGTTTACATAATACAGTATCATAAATACAATACTAAAAAAATCTAAAGGATAAACATTTTTGCGTTGTGATTAGAAGTCTTTCTTGGTGGAACATGCTCCTATCAACCGCAACAAAAACAATTGAGAGTTCATACCTATGTAATGCTCACATTTGTAGCCATTACTATTGAAACAAATATCTATACAGAAGATTTATTTACAAAAGGACCTTATTATTAATTTCTATCATCATAAATCCTTTTCTCATATTTACAGACTAAAAGATCATGGTTTCATGATTTCATAGGAAGATCATTGAAAAAGTTCTCAAAAGAGAGGAAATGATGTCAACATATGTATAACATTCTCTATTTCTCATACTACACATGACTACAAATTAAGCAATCTCAAATTCTATTCTCTATAAATATATATATGATGCTAGACTCACCGAATAAGTATCTTTTATCTATGATATTGGCAAAACCTCGGATGATCAAACCTTGAATATTCCTAAAGGATATATATCATATTTTCAATATCAGACATATACATCCATTAATTATTATTTCAATAACCCAGACTTACTTCACCTATTGGTTTATAACATCTCTTTTCTCAGGGTATATTGAGAATAACTCAATACTACCATTATTATAACTTAATGGTAGTGCAAAATATTTCATATTATATATTAAAAAACAAGAGGTGCAAAATTTCTTAGTGATACCCTTTGTGCATTTCAGTTTCCTTATACCTCATTTTGTTTCTTAGTTGACCTGTAGTCAAAGTTATAAATCTAAACCAGGATTTCACTGTATTAGCCTGGAATCACACCTATCAATAAAGGGCTACTATAGGTTACTTCAGCTAACACACTCGAATTAGACGGGTTTCAGCACTGAGATATCAAGTGTCCTGAAATCAAACTAGCGTTCAGGTGGTTATCAAAGGTTATATTTATAGACCGGGATATCCCAGTATTAACATTGGACCACACTTATTCATAAAAAGGACCCCTATAAGTTATTACCGCTGAAATGCCCGCATTAAGCGGATTTCAGCACAAATAAACGAACATTAGCATTGGATCACACCCATCAAAAAAGGGCCCAAAGCTGCTCGGCGGGTCATGTGAACTCTAAGTTACTTTAGCTGACATGCCCTTATTAAGCGGGTTTCAGCACAAATAAACGGACAACTAACTCCCCATTGTAAACAGGTTCCAAAAGTATTACAAATTCAAAGTTAACATTTTATATCTCCTGCCCCTCGCACAATAACATTAAAGTTATAACTACAGAAAGCAAGTTTAAGATCAGGTAATACCTCCGTTATTTATGAAATCCACAAAGTTCCACATATTCTCATGTTTCGGAATCTCAAAGTCGAAAAGTCACCTTTCCTTATATTTTCTACAAAAAAGAGTTCATATTAGAACTAAAGTGATATTAACTGCCTAGTAACTAAGTAATTGCATTATCCTTTTAAGTCTTACTGGATAAATCATGAAAGACCTCGGTATATGGGAATCCTGGCGTACTCGGCGTCTAGCGTCGTCGCCATCTTTGTTAGGGTTATTTATACTATGGCACTATTACGAAAGAGAGAAGGGGACTAACTATTTCCAAAAACAAAAGAGTAAACGATATAACACAAATGAGCTATTATTACCATTTAGTTTTTAGATTTATTTAATATAGCGCCCGTCATCGTCATATATTCAATTTAAGTATTATATATTATATCGAATATATAATTTCGATTATTGGTATTCCCATTCCAAAATTATATATTATTTTAATACATAAATTAAAAGACTAGCGTTTAGTTTAAGGTGTAATATTTAACTCAGTCGATGACAACATATATTCAGGTCTGTTTAGAACTATAGTCATATCGTATCTATTAGGGCGCCTTTCAGAGCTTCAGTCATATCGTATCTATTGAGAGCGCCATCTTAACGTGGCTATGCATTTCAAGGAAATACATTTTGTGTCATATCTAAATATCTGTATCTTCTAATCTGGACTTCCTATTTAATGTATTACCGAAGGATAACTAATTTTAATAGTCAGTTATATTTACTCCACATTCAGTTGTATACATCTTATATTTTATATATTATCGATCTATTCCCTATTGAAACTCTTTTATTTTATAAAAAATCGATCTATTCCCTATTAATAACTACTATCTTGTTGACTATTTAAAAAGCACTATTAATTATATCATTCCATTGCCCTGTGGAGTTATCAGACTGAGTAATCTAATGCGTTTCATGGTTAACATACCTCAATATTCAGTAACAATAAATTGACAATTACCATTTTCAATTCCATTGTGCTATACTCTATATGAATATTCCCACTATTTACAATGAAATTTATTTACTTTCTCTCCCCATTCAATATTTCGAAAATCATATATATATTTATTCCCTCTAGTCAAGCTAGTTACAGTCTAGTATCAATATTGTTTTGAGATTGCAAAGATATGTACCCAGGAGTAATTACTTATATAATAATTCTCAGTAAAGAAGTTGAGGTGAGGGCATGTTATCTTTGAATCCTGTTAACTCTTCATTGGTGCATCTTTTATCAGCCCATAAATTCCACATGATAGTATCACATCACCCCAAGAAATATTGCATTTCATCATCAATGTTAATCCCGTGAGTAACTGCCCGCAACCTGATGATCCAACGTACTTCAGCCTGTCTCACTTTAAGCTCTCTATTCCCTCCTCTTATGTTAGATGGGATACTCTCCAATCCATGAAATGAAAAGCTTTTATTGGGACAATTTAATGCATGCAGTCCTATCGGATATTTCTGGTCCATATTTTTAAAAGCTCTATAATGTTCCGCTATACGTTCTTTCATACTTCTTATAGTGCTCCCTATATATAAGAAGTTTATAGCCAGGTTGGAGAGCTGTGGCCACAATTCTTTTTTCCCATGCCAATACGCCAATGGGTCAGCATTAACATAGACCTCTGTTGAGTCATTCAGATAGTCCTGCACCATCGACTCAAGGTCCTCCAAGGTTCCTCCACTTTACTTAGTTTTTGCTGTGACCTTTTGAGAACCAAACCCAAGCCGAGTTAGCCAATCCTCTTCTGCATCCAATGTTACTGTTGTGTCTGGTGCAGATGATCCGGTTGCCGGTGTCTTTAACGGCTGAGAGGTCACTTGTGCCACAGCCACAGGTGCAGAAGTGGATTGTTTTGACTGGGGATGGCCTGCTGATGCTGATGTACTGCCTTTTCCTTCAATGTGCTGCCGTTCTCTTTCAAACCTCTTGGCTGACAAGGCTAGCCAATGTTTGTACTTTGTAACATCTTCATCAGCAAAAGGAAAGAATGCTCGGCCTGCCAGCGCCTTTTTGTAGCGTGGATTCAGAATAGTAGCACAAATGTAATGCTGTTCTTAGTGGATCATTTTAAGACGTTCATCACCACGTAGGCACTCTAATAATTTCTCCGCCAAAACAAAAAGGTCTTGGTTTTTTTCATCTTTTTGACACCGCCTTCAGTTGGTGCTCCAGCATGCACAACAATGGGATAGCTTTTCCCAAATTACAGTCCTCCTTGCTGACTACACGCGTGAAGACCTCAATTGGACGAAGCATGTCTGTCAGGCTTTTAACTAGGTTCCATTGCGCCGCATCTATCCTCAGGTCCTTCTGAGCTATACCCAGTTTTAAGAAATAGTGATCGAGTACCGTATACTGCTCATACAGACGCTCAAGCATGTAGAAGGTTGAGTTCCAACGTGTTGGCACCTCCTGGATGAGTGCTTTCACTTGCATTCGACGTTCATGTAGCAGGCTCCTCAGATGCTTCCGGGCCTTAAAAGAATGGCTGAAATGGTTGCACATTCTTCGGCTGGTGGCCACTAACTCGTACGCTGGACTGTCTTCATCACTCAAGAATTTTTTAACAACCAGGTTTATACAGTGCGCCAAACACGGCACTCTGAAATAGTCACCCAGCTCCATGGCCTTAACTACATTGGCGCCATTATCCGTGGAAACATAACCAATCTGGCGTTTTTTTGGGGGACAGCCAGTGAAAGACCTTTGTGTTAAACTCATCCAAAATGTTTTGTGCTGTGTGATGTTTCTCCAAGCCAAACATGGCTAGTGTTGCAAGTTTCCGAGCAGTTTTAAGAACTTGGTCCGGGTCAACACCTGCGTTTAGCTTTGCTTTAACCCCTGAAAAAGAGACCCAGTGTGCAGTGATGCACATATAATCAGCGCCTGCGCCACTGGTCCACATGTCTGTTGTCAGATGTATAGTGTGAACAGCACTCTTCTGCAAAGCTGCCCCAATCACCTCCAGCACATCTTCATGTAGTGCTGGAACCGCAACTCTGGCAAAATAGAACCAGCTAGGAACCTTCCATTTAGGGCAGAGCGCTGCCACTAATTCTAGAAAACCAACCCCTTCTACAAAAGAAAAAAGGAGAAGGTCCAGAGCTAGCATTTTAGCCAGCTTAGTGTTATACAGACGCGTCAGTGGGTGGTTGCGTTCATATGGCGCTTCTGTAAACAACATGTTTCTGATGTTGCCCTGGACCAAGCATTTACGGGATGATGATGATTTCTTCGACCCAGTTACGCTCGCTGATGAACTTTTTTGCATTGGTGTCTCACTCTCTCCCTCACTCTTAGTGTGGCTCACAGGGGGTGTGCTGCTGACAGGGGTACTGGGTGTAAGTGAAGTGTTTGACACGTCTTCTTCCTCCTCGTCATCATCAGATGAAACATCATCGTTTTCTTGACCTGCAATTCGGGCTTCCTTGATCTCCTTTAGGTGCGCAAACCATTGGACAGCGTGCTGTCTCTCAAGATGACCTCTCTGGCCTCCGGTACCATAGTTGGTACCAAACTTTCCACGACTAACTGCATGCTTACAAATTCTACAAATGGCGAGGTTTTCTTTTTTTGGGCAAACACTAAAGAAGTCCCAAACTGCGGACTTGAAATGTCTTTGGGGGCCGGAGGAGGCGGCGATACTGGCGGTGGTGGTCCTGCTGCTAATGCCAGATGAAGTGGAGGATGTGGATTGTCGAACTTTAGTACGTTTTGCACTTTCACCACCACTAATTGAGGTCGAGGTGGATGGAGGTCCCTTCTGGCGATGAAGAAATATGGAAGCGGTACGTGTTGGTGTACTAGTTAACTCCAATATTTGTGGTGTTTCTTCCATTGCCTCCTCGTCGACAACATCATCACGCTCAGCAGCTTCTCGGGCTAGGGTCAAAATGTCTGTTTGCTGCATGCCCGCTGGGGCTGCAGTGATCTTTATGATGACTGGGTCGTTGTCGTGACAGTCTTCATCAGCAGCAGTATCTGCCACTTTTTGTTGAGCCTCATCACACTCCATAACTATGAGACGTTGGACGAGCTTCCTTTTATGCTTAACTACCTTTGTCAGATCATGGTGTGCCTCACTCTCAGACGGCAGTGGTGCTGGTTCCCAATTTTGATCCGAATCATCAGAAGGAGGTGTGCTTGAATAAGATGTAGACGCCACCCTTGATCTTTTCCTTGCTAGGGATGAGGAAGACAATGAGTGATCAGGAGGAGTGGCTTCCTCAAATGATACCTCGGCTTGATTGTCGATTTCCTGATGTGCCCCTACTTCTGGAGGAACAACTATTGTGGGCACTTGTGACCCTCCATGCACCTCTGCTTGCGCATCTCCTTGCGCTGCCTCTCCTTCCACAAGTACTTGGGCTTGTGCTTGCACATGTGGTTGTTGTTGCGGCTGTGGTTGTTCAAAACTCGTCAGATGAGTTACAAAGACCTGTGTTGATTGAGGGACATTGCTGCTACTTTCTTGCGATGAGCCAACATCACTGGTCAATGGTGATTGAACAACTAGAGTAAGTGCCTCTGCAGCACTCAAGGGCTTGGACTTAAGTTGGCGTGGTGGTGGTGGTAGCACTGAGCCCAATGGAGCGGGGGTGCTGCTCCCAGCTTGGTCCCCAGCAGCTCCCGCTGCTGCTGCAGGCATACTGTTTTTTTTACTCCCAAAAAATGTGGCGGGCGGCACACCAGTCTCCTTGGTAACTTGCTTCTTCTGCTCCTTACTGGCAACTTTCTTGCTAGAGGAGCTACGGGGAACTTTTTTGGGGGCCATCTTCTTCAGAGCAGGTCAGAACAGCAGGCCGCAGTTGCACGAGTTGCAGAGTTGTCTGTGGCCAGACGTGACGTCGCGTGATGTTATGCTGCACACACACCGCTGCAGGACTTCTTCCGGGCACTGGTGGTTCTCTTGAGTCTTGTGCACCTAAAAGCAATGGAATACAGAGGAACATCAGTTCAGTTGTACACCCCAAAAAATCGAAAATCACAGAAAAATCAGCACAATCCCAAGCCCTCCATGATCTTTAAATTCAAGACACCCCACAGAAAGACTAGGCCCATGCAACACTCACTATCCCTGGGCATAAAGGTTGAAAGCTAGGCAAAATGGTTGCAGACCTAAAAACACTGCCTGCATTCAAAATGGCCCCCTGCCTCCCAGCACATGGCCAGGGCCTGCCTGTAGCAGCACTCAAAATGGCCCCCACCCACATGGCCTGTCCCTATGAACATCCCAAAAAATCGAAAAACACAGAAAAATCAGCACAATCCCATGCCATCCATGCCCTCCATGATGTTTAAATTCAAAACACCCCACAGAAAGACTAGGCCCATGCAACACTCACTACCCCTGGTGAAAAGGCCACAACAACAGCCCAAAAAAACGAAAATCACAGAAAAATCAGCACAATCCCAAGCCATCCAGGCCCTCCATGATGTTTAAATTCAAGACACCTCACAAAAAGACTAGGCCCATGCAACACTCACTACCGCTGGTGAAAAGGCCACAACAACAGCCCAAAAAAACGAAAATCAAAGAAAAATTAGCACAATCCCAAGCCATCCAGGCCCTCCATTATGTTTAAATTCAAGACACCCCACAGAAAGACTAGGCCCATGCAACACTCACTACCCCTGGGCATAAAGGTTGAAAGCTAGGCAAAATGGTTGCAGACCTAAGAACACTGCCTGCATTAAAAATGGCCCCCTGCCTCCCAGCACATGGCCAGGGCCTGCCTGTAGCAGCACTCAAAATGGCCCCCATCCACATGGCCTGTCCCTATGAACGCCCCAAAAAATCGAAAAACACAGAAAAATCAGCACAATCCCATGCAATCCATGCCCTCCATGATGTTTAAATTCAAGACACCCCACAGAAAGACTAGGCCCATGCAACACTCACTACCCCTGGTGAAACAGCCCAAAAAAACGAAAACCACAGAAAAATCAGCACAATCCCAAGCCATCCAGGCCCTCCGTGATGTTTAAATTCAAGACACCCCACAGAAAGACTAGGCCCATGCAACACTCACTACCCTTGGTGAAAAGGCCACAACAACAGCCTAAAAAAACTAAAATCACAGAAAAATCAGCACAATCCCAAGCCATCCAGGCCCTCCATGATGTTTAAATTCAAGACAACCCACAGAAAGACTAGGCCCATGCAACACTCACTACCCCTGGGCATAAAGGTTGAAAGCTAGGCAAAATGTTTGCAGACCTAAGAACACTGCCTGCATTCAAAATGGCCCCCTGCCTCCCAGCACATGGCCAGGGCCTGCCTGTAGCAGCACCCAAAATGGCCCCCACCCACATCGCCTGTCCCCATAAACACCCCAAAAAATCGAAAAACACAGAAAAATCAGCACAATCCCATGCCATCCATGCCCTCCATGATGTTTAAATTCAAGACACCCCACAGAAAGACTAGGCCCATGCAACACTCACTACCCCTGGTGAAAAGGCCACAACAACAGCCCAAAAAAATGAAAATCACAGAAAAATCAGACCAATCCCAAGCCATCCAGGCCCTCCATGATGTTTAAATTCAAGACACCCCACAGAAAGACTAGGCCCATGCAACACTCACTACCCCTGGGCATAAAGGTTGAAAGCTAGGCAAAATGGTTGCAGACCTAAAAACACTGCCTGCATTCAAAAGGGCCCCCTGCCTCCCAGCACATGGCCAGGGCCTGCCTGTAGCAGCACTCAAAATGGCCCCACCCACATGGCCTGTCCCCATAAACACCCCAAAAAATTGAAAAACACAGAAAAATCAGCACAATCCCATGCCATCCAGGCCCTCCATGATGTTTACATTCAAGACACCCCACAGAAAGACTAGGCCCATGTAACACTCACTACCCCTGGTGAAAAGGCCACACCAACAGCCCAAAAAAATGAAAATCACAGAAAAATCAGCACAATCCCAAGCCATCCAGGCCCTCCATGATGTTTAAATTCAAGACACCCGACAAAAAGACTAGGCCCATGCAACACTCCCTACCCCTGGGCATAAAGGTTGAAAGTTAGGCAAAATGTTTGCAGACCTAAGAACACTGCCTGCATTCAAAATGGCCCCCTGCCTCCCAGCACATGGCCAGGGCCTGCCTGTAGCAGCACTCAAAATGGCCCCCACCCACATGGCCTGTCCCCATGAACACCCCAAAAAATCGAAAAACACAGAAAAATCAGCACAATCCCATGCCATTCATGCCGTCCATGATGTTTAAATTCAAGACACCCCACAGAAAGACTGGGCCCATGCAACACTGACTCACTACCCCTGGTGAAAAGGCCACAACAACAGCCCAAAAAACGAAAATCACAGAAAAATCAGCACATTCCCAAGCCATCCAGGCCCTCCATGATGTTTAAATTAAGTCACCCCACAGAAAGACTAGGCCCATGCAACACTCACTACCCCTGGGCATAAAGGTTGAAAGCTAGGCAAAATGGTTGCAGACCTAAGAACACTGCCTGCATTCAAAATGGCCCCCTGACTCCCAGCACATGGCCAGGGCCTGCCTGTAGCAGCACTCAAAATGGCCCCACCCACATGGCCTGTCCCCTTAAACGCCCCAAAAAATTGAAAAACACAGAAAAATCAGCACAATCCCATGCCATCCAGGCCCTCCATGATGTTTACATTCAAGACACCCCACAGGAAGACTAGGCCCATGCAACACTCACTACCCCTGGTGAAAAGGCCACACCAACAGCCCAAAAAAATGAAAATCACAGAAAAATCAGCACAATCCCAAGCCATCCAGGCCCTCCATGATGTTTAAATTCAAGACACCCGACAAAAAGACTAGGCCCATGCAACACTCCCTACCCCTGGGCATAAAGGTTGAAAGCTAGGCAAAATGTTTGCAGACCTAAGAACACTGCCTGCATTCAAAATGGCCCCCTGCCTCCCAGCACCTGGCCAGGGCCTGCCTGTAGCAGCACTCAAAAATGGCCCCCACCCATATGGCCTCTCCTCATAAACACCCCAAAAAATCGAAAAACACAGAAAAATTAGCACAGTCCCATGCCATCCATGCCCTCCATGATGTTTAAATTCAAGACACCCCACAGAAAGACTAGGCCCATGCAACACTCACTACCCCTTGTGAAAAGGCCACAACAACAGCCCAAAAAAACGAAAATCACAGAAAAATCAGCACAATCCCAAGCCATCCAGGCCCTCCATGATGTTTTTATTAAAGAGACCCCACAGAAAGACTCAGGCCACCCACCACTGAGTACCCCTGAGCAAAAGACCCTAAAAACAGCCCAAAAATCGAAAATTCCAAAATTGTAGTTGCAGCAATATAATGCCCCAAACAAACTTTCTTGTGAAATTTCTAATCCAAAAGTGATCCAAGAAAGTCAAAAAGGCCTCAAATCCAAATATCCAGCAGCATCCACAGTAAGTAATCCTTCCAGGTGAAGAATCCGAATGAAAGTGACCAGCACATGAAGAAAGCACTGGGAGGAGCCTGCCGGACAGGAACAGGAAGTTGGAGACTGTGGGGCACTTCCTTCCTCCCCCCTCCCTCCCAAAATGGACTCCTTGCAAAAAAAAGTGCAGGCAAATGTCAACCTGAGAAGTTATTCTGATAAAAATCATCATTTCCAGAAGGTTTATGCTGCTTGCTGGTGGATTTCTTGTGCAGAATTGCAAATTTTGTAGTTTCGCGAGATTGTTGCTGCCCGCCGCATCTACGTGTTCGCAATTGCGAACTCCCGCGATACGTGATCACGGCGTACTCGCGTTGACAAACTCTCGCTGTGCAAGGTGGCAAGCCGCGATGACGTAATCGTGGTCGCCAAACTCCCGCCGGATCCCGCAGCAAGATCCAAAATTGCGCAGCACTCGCAAAATATGTAGAAAAACAACTCGGCAAACGCTGAATGACGATAAGTGAATGCAGCACGCCGCAAAATTGTATCACCAAGAAAAAAAAATCCGCTGCGTGCGAATTTGCGGATTTTCTGTAAATTTGCGAGCGTTCGCGAATTTACCGAAAATCCGCAAAATCCGGGAGCGGAACGGATATTCCGCCCATGCTTTTTAATATCCCTTGTCTCCAATACTGCTTGCTCCGAATTTCCAGGTATTGGTGAGGTTCCTGGGGATATTGGCGAGTTTGGTAATGGCCCCTCGATTGATTCTGGAATCTCACTCTTTGACGTCCCCATCGTGCACTGCACAGGCCTAAAAAAGGCTGGTGGATATTCCTTCGTCCATTTTGGGGGATGTATGGCCCTTCATATTGATAACCTACATCACCATCTCCATCTGAATCAGGATCAGAGGAGTCTGAGAAGGTGTTAATTTTTTGTCGGGATGGTAATCGGGTTCATCCCGTTGGTAATCAGATTTATAATAGTTTTCTCCAATGTAGGGATAAGTGTGTTCCAAGGTGTAAAATCTTTTATCTTTTATGAGTTTATCATTTTTCCTTTTGTTCAAATATTCTATGAAAGATGATACATCTTTATTCACTATTTCTAGTTGTTTCTCTGCTTCTTCTAGGGTTGTTGCTTTTTTAATTTTGTCTTCTAAGTTTTCTATCTCCTTTTTTATTTCCAGAGCTAATTCTTTTGATGTTGATATTATAAGGATCATTAGATCTCTCGAGCATTGACTAGCTATCATGCTCCACTTGGTGAGAAAGGCTTTGATGTCTACAAATAAGCTTGGAATGTTACGGACTCTAACAGCCTAATTCATGAAGCTGAATTCGGCTCGCAAAGGGCCAGATTCTGAGAATCTGGCCCTTTGCGAGAGAGATTTTTGCATTTGGGATTCATCATCCCAAATGCAAAAATCGGTAATTGCGTTTTCGCAAATTTGCGATGGATTACATTTAATGAATCTCTATTTGAGATTCCTTAAATGCAATTCATCATCCATTTAAAAATTGTGAAATCGCAATTTCGTGCTGCTATTTACCGCGAGGTCAAACCTCGTGGTAAATAGCGATAACTCAGAAAACTGCTTTTAAAAGCATTTTTCTGAGTTGCATGTTGCACACACACATGTCCTTTGGACATGTGTGTGCGCAACCCCTGTTCATATTAGCATTTAAGGGGTGCTACAGGGTGTCCTTTGGACACCCCTGGCACCCTTTCAATCGCTATCTTATTTGCGATTAGCTAATTGCTAATCGCAAATAAGGAATACTCCCCATTCATTCCTATGGGCCTTTTGGCCCATAGGAATGAATGGGGAGTTATTCATTATTTGCGATTAGCAATTTGCTAATCGCAAATAAGGAATAAGTAGGAATCACATTTTTTTGCATATTCCTACATGAATCCCGTTTTGCGAGTCCTTAATAGCGATTCGCTATGAATCGCTATTAGGGGCTCGCAAAACGGGAGTATGATGCATCAGGCTGTAAGTCCCAGGGGAATAATGCCTGCTTTTAGATAGTTAAGCATAAATTCACCATGTACTTCTATCCTTGCTAGCTTTTTTTGTAAGGTTTGTAGTTTGTTGATATCACTATTGCCCTGTGAGTTAGCCGTAGAGCCATTACCAAATGTTGCAATTGTTCCCACCATGGTTTCAAAATCTTCATCAGAAAAGCTAAAAGTTTGTAAATTGGCCATAATTATCTATAGTTTGATATCGAGAGTTATTCTTTGGCACCAATATATATACGATAGAGGAGGAAAAAAGGAAGAAAGAAGAAATATGTAAAGCACTTTTTTATAGAAAATATTTGAAATGTAGATATACAAAGAAAAAACACCTAGAGGCGTCCTAGAGCGGTAATTAAATATAGGAGAAATAAGTCCCACATGGATATACCGTGGGTAATTTATGCAATTGAATGGAATACATTTCCTGGGTCAGGGCAAAGCAGTTTATGGCAAAGGTAAATACCCAGGCAAAAACAATATAAGTATCTGGCAAGAAAGAGTGATGTATTTTACAATGAAATCAAATATACACAAGAAAAAATTAGAGCAACCACATACTATGATAACATAGAAAATGTAATTATGATAATAAAAATTGATATGGACATGTTCAATCATACAAAGAATGATGTTTAAAATGAGATAAAAACAAAGCAATTATTGTATCATGATAATATGGGCAAAAAGGTTTTATCAGTAATATTTGATGATTCCCAGAACTAATTAAGGGAGCTGTTGTCTGTCGACGCATTTCGACACAAACACTGTGTCTTCATCAGGACAATTTCAGAATAATTCTAAAATTTAAAAATATATTCTATAAGGTTACTCATTCTTGTTACATGATGATATTTACGTTATAGACATAGACATTTGTAGTAGCTTGTAATCCATCTATCTACATAAATTCTTGCCAGATAAAGGATATAACATTCTGGTATACCGCAGAAGGACATTAAAAAAGATAAACAAACCACGACAATGCTGGCAATCATTTATGCAAACAAAAACATATTCGATACATTACAGAATCAAGAATATTATAGATCATAGGAGAGATGCAGAGGCCCATACCTAGAAGAGATTGTCAAGAGCAGAGATAAAGGACAAATACATTTTGGTGCCAATACTTTAATATATTTCGGATGGAAAACGGAAGGTGCGGGAAAGAGTTCTCAGTTTTCTAGGAAGGAGAGACATGGACAATTTATGTGTCTCTGCATCCATCAATAGAGATTTCACATGAGGTTTTTTTTTTTTTAACATTGCATATTATATTAAGATTGACGGTGACCGTAACTTTTTCATACAAAAGTTCTATTTATATACCTAATTTATTCATGAGAAGTACCTATTCATATCATAAGATCGCACTTAGGTTGTATCTATTGCACTCAACAGACATTTTATTCAGATATCTAGGGTTATATTGTACATCAGGGACCAGGGATGGTCTTAACTTCGAAAGCTTCTCTTTCCTATAGACTTTCTTACCCATAGATTTTCTTAATTAAGACAAAAGGCCTTGATAGGATCTTTCACATTGGTACATATCAACTCTCACCTTTAGAGTGCTTCATGTAGCATTAGTCTTTCAGACTGAGAAAGGGTTAAGCGCGAAGGTCTTAACTAAGAATGGTTTTCCTGTTTTAAAACCTGTTGGAAGGATGATAATATTGATTGACTTACCAAATCATTATTTCATTATTTTACTATGTTCCGTTATATTCGTTTAGAACAAGCATTCCGTTTCATTCCGAAACCAAGGTACAATATTACTAAGGAAGAATATACCTCCATCAATGAATTTAAAAATAGCAAATCTATCGTTGTTAAGAGCAGCGATAAAGGAGGAGGTATTGTATTTTTAGATTCTACCAGGTATGAAACTAATATGATGAATATGCTGAATGACAGCTCGTTCTACAAAACAATTAAATTAAACCCTACAGAAAGAATAATTAAAACAATACAGAAAATAACCATGAAAGCTTTGGAAATGAACATAATTATTGAAAAGGAATATGCTTTCCTTGATAAATCTGATAAGAAAGTATCCTGTATATATGGACTGCCAAAGATCCATAAGAATGAGCTTGATCCCCGTTTCGACCCATCGTCTCCACAATAGGAACTCCCCTTGAAGCAGTCTCGAAATATTTAGACAACATTTTACGTCCATATATCCCTCTAACTCCGTCCTATATCAAGGATACAGGTGATATTATTGCTAATATAGAGAATTTGCCTTTCAACAAGCACACAGATGTCTTAGTCACCTTAGACATCAAGGGCCCGATGTAGGTAAACGCGATTTTCCGATTTCAAAATACCGAGGCGGGCCGAATCGGTATTTTGAAATCGGAAAACGAGATGTAGGGAAAAAAAAACGAATGAATACCGATTCGGTCGGCATCGGTAATGAGAATCGGTACGTTCCGAATCGGCTCGGTCCGAATCGGAAAGTACCGAATCGGCTAACAACGAATCGGAACTTACCGAATCGGCTACCACCGAATCGGATATTCCCGATTCGGCGAATACCGATTCGGTACAAGCCGAATCGGTAAAATCCGATTCGGCAATCATAGATTCGTAGCCATGAAAACACACCCATGGCGAAAAAGCCCATAGGAATGCATTGAAGGAACCGAATCGGCTTTTACCGAATCGGATAATACCGAATCGGATTTTACCGATTCGGATATTACCGATTCGGTAAAAGCCGATTCGGCAAAAGCCGATTCAGCCAATGAAGTGGCTCCCCCTCCCCCACCCAAACAGGGAGTGGCAACACTGGCAGGTGCAGCTAATTAAGAAGTTTCTGGAGAGCCAGCCTGAGCTCAACACTCACAGTTTGCAGCAGTGGGAGTAGGAGGTTGCCAACTGAACTGGAGAACATGGCAGAGCAGTCAGAAAGCCAGAAGTCCTCCCAGAAGAGGAAGCCCAAGTTCACCACCACCGAACTTCAGGTGCTGGTCGAGGAGGTGGTGAGGGTGCACCGACAGCTGTTTGGCAAGCTGTCCCTGAACGTGCCAGACAGCACCAAGAGGAGAATCTGGGCCGACATCGCCCAGAAGGTGAATGCTGCGGGTGTCACCCCCAGGTCTGTCGAAGAACTGAAAAAAAGGTTCTATGACATCCGCAGCCTCACTAAGAGGAAGATGGCCGAGATACAGAGGCAGGCTGGA
Source organism: Lissotriton vulgaris (assembly GCF_964263255.1). Classification (NCBI taxonomy): domain Eukaryota; kingdom Metazoa; phylum Chordata; class Amphibia; order Caudata; family Salamandridae; genus Lissotriton; species Lissotriton vulgaris. The sequence continues at coordinate 1,320,445,740 of NC_141696.1, read as the reverse complement.
GGCACAGGAGGAGGCAGGAACCCGGCGCCACCCCTCACCGAGCTGGAGGAACTGGTCTCCAGCACCATTGAGAGGGAGAGTGTCGTTGGAATCGGGACCCTGGACAGCTCTGCGAGAGCCACAGCTACAGGTAAGAAGCATGCGCATCATGACACCACCCTACCAGACACCTCCCCATTAGACACAATGCATAGGCAAACCCCAGCACAGTACTGTCACCAACATACAAGAGACAAGCATCATGGTACATGTAGTCAGCAGAAGTTAGCTAAATATGGCAGTGCAGATTCACAAGACAGGAAACAGTGTGACACAGTGTAAGGAGATGCAAGGACATGTGGAATGCTATAATTGTACTGACTGTAATACATCGGCACTCAGTTTACAAATGCTTCTTTGTACCTAGGGGCCCCATCAGGCGGAACAACAGTGACAGCAGAGGGAGCAGCACCGTCCGACACTGCAGTCGCAGGGCCGAGCACCAGGCAGGCTGGCCAGGAGGAGGAGGAGGAAGGAGACACCACAGGGCTAGGTATGGAGGGAGTCCTGGTCATTGACTACGATGCACTGCACTCCCCAGTAATGGCCAGCACACCCCCCTTGCAGTTCTCCCCAGAGAACTCCCCTACAAGGGACACCATTCCGCCGACTCCAGCTCCTGCCACAACCGTGGCCTTGCCACCTGTTCAACCTGTCCTGGGAGCAGGGGCTCAGGGACCGGCCAGCTTCACACCCCCACCAGTGGCACCCCAGCCCACTCAGCAGGCTGGAAGCAGCAGTGCCCGGCGCCGTAACATCACCACCACTGCTGCACCAGCACGGGAGGGCAGTGTATTCCTGGGCCTGGAGGGACAAATGGTGAAAATTCAGAGGCAACAAGCCAGATCCACTATGGCCTGCCAACGCCAGCTCCTGCAGCACAACATGCAGTTGGGAGAGTTGGTCAAGGGATTCCAGGCCGTGGTGGAATCGAACAAGGAGGTGGCAGCAGGGTTAGGCAGGCTAACCACTGCCATCACCCACTCAGCAAGCAGACAGGAGGAGCATGAGCTGGTGCGCAGGCGGGATGCCCGGGTTCTGAACCGCGCCATGGGCCGCCTTGCAGCGGCGACGGCACAACTGTGCCATCGCAGCGCCAACCAGGAATCCGTCCTTAGTCAGCATACGGCTGAGCTTACTAGGGGGATGGCCCGGATCGCCACTGCCATGGAGGCCATGATAATTTCAAACACCGCCTCCAATCCGGCCCTGGACCTGGGTGATGCTGGGGACAGCAGCAGCCGCAGCAGCCCGGCCAGCGCTGCGTCTGAGCCACGGAGGAGCACCAGGCGCTCCGCTGATGCTGCTGGGCATTCAGAGGGGGCTGAGGGACACCCCAGTGGGTCTGGCAAGCGGGCAAAAAAATAGCCTGGCAAGGGCGGGTGAGGCAACCAGTACCTTGGACTTTATTTTATTTACCATACTCCATTTTTTGTTGCACATCAGTGCTGTAACTGTGGTGCTACACTATTAAAATTTGTTTTTTCCAAGCAACATTTAGCTGTCTTTGCATCTGTACTCAGTCAGAAATAGTTCTCAGTGATCTCCTCACGTCTGTATCTGCCATCACTTGGCGTACACACCCCAGCTGGCTGTGTCAGTGGCACAGCTTCGTCGTCGTCATGGTCCTCGTAGTCAGACAACTCCACCTCAGTGCCCTTCTTTACCGCAAGGTTGTGTAACATTGCACATACAGCTATGATCTTGCAGCAGGTGATGGGGGTATACTGCCTTGCACCTCCACTCTTGTGCAGGCATCTGAATCTACTTTTCCAGATGCCAAAGGTCCGTTCGACAACATTCCTTGTGCGTATGTGGGCCCGGTTATACCTCCTTTGGCTGGGTGTGGAGGGGTTGAGGTAGGGGGTGAGTATGAATGAGCGGAGGGCATATGCACTGTCGCCTGGAAGAGAAAGGGGTCACATTAGACACATGCATACATGTATTCCACCTACCTACTATGTGTCATGGGGGTCTGATGATGTGTCTCACCTAGGAGGTATCCTTCTCCAAATTCGCCAGCCATCAGCCGTGCATATATGCCGCTCTGTTGGAAAATATAGGAGTCATGGGTACTCCCTGGAAATTTTGCTACCAGGTCTGTGATGGTGCACTTTGCATTGCAGATCACCTGCACGTTGATGGTGTGTGTAGACTTGCGATTGCGGTATATGTATTCGGTGTCCGCTGGTGGGCAAATCGGAATGTGCGTGCCATCTATGCAACCGATGATTTGGGGAAATTGTGCCATCTGGTAGAAGTCAGCTTTGGTTTGTAGCAGTTCTGCGTGGGTTGCAGGGAAAGAGATGTATTGGTCCATCCTGTCTATCATGGCGTCAAGGAATGTGTGGAAGAACCTTGACAGGCTGCTCTGGCTCACCCCTCCTGCTGCTGCTACACCACTTTGATAGCTGCCAGACGCTAGCAGGTGTAGGCTGCATAGCACCTGGACGTGCGCAGGGATGGCGTGTGCCCTTGGGGTGTGGTGGTCCAAGAATGGCTTGAGATCCCTGATGAGCTCAAGTATGGTGTCAGAGTCCAGCCTGTATCTCTGTAGTATCTCTGCCTCTGTGAGCATGAACAGGGTTATCCTCTGTCTGTAGACCTGTTCATTTCTTAGCCATTCCCTCTGTCCTTCCTGCTGTAGCCGTAGCCGCCTCGCAATGACATAGAAAGCTGCCATCCTGCAAGTTGCAATGCATTTTGGGACTGTTTATATGGGTTGGAGTTGGTTACCACCTGATTGCAATCCATGGTAAATACCGAGTGAATTCTACCGATTTTGAGCCGATTTCGGTGTTTCTGTGGCTCCCTACATCTCCCCAACTGTCGGAGTCGGGGAATTTCCCGATCGGCGATTCCTACGAATCGGCATGTTTTCCGATTTGGCTCATGTCCGAATCGGTCTTTCTACCGAATCGGTACATGGACCGAATCGGTGATTTACCGATTCGGTGTCACTAACGATTTGGTACATGGACCGAATCGGTGATTTACCGATTCGGTGTCACTAACGATTCGGTACATGGACCGAATCGGTAATTTTCCGATTCGGTGTCACTAACGAATCGGTCAATAGACCGATTCGGTGATTTTCCGATTCGGTGTCACGAACGAATCGGTACATGGACCGATTCGGTCTTTGCATCCGAATCGGTGTTTTTCCGATTCGTTACATGTCCGATTTTCGGTATGTACGTATCGGATTCTTTCCCATTCGGTGCTCATTCCGAATCGGTTTTCACTCCGATTCTTTATGTTTTTCGTTCCCTACATCTCGATGGCTGTTTACCGATCGGTAAGGGCCAAAAATCGGTATTTTCGGCCGTTACCGATCGGTAAAGGGCTACCTACATCTGGCCCCAAATCCCTATATAGTAACATCCTGCAAACTGAAGCAGTTGAGGCAACAATGTGGTTCATTGAGGAATATAATATACCATGCTCAAAGTCATACATGAAAGATTGCCTCTCACTAACCTTGAAGGAAAACTTTTTTGAATTTGGAGACAACATGTATTCACAGATATAAGGTGTAAGCATGGGGGCATCCATGGCACCCTCGATAGCGAATATATATATATGTCGCTATTCGAGTCCAAGTTCATTTACAATGAAGTTGCGCCTTTCTTCGAGTCTTTTTTTCATTGGTACCGTTACATCGATGACATCTTTTTTGTATGGACCGATGGGGAACAGACCTTACTGATGCAAACTTACGGTTTTCCGCACATATAGACAAATGGATAGTTGAATTTCTGGACATCTACATCAGGAATAACGATGATGGGTGTCTAGAAGTTGATCTGTACACAAAGCCAACTGCGAGAAATACCTTATTACATTTTAAGAGTTACCATCCCTGATGCCAAAACGATAGTATCCCCTTCTCCCAATTTCTAAGGGTGAGACGCAATTGTACCAATCTAAAAGATTACAACACTCAATCAATTGCCATGAAGCAGAAATTCCTAGAGCGAGGTTATCCCCACCGGCTGGTGAGGGAGGCAAACAAAAGAGCCCGGTTTTACGACCATGACTACTTATTCAACAGTCAGAAGCAAAAGCAGGACCAAAAACTAGTCTGCATCACCCGACCTTCCACTCTAGATGTGACTGTGAGGCAGGTGATTAACTCAAATTGGCATCTGCTTAATGTAAATCAAAATGAAAACAAACTTACTAAGCCCATTTTTGCCCACTGGTGGAATAAAAACTTGAAAGATCTTATAGTCCGATCTCGTTTTACCCAAATCACAAATGACGTCCCCTTTATCCAGAAATCTATTGATGACACCAATGGAATTAAAGGAACATCTCGATGTGGCTCATGCCAATCTCATGCCAATCTTGTGATTTGATTATCACTGGCGATACCATAACATTGAATGGTGTTACTATTCATGCAAGGGAATTCTGCACATATAACACGCGGAATGTAGTCTATCTAGTTGTCTGCCCTTGCAACTTAGGCTACGTGGGGGAAACAGCACATGCAATAAAAACCTGCATGACTGAGCACAGATCAGCGATTAAAACAAAGAAATACTCGGCACCGCTGGTCAGCCACTTTGCTGAATACAAACATTCACCACTGGAGGCCAAGTGGTGTGTTTTGGAAAGAATCCATATACCTAATGATAGAGGGGAAAAATTAGAAAGAAAAGAGAAGTCTATTGGATATTCACTCTTGGCACTTTTACTCGAGGGCTGAACAATGAACTCCCATGGGAGAATGCAATTATATGAGCTATAAAGTACAAACAAAATGTTTATGTCCATTTTAACCTTGAAAGAATCATGCAGGATTGCCTCTTCTTTCCCCCCCTTGTCTTCCCGCCACCTTCCCCTCCCCCTTTTCTTCCCCCCTTTTCCCCCCCTTTCCCCCCCCCCCTTTTTTTTCTCCCCCCCTTTTTTTCATCAGTGTGTTAATGTAGTCTAAGATTAGGTAGATCAATCATGGTACAACTTAAATAAGAGACCTTTATAGAAAGCAAAACGCTATCATGGTACTGACGACAAACATAAGCCTCACCTTTTACGTTAATATTTTGGATCAGGTAAACCTATAAAAATAGACTTCCCCAGTCACAATAAGAACCAACTTAAATAAGAGACCTTTATAGAAAGCACAACGCAATCGTGATGCTTGTACCTTTAAAATATATATCAGGTTTCGCTCGTTTTACTAACATCGGGTCTTAAACACATAACACAACAAACAAATGACTGATAGAATATTGTGTGGCTAAATAAATAAATACTGAGACTGTCTCTCGTAGAAAACCACGAAAATTTACAAGCCTGACTAATTAATGTAGAATATATGAACTGTCCCCTTAAGAGAGGGTGGTCCGCTTTTTGGCTCACCAATTAGAAATCTACCTATATAAAGAGGTTGGTTTTACCTTCTCTAACCTCTGCTTTTCGGACGCCATTCAGACGCCGTTCCAGACGCGATTTACAACGCCCGCTCAGAGCTACGAAAGGAAGGTAGGCAGACTATGCCGATTATTGAGAAATCCCTCTTTCTCAAGTAAAAGTTAACAAATGCGGACACAACATACTGTGATGTCCGTATGACAGCTTTATTCAGTTAGATTATGCCGCTGTAGCAGGGATTCCGTTCTCATACAGAACTGTGCATAGAGATCCGGAACCTCAGTGAATTAGGGTGACCCAAAACTCACCTCAGTATCCAAAATCCCCTTACCTAGCTAGCTACAGCGTCTCATTGGTCGTAACCAACTCCCAATGACTTAGACAAACCAGAACATGAACTTAGGTTACCTCAGGTATCGTGGAACACATGAACACTCTTTCGCTCTATAATCATTTCAAACCAGAACGTGGAGTAAAAGAGGACACGTGCAATTTTGAAATATTTATTATTCAATGCAAGGTTCTCAAATGCAGTATCTTATAAAATACAAGAAGACATATTATTAAAATCAGAGTTATCAGCATAATCACTAATCCATAATAAGCAAACGGTGATTGCATATTATAACGAAAAAAATCAATAGAAATTTGTATCACCTATTTTTCGCACTCTCTATTTAGCATACTATATTATATCTAAGTAGGTCTCATTTGGGTTTTAGCAGGGCGGGCCCATACCTCTAAATGTCAGGAGGAGAGGATCACATCATCAGCTACCAGCTCTCTGCATGCGAAGCACCATCAAGTGTGTTTTTGCATTCTCAGTAACTCTATCTTAAACCCGCTTAGAGCCCAATGTTGGCAGCAACTGTATTTGTGTTATGTCTAGTGGTGCGAGGATCAGAGCTCCCAGCAACCTTGTGTTAGGTTATTCTTAGAGGGTTCAGCACTCACTGTTCAGACAGTGTACCAAGCACGACTGATATCATTGTAATAACATATTATTCTCAAATAAATCACATCTTTCGTCTAGGTTGAAAGCTATAATAACAATTATGTGTCGTGTGCAAACTGAAGCCAAAGGAAAATATGTTGTTTGAACACTTAATAAACTCATGCTAACTTAACACGGTATATAGAAAAGCAGAATCTATATGACACCGCTATAATGTAAAGCCGCCATAACGTGAAACCGTTGTATTTTAAAGTCCTCCTTTCTTCATCGGCTAAATAGAACTACTGGGTATGCATAGTAAAATGGCTTATATTACTACGGTGTGCCTTTAGAAGCCGAACGGTTTAAATTAAGCATATCAACTAGGACACAATGAGTAATATCTGTGCACTATATTTTGTCGGCAGCTCCCGCCCACTTGGGAATACAAATCCGCGATTCCAAGAGAAATGTTTATGCTGCTGTGACCAGTTCGATCTGTTTGAATAGTTACACGTAATTTGATACCGCATTCAAACATCGCTGCCCTGCTAAACAGGTAAAAGATCTCTGAAATAGATATTAGAAATCAGAACTTCTTCATACAATGTCAGGTTACTGAATACCCTTTTTTGCCATTACCAGCGGAATCGCATATCATTGAACATTACTACCTGCTCTACGGCCAAGTGTTTGGTTTAATTGAATCTGTTCCAACTGAAACTGGGTCATTGCGTCCTTTGATGAACCTATTCTCTTTTAAAAGGTAAGATCACCTAGTTCAAAGGTGTTTGAGTTTGAATCTTTGTCTTTCTGTATAGCATCTACACACAATATCTTTTATATATATCTTTTCCCAGATTGTTTTTAACAAAATGGATCGTCGCTATTCATGAAGCTTTGTATACCCAAAATTTAAAAACACAACAATAAATCAAAGGTATTTTTCAAATCTGTCACCTTGTGTTAGGAATATAACGGAACATAGTAAAATAATGAAATAATGAATTGGTAAGTCAATCAATATTATTATCCTTCCAACAGTTTTTAAAACAGGAAAACCATTCTTAGTTAAGACCTTCGCGCGTAACCTTTTCTCAGTCTGAAAGACTAATGCTACATGAAGCACTCTAAAGGTGAGAGTTGATATATACCAATGTGAAAGATCCTATCAAGGCCTTTTGTCTTAATTAAGAAAATCTATGGGTAAGAAGTCTATAGGAAAGAGAAGCTTTCGAATTTAAGACCATCCCTGGTCCCTGATGTACAATATAACCCTAGATATCTGAATAAAATGTCTGTTGAGTGCAATAGATACAACCTAAGTGTGATCTTATGATATAAATAGATACTTCTCATGAATAAATTAGGTATATAAATAGAACTTTTCTATGAAAAAGTTACGATCACCGCCAATCTTAATATAATATGCAAAGTTTTAAAAAAACCTCATGTGAAATCTCTATTGATGGATGCAGAGACACATAAATTGTCCATGTCTCTCCTTCCTAGAAAACTGAGAACTCTTTCCCGCACCTTCCGTTTTTCCATCCGAAATATATTAAAGTATTGGCACCAAAATGTATTTGTCCTTTATCTCTGCTCTTGACAATCTCTTCTAGGTATAGGCCTCTGTATCTCATATCTCTCCTATGATCTATATTATTCTTGATTCTCTAATGTATCGAATATGTTTTTGTTTGCATAAATGATTGCCAGCATTGTCGTGGTTTGTTTATCTTTTTTAATGTCCTTCTGCGGTATACCAGAATGTTATATCATTTATCTGGAAAGAATTTATGTAGATAGATGGATTACAAGCTACTACAAATGTCTATGTCTATAACGTAAATATCATCATGTAACATGAATGAGTGACCTCATAGAATATATTTTTAAATTTTAGAATTATGTTGAAATTGTCCTGATGAAGACACAGTGTTTGTGTCGAAACACGTCGACAGACAACAGCTCCCTTAATTAGTTCTGGGAATCATCAAGTATTTCTGATAAAACCTTTTTGCACATATTATCATGATACAATAATTGATTTGTTTTATCTCATTTTAAACATAATTCTTTGTATGATTGAACATGTCCATATCAATTTTTATTATCATAATTAAATTTTCTATGTTATCATAGTATGCCGTTGCTCTAATTTTTTCTTGTGTATATTTGATTTCATTGTAAGATACATCACTCTTTCTTGCCAGATACTTATATTGTTTTTGCCTGGGTATTTACCTTTGCCATAAACTGCTTTGCCCTGACCCAGGAAATGTATTCTATTCACGGGGTCCCTGTTCAATTGCATGAAGAAGGCTGATAGCCAGAAACCGGTCCTTGGATGCTTGATTCCGGTCTAGGAAAGACATGGCTTGGTAGTTCAGGCTGGACTGTTCCCATGAGGCACAGGGTCAAGACAGATTTGCATATAGCTATTGTCTGACCTAGGGTGGTGTGGAGTGCAAACAAATGATGGATTTAGGCCCAGATCTTTGTACTGGGGTAAATGTAAGACATTGTTCTGCATTCTGTCCATCAACTGTGTTTTTTGCAACAGTTTTTACAACACCATGGGACTGGGGAAAAGGCTCATGTCTGAATCCTGGACCACCAGAAGACTTTTAGACATATGTAACAGATTGACCCAGTAAACTGTTGCACCCAATACGTGATGTCTGTGATTTTTTTGTCTAAAGAAGATAATAGCCAGTTTTTTACTTTTGAGATACAACCCTAGTATACCGTCCTTTCTGAAGGTGACCCCTCATCGCCTCTGCCCTGAGTGGTTCGCTCCCCTGTCTCTCTGCCGAGACACAGTATCGTAGAAGCTGTGCTGCTTTGCATATAACTGTGCCATTGTTTTTCGCCTGCAAGTTAAATTGTGTTTGCCTCGCTTGCCTGTACCATTTCTGTATTGTAGTTGGCTTTTTGCGCGATATCCCCCGGCGCCCTGCTCTGCTCCCCCCTCCATTTTGTCCCTGTTGTTGTGCTTCCTGAGCCCGCCCCGCCTCCCAGCTGAGCCGCCCTCCCACTACCTATTTACGGCGCCCCCGGACCTCGTAGCGCTGTGACCCCTCATCGCCTCTGCCCTGAGTGGTTCGCTCCCCTGTCTCTCTGCCGAGACACGGTATCGTAGAAGCTGTGCTGCTTTGCATATAACTGTGCCATTGTTTTTCGCCTGCAAGTTAAATTGTGTTTGCCTCGCTTGCCTGTACCATTTCTGTATTGTAGTTGGCTTTTTGCGCGATATCCCCCGGCGCCCTGCTCTGCTCCCCCCTCCATTTTGTCCCTGTTGTTGTTGTTGTGCTTCCTGAGCCCGCCCCGCCTCCCAGCTGAGCCGCCCTCCCACTACCTATTTACGGCGCCCCCGGACCTCGTAGCGCTGTGACCCCTCATCGCCTCTGCCCTGAGTGGTTCGCTCCCCTGTCTCTCTGCCGAGACACGGTATCGTAGAAGCTGTGCTGCTTTGCATATAACTGTGCCATTGTTTTTCGCCTGCAAGTTAAATTGTGTTTGCCTCGCTTGCCTGTACCATTTCTGTATTGTAGTTGGCTTTTTGCGCGATATCACCCCGGCGCCCTGCTCTGCTCCCCCCTCCATTTTGTCCCTGTTGTTGTTGTTGTGCTTCCTGAGCCCGCCCCGCCTCCCAGCTGAGCCGCCCTCGCCCCTCCCCCTCCACTACCCATATATGACAGTAGTTCCCGCGCGCAGCGACCGCGCCCAATCCGCGCCGAAGGTGCGCCGAAGGTAAGCCCGTCTACGCCCGTCCGCGCCTGGACCGCGCCCAGCGCCAGACCCCCTGGCCCCCTCATTTCCCATCCCTCCCGCATTACCTACGATGCCTCCACCCTCCTAGCCCTTAACCCCGGCCGCTCCCCCAACTGCGTCCAAGCCGCCCCTGGACACACCCATGGACCCTTCTCCTGCAACTCCTGCAAGTTCGACGACACCAAGAACAACTCCTCATCCACGAACACAAAACAGATAACCGACCCCAACCATCTAAAATGCATCCTACTCAACACCCGATCGGTCCACAGGCACGCCATTGACCTATGGAATCTACTAGACACCATCTCTCCGGACGTCGCCTTCCTTACTGAAACATGGATGAACGCCTCCTCCGCCCCAGACATCACCATTGCCATCCCAGAAGATTATAAGATCATACGCAAGGACCGTACCGGCCACACAGGAGGAGGAATCGCTATCGTCCATAAGAAATCCATCCATATCTCAACCAGCTCTGACGTCAACCTCGCCAACTCTGAACACCTTCACTTCCAGATCCACATCGACCCCAAGACCACACTCAGAGGCACCCTCCTTTACAGGCCTCCTGGACCCCGCGCACAATTTAGTGAGGACATCACGGACTTCATCACTCCACACGTGCTCCCCTCCAAAGACTACATCCTTATAGGAGACCTCAACTTTCACCTTGAAAAGAACAACGACCGCAACTCCACCACCCTTCTGGACAACCTCGCCAACCTCGGACTTAAACAACTGGTCACTTCCCCCACCCACATCGCAGGTCACACCCTCGACCCTATCTTCACCTCCAGCAATCATGTCTCCTTCAGCCACACCACGAAGCTCCTTTGGACTGACCACAGCTGCGTTCACTTCATCTACAACAAGCCCAAACCCAACAACCACCCACAACCAACTCTGCAAAGAAACTGGAACAAAATCACCATCGACCAGATCTCCACATCGCTTCTGCTAAACCCCCCAGCCCATTCATCAAACCCCGACCAAGCCGCCACCAACCTCACCCTTTGGCTATCCAACAGCGCCGACATCCTAGCACCACTGAAAAAACGACAAAGCAAACTTGGCAGCAAGAAGGCCTCATGGTTCAACGATGATCTTAAGAAATCCAAGAAACTCTGCCGCTCCCTTGAGAAGGCCTGGAAAAAAGACCCAACCACCAGCACCAAGGACGCCTTCAAAAACGCCACCCGCATACACCATCAACTGATCCGAAAGGCCAAGAAAACCGCCTTCAAGGAACGACTAGATAACAACGCCCACAACAGCAAGGAACTTTTCAACATTGTCAAGGAATTTACCAATCCCTCGGCCAACTCTAACGACATCACCCCCTCTCAAGCCCTCTGCGACTCCCTAGCCTCATTCTTCCACAACAAAATTGCAGACATCCACAACAGCTTCGACAACCAACCCGGAGACCAACCCACCCAACCATCTGCTGGACCGTCACCCCCCTCAAACATCCTTAATGACTGGAACACAATCTCCACTGAGGATACCATCCGCCTGATGAACTCCATCCATTCAGGGTCCCCCACAGACCCATGCCCTCACCACATCTTCAACAAATCAGACTCCATCATTGCACCGCACCTCCGAGACGTCATTAACTGCTCCTTCAAATCCGCCACCTTCCCGGAAAGCTGGAAACACGCTGAACTCTGCGCCCTCCTGAAGAAACCCACAGCTGACCCCACCAAACTCAAAAACTACCACCCTATCTCGCTCCTTCCATTCCCGGCCAAAGTCATCGAGAAAGCTGTCAACAACCAGCTCGCCGCCTTCCTCGATGCCAACAAATCCCTCGACTCCTCACAGTCCGGCTTCCGAGCAAAACACAGCACTGAGACCGCCCTCATTGCAGCAACAGACGACATTCGAACCCTACTGGACAATGGAGACACAGTCGCCCTCATCCTCCTCGACCTCTCCGCAGCCTTTGACACAGTCTGCCATAGCACCCTTCTACAGCGACTCAGAAACATCGGAATCCAAGGAAAAGCACTGGAATGGATCACCTCGTTCCTCACCGGAAGAACCCAGAAAGTCCGCCTCCCACCATTCAAGTCAGAGGCCACTGAAGTCATCTGCGGCGTACCACAAGGATCTTCACTCAGCCCCACCCTTTTCAACGTATACATGAGCCCCCTCGCGGCCATCGCCCGCCAACACAACCTAAACATCATCTCCTACACGGATGACACTCAACTGATCATATCACTCACCAATGACCCTAGCACCGCCAAAACCAACCTACATGAAGGAATGAAAGAAGTAGCCGAATGGATGAAACACAGCCGTCTGAAACTGAACTCTGATAAAACAGAAGTCCTCATCTTAGGTTCCTCCCCATCCGCATGGGACGACTCTTGGTGGCCAGAAGCCCTTGGAAAAGCACCCATCCCGACAGACCACGCACGGAACCTGGGCGTCATCCTGGATTCCTCTCTTTCAATGAACAGACAAGTCAACGCCGTCTCTTCTTCCTGCTTCAACATCCTTTGCATGCTCAAAAAAACATTTCGTTGGATCCCCACCGAAACTAGGAAAACGGTCACCCACGCACTGGTCATGAGCCGCCTGGACTACGGAAACACCCTATACGCCGGGACTACCGCTAAACTCCAGAAAAAACTCCAACGAATCTAAAACGCCTCTGCCAGGCTCATATTAGACATCCCGCGTAAAGAACATATCTCTGGTCACCTGAAAAACCTCCACTGGCTTCCCGTCAATAAGAGGATCACTTTCCGGCTCCTAACCCACTCACACAAAGCACTCTACGAAATCGGACCAGAATGCCTCAACACACGACTGTCCTTCTACACCCCCTCCCGCCAGCTTCGATCCTCCAACCAAGCCCTTGCCACTGTACCTCGCATCAACAAGACCACCATGGGAGGTAGATCCTTCTCCTACCTGGCAGCTAAAACCTGGAACTCTCTTCCCACTCACCTTCGCCTTACCCAGAACCACCTAGCATTCAGAAAGCAACTTAAAACGTGGATATTTGACAAGTAACTCCCCACCCCCTCTTAAGCGCCTTGAGACCCACTGGGTATGTAGTGCGCTATATAAATCCTTTGACTTGACTTGACTTGACTTGAAGGGGTAACAGGAAGCTCTTTTGTTCTTCTACGGTAGGTAGGTCTGATGATGTTTGAATATATGTCTGGGTTTCATCCAGATCGGATTCTATTCCTATATTGTAGTAACTTGACAAATTAGTAATTTCTCAATCTATGTAAAAATGGAACAGGGGAAACTGAACAGACCTCGGATGTCAGGTAGGGTGTCAAGGTGAATGTAGCAGTTGAACTTCCTATTCAATTTGACAGAAAGGAGTCAAACTGATCCATGGTAGTTTGCGTTGCTGTCAACATCATGGCCAAATGATCAAGGAGAATGGAAAGGGGAGACCACTTGGTCACCCCGAACATATGGATGGGTGCCCCGATCCCCTGGGAAACTGTTGCGGGTGGGGGGCATGTTCCGGCCGGTATGCCCATAGCGGCGTGGCCGGAGCACGCCCCTACCGCCCAAAAAGGGTTGTCCTAAACACCCGCTCGGAAGTCCGTGTACCGATGGGCGTGATGGGGGCACGGCCTCACCTTCCCGCTGCTGGATAAAAGGCGCGGGAATCCAAGGAGGCGTCCTCTTGTTCCTGCGCTCTGAAGGCTGCACCACTCGTCGCTCGTGAGCCCTCAAGGGAACAAGCTGCAGTTTTTTGAACTTGTAATCGTTGTTTTTCTGTTTCAGTAATCAAGGCGTAGCTGGAGTTCGAGTCACTTCGGGAAGACAGGCTGAGCTAACGTTGAACGCGGACATGCCTGGCAAGAAGGTTGGAAAGAGCTCTGAGATGGAACGTATGCTGCGTACATTGGTGAACCAGGTTTCGGCGATGGATCGAAAGTTCGGTAAAGTAGACCAGCTTGGTCGCGGCTTAGCGGCCCTCAGGAAACAAGTTGAGGCTCAAGCTGGCCCCTCAGGGCGACCTAAGAGAGTCATGGGGTCGGCTTTGCCAAACGTTACCCCAGGGGGGGATAAGGGGAAGAAGAGGAGGGTGAAAGCGGGTCCTAGCGAGGCCCCAGTCCCGATGGAGGTACCACCGATCCCAGTAGCGCCAGTGGCCAGCCCGGTACTCACACCGGATGGGTGTTTGCCAATCCCTGTGGTTATCACACAGCTGGAGGACGATCAAATGCCTCCTGAATTAGCACTTCAGTTAGCGGCTGTGTTACCCTGGTTGAAAAAGGGAGCGGGGGGATCCGCGGCTGTGGAAGACCCAGCCGAGGAGGCTAGACTGATTATTGAACAGTTACGGCAGACAAAGGATGCTGGGGCAGCGAACGTGCCTTCTATTTCCCCACAGGTGGCGAAGGTGGTCCCGGTGGATAACCAGGATAAGGCGACGGACACTGCTGGAAGTACGGCGGGAGCCGGTAAGAGATCCCTACCGATGATGGGGGAGGGCGCGGTACCCTCAAGGCGGGAAAGCTTGGCGCAACATGTTCCCATGGTTACTAAGGAGATGGTGTGGGCCAACAAATACATTAATATGTTTTCACTGTTGACTGATCATCGAGAGTTAGAATATGCCAAGACCCAGAAAGATTTATGGCACCCCAGTGTATGGCGGGCAAAAAAGGCGGAATTCAGGGTCGAGGAGTCGATGATGAACTGGATAAGGGCCTTTTCTCTCTTTGTGGCAAATATCGCTGAACGTACACCAGAACTGTTGAGCGACTTGGATTGTTATCAGAGCAGGATCACAAACTTCCATGAGAAGTATGGAGGTGAGGAGTGGAAAGGGTATGACGTGGCTTTTAGAAAAGTGAAAGAGTTTAACGAAGCATTGACTTGGGATTGTTTGGATACGGTATCTTGGCATGCGCAGCTCTTGCCAGGATCAGCGGGTGGTTCAAGCACGAATGGCTCCAGGGCATTTCCACAGAGGCAGTCACAGCCCTTTCGTCAGAACTACTGGGGGGAGTCTCAGCCTAGATAGGGCGGGAACGGAAATAAGCGAGGGGTGTGTTGGGGTTTCAATAAGGGAACGTGTAGCAGGCCGCAAGGAACGTGTAGGTTCAGGCATGCGTGCTCCGGTTGTGGTAACACCTCACACCCTGAAACTAGCTGCTGATCCAGGGCCAATAGCACCGGAGGCAAAGGGGGTACCAAGCAGGATTGATACGGTGCCCCGGAAGTCCACATCTTCGCCCGTAGATATCTTGGCTTTGACCCCTTGGCTGAACAGATACCCTGATCATGTGTCCGCCGGGATTCTGCAAGATGGCTTCTCATATGGCTTCAGGATCCCCGCGGGTGATTTTCGAGGGTCCGCCTCTTGTAAGAACCAACTGTCCGTTCAGCACAACCCGGTGGTTGCCGCCAAAAAGATCGCCAAGGAGGTTAGCTTGGGGCGAGTGGCAGGACCTTTTTGTAACCCACCAACGGCTGATTTTGTATGCTCCCCATTAGGAGTGGTACCAAAAAGGGAACCGGGGGAGTACAGGCTCATTCATAATTTGTCGGCGCCAAAGGGGGCTTCTGTCAATGAGGCGATCGACCCTGAGATTTGCAGTGTAAAGTATGCATCTTTCGATGACGCAGTGGTGCTGTTGAATCGCTTAGGCCCCAGTGCATTGTTAGCAAAGTCAGACATTGAATCTGCATTCAGGTTGCTCCCGGTGCATCCCCAAGATCAGCGCTTGTTGGGTTTTACGTTTCAGGGGAAATACTACATGGATATGTGCATGCCAATGGGTTGTTCAATTTCGTGTGCCTATTTTGAAATGTTTAGCTCATTTCTGGAGTGGGTGTTCGCAAAGGCCACAGGGCACCAACATGTGATGCATTATCTTGATGATTTCCTCTTTCTCGGCCCAGCGGGCACTCGGGACTGTGCCCTGGCATTGCAGGACTTCTGCGTGCTCATGCGGAGTTTCGGGGTTCCATTGGCGCCAGGTAAGACACTGGGGCCGACTACCTCCCTGGAGTTCTTGGGCATAGAACTAGACTCCGTGGAGGGTTGCTTCCGCTGCCGGCGGAGAAGATCGCCAAATTCAGGGCTTCCTTGTTGCAGTGTCTCCGGACCGAGAAAGTGACATTGCACCAATTACAGCAGACAGTGGGTCAGCTTAACTTTGCATTAAGGGTGATACCGATGGCTCGCCCTTTCGATCCATTGCCCAGTCCATGGTAGGCCTCAGGGAAGGGCACCACCGCACGAGACTGTCGGCGGAGGTTCGCCAGGACATGCTCATTTGGCTGGCATTCCTGGCGGACTTCAACGGCCGAGTGGTCTGGAGCAAACCCCCAGCCTCGTCGTCAGAACTCGGCTTATGGACCGACTCGGCGGGCAGCGTGGGGTTTGGTGCAATCCTCGGAAACCGTTGGTCGGCACAAAGATGGCCGGCATGGTGGCAGACAAACGGCTTGATGAGTAACATTGGCTTTCTAGAACTGTTCCCCATCTGGGTGGCTCTGAGACCGCTCGGTGGTATTTTGGTCCATAACATGATTGTGGTTGAGTGCATTAATCAGCAGGCAGCACGCTGCAAATGGATATTGCAATTGTTGAAAGAAATTGTGTTACGATGCTTGAGATTAAACGTACAGTTCAGGGCAAAACATGTGCCGGGTGTACTGAATAATGCAGCTGATGCGCTCTCTCGTTTCAAAATGCAGGCTTTCAGGGATTGTTTACCCTCAGCGGAGCTAGTGGCGGCACCATTTCCCGAAGCACTATGGCAAATCGGTGCCCCGGACTACAAAACCTCGTGGCAGCCAGTTTAGCGCCCAAGACAAGGAAAGCTTATGAAGGGGCGTTCCGCTCGTACTGCGCATTTTTGTGTCCAGCAGGGGAGCATAGATGGGGGCAGGAGGAGTCCTTTGTCCAATTTTTAGTGACACTTCATGGAGAAGGCCGGTCTGCGGCAACCGCAATTCGGTATAAGGCCGCCATATCATTTATGGCACAGCTCCATAGGGTCAGGGACCCGACAGACTCCTTTCTAGTCAGGAAGGCTTTGCGCGGCTGGTGGCGCTTAGAAGGGTGCAGAAAGGATAACAGGCACCCAATAGGATTTGATAAGTTGACCACCTTGCTGGCTAAACTAGAAGAGACATGCTCCTCGCCTAGCGAGGTAATACTATTCCGGGCAACGTTCACATTGGCGTTCTATGGGGCCCTGCGGGTGAGCGAACTTGTGGCGGCAAATAAGAGAGATACGGAAGGAGGCCTGCGCAGGGATCACATCCAAGTAAGGGGGATTCTCTGCTGATCTCGATAGCCAGGTCAAACACGGACCAGGAGGCCCAGGGGAATAGTGTTGTGTTGCAGCGCGCTCCAGGTAGTCCCGGTTGTCCAGGGAGGCATGTTGAGGCCTACCTAAAATAAAGGTTGACAATGTGGGGGACCTTGCTGCGACATACGGATGGCACCCCGTTGACAAGGTTTCAGTTCCAGAGGGTGCTGGCAATTACGATTGCAGCAGCGGGCTTGAACCCAAGTGATTTTGGGACTCATTCATTCAGGATAGGGGCCGCTACAGAAGCTACGGCTCTAGGTCTGCAGGCAGACGAGGTGAAGCAGTTAGGCCGTTGGTCTTTGAATTGTTTCAAGAGGTACGTGCGACTGCACATGTTGTAAATTACTGATGAAGTGCACTCACGCTTGTTGTCTTTTGTTTGGATTACAGTTTCACGAGCCTGTGACGAAGGGCGGAAATTGGGACCGGCCCAGTATTAGCTAACAACCGCATCAGGATTACGGAATGGAAGACGGGTGGTCTGGGTCGTGGGCCACTCATACGTGAGGCGTGCCGGGGACATATTCAAGACAGGTGATGTGATCCACACATATGAGGAATATGGGTTCAGGGTGTCCTTCCATGGGAAGGGCGGCCTTTGTATTGACCGACTGCAAAGTTTTGTGGAGGAATTATTAGGGCGGCACAGGTCACTGCCATCTGTAGTCATAGTGCACATTGGGGGCAATGACTTGGTAAGACTGGGCAGACGAGCTTTAGTTGAGCACATACTTTCTGTAGTTAGCTGGTTGGCAAGAAGGCTCCCGGGATGTACGATTGCCTGGTCTCACATGATTCCCAGGAGGGTATGGCGGGGTGGTTTGTCCATGACAGCGTTGAACCATTCGGTAAAGAGGGTCAACAATAAAATGGAGAAATTGTTTCGCTCTGCTCATCTCCAAAGCATATCTCATGGGTGCATCTGGGGCGATCACTGTTATTCTGATGATGGGGTACACCTGTCCAGGGTGGGTAATGACTTACTGATAGGAGACATGATAGCTTGGCTAGTGGGTTTGAGGAGACATGACCTATAGGAGGTGTGGGGGGGCCAGATAGTCGGTCAACTATCTGGCCTGTGGTGGTAAGGTCATGATCAGTGAGCAGTGATTTCAAGGTCCCTAGGGGGGGCGCCACCCACTATGGATGGGAGCGCCCGGGGGGAGGCGGCCATTAGCCCCTCCCATGGGAGGCGGCACCCATTACGGATGGGTCGCCCAGGGGGAGACGGCCATAGGCCCCTCCCAGGGGGAGACGGCTATATGCCCCTCCCCAGAATTTCCCGGGGGCCAGATATCCGCTCCGGCGGAAGAGAGTGCGGGGAAAGGGGGAGAGTCCATGCTGTCCTTCTTACGGATACCTCGCACGGGAACTCGGACGACCTTAAGATGGCGTCAAGTGAAAGGGGGCCCCCACGACAAGGGAAGTTACAGTTGGCTGCGAGGGTAAAGTCCTCTGCGCATGCGCCACTCACTCGTGAGGGCGGGAATTTGGTGATAGGAATCTGACACCGGTTAAGACCTTGCCGTTGGCCCTTAATGTTAGGATGTACAAATTCGAATGTAATCCATTTGTCATGATGTTAGACTCGGCTAGGAAATCTTTGTATTAGAGATTTGTTAAGGTTAGCCTGAATACCTGTCTTCATCAAATGTAATTGAAGTTGAATTTGTACATGATACATGAAACGTTTTAATTTAAAGTTTTAAATTTTGTTTCATATTTTAATAAATACGGCCGGGGGGGGTCATGAGGCCCCCCTGCCTTCCAAAAAGTTCAAACTTTGTCTGTCTCCTCCCATTGTGATTGGTGTTGGAAGGGGTGGCGGGCATCCCGGCCCATATGGAAAGGGGAGACCACTCGGTCACCCCGAACGTATGGATGGGTGCCCCGATCCCCCGGGAAACCGTTGCGGGTGGGGGGCATGTCCCGGCCGGTATGCCCATAGCGGCGTGGCCGGAGCACGCCCCTACCGCCCAAAAAGGGTCGTCCTAAACACCCGCCCGGAAGTCCGTGTACCGATGGGCGTGATGGGGGCGCGGCCCCGCCTTCCTGCTGCTGGATAAAAGGCGCGGGAATCCAAGGAGGCGTCCTCTTGTTCCTGTGCTCTGAAGGCTGCACCACTCGTCGCTCGTGAGCCTTCAAGGTAACAAGCTGCAGGTTTTTGACCCACCCACCAGCCCCTGTTGCAAAATATTTGAAATGAATAAAGTCGGATATGCTATTTTGATTGTAATAAAACATGTTTATTGGAATCGTTGCTTTCATCGTGAATTGATGACAAAAGTATGCTTGTAATTGAATACTTGTTTATAGGCCTTTTCTCCTACGTAGAAATGTTAAGTAATGGATGCAATAAAGATTGTTCTGTGCTTTAGGACCTTTTTCCTTTGTAGCAATGTGGAAGTCAGTGGATTTATCAAGCTGTTTACAAAAGCAAGCATAGTTTTCTTTCCCTTAGTAGGTAACTAATTGTCGTATTTATTTAGTTTTCGTCGGGCGGTAAGGTCATGATCGGTGTGCAGTGATTTCAAGGTCCCTAGGGGGGGCGCCACCCACTATGGATGGGAGCGCCCGGGGGAGGCTGCCATTTTCCCCTCCCACGGGGGGCGGCACCCATTACGGATGGGTCGCCCAGGGGGAGACGGCCATAGGCCCCTCCCAGGGGGAGACGGCTATATTCCCTCCCCAGAATTTCCCAGGGGCCGGATATCCGCTCCGGCGGAAGAGAGTGCGGGGAAAGGGGGAGAGTCCAGGATGTCCTTCTTACGGATACCTCGCACGGGAACTCGGATGACCTTAAGATGGCGTCGAGTGAAAGGGGGCCCCCACGACAAGGGAAGTTACAGTTGGCTGCGAGTGTAAAGTCCTCTGCGCATGCGCCACTCACTCGTGAGGGCGGGAATTTGGTGATAGGGATCTGACACCAGTTAAGACCTTGCCGATGGCCCTTAATGTTAGGATGTACAAATTCGAATGTAATGCATTTGTCATAATGTTAGACTCGGCTAGGAAATCTTTGTATTAGAGATTTGTTAAGGTTAGCCTGAATACCTGTCTTCATCAAATGTAATTGAAGTTGAATTTGTACATGATACATGAAACGTTTTAATTTAAAGTTTTAAATTTTGTTTCATATTTTAATAAATACGGCCGGGGGGGGGTCGTGAGGCCCCCCTGCCTTCCAAAAAGTTCAAACTGTGTCTGTCTCCTCCCATTGGGATTGGTGTTGGAAGGGGTGGCGGGCATCCTGGCCCATACAGGAAGGTCCAAGTTTTCACTGGTTCCCGGGAGGTGCAACTGGAACAGAAATGTGTCATGTCGCTCATTTGCCCAGTCCAGCGCCACATTCTACAGACTCAAGAATACCCTCTCCATCTCATGCTTAGTTTGGAATATGGACTGAAACAGTGACAGTGAAGAGTGGAAGGAACGCTCATTTGACCTGTTTGGGAATCACACTTTACCTTGGGCTGGTGTATTTTTTCAGACTTTAGATATGGAACCACTGACCCACTGAATTGCCTATCTGGATCCCCGGTCTGTGGAGCAAGGAAAGCAAACGTCAGTTGCATCATAGCTCATGGTCAGCTGCTTGGTACTTCCAAAGCTGGAAAAGCTGAAAACCTGATTATTACAATAATCAGTGATAGTTAACAATTTTTCATTTTTGTTTTATATTTTTGTTGTTGCATTTTTAAACTGGGTTACATTTTAGATGCACAAAGTCTAAGACGCATGTGGCAGTTACGCTCTTTACGAAATAAGTAAAGAAAACAAATAAATCATATATCTGCTCAAAAGATAAACCTACGTTTTCCACAAGACCGCTTTGTGATACATGTTGTATACATAACTTCAAGGGGCATTTATTTCTGTTGGAGCATTTGTACTGAATAAGGTCACCACTTTGCTTCAAGTCATCAGAACATCATGTTTCCTGTCCTTGGCTTCTGTCTTCCAAGCCATTGTTATCAGGTCAGTTGGTGCAATTTATTTAATGGAAGTAATTGGAGTCTACTACACCCAGAATATGTTAGGCTGCCAAATGAAAGTGTAGAATTGGAAACACGGGACCTGATCACAGAACAGTTTGACTGATCTTTGGCAGTAAGTAAAGCAATGCCTGGTAAAAGATCCATTTACTACTGTACCTTTAAAGCAAATTTGTGTAGGTAGCAATATGTGACAAGAATATTTGTGCATATTTGTTGTAGTGTTAATCCGGAGTGTTGCTTTATATGTTGCTGTTTTTGTGCTACATTATTGCATTGTGTTGTGTGTTGCACTGTTGTTGTTGTGTTGTGTTTTTTGTCATATTATTTTGTTGTGATATGTCATTCTTAGAGATGCAAACAAATGCTTTTATATTTCCAGCCAAAAGCAGTTTCTTTCTAGTGACTACGAAACATTGACCACTCTAATGTGGTGAGTACACTGCTGCTTCAGCTCTTCAAGTATTTCAGACACCTGTCAGCACAAAACTGTGGCAGAGGACATACCATGAATCAGTACTTCCAGTGCTCACTTTAAGAGTTGCAACCCAAGGTGTCCTGATGACATGAAGCGAGATAGCAAAACTACTGGTGAAACAGACAGGGTGCATTCTTAGACATTAAGCGGTTTTGGGGTGCTCTAAGCAATTCGATTCTGCATTTATGCTGAATGAAGCAAATAGTGTTCCATGTCATGTTCTCTGCTGTGGCTATTTATATATTGCGAGAGAGAACATGTTTATTGCAGCAGCTCCCAACTTGGTAGCAAGGCCTATCCATGCTTTTTCCCTTTATAAGCCTGGAAGGGAGGATGACGTCATTTGTTATTTTCTGTTGCCCTATTTTAGGTAAAAGTAATTGTTCCATCCTTTGTTGTGCTTTGCGTTCTGATATTTATTTATTCATGTATTTATTCATTGGTTTATTTATTTACTATAACATTTTTAACCCCTCCCATGCTCGTGACGGAACCGTTCCATCACGAGCCTCGGGTGGGCTGTGCTGGAGACGGAACGGTTCCGTCACGGCCTGCTCGCCGCGCCGGCGCGGCGCGAATTCCGCACCTGCGCTGATGTTCTGAAGAGTGGGCGGGGCCGTGACGGAACCGTTCCGTCACAATCACAGCTCACCCATGGGCCGTGACGGAACGGTTCCGTCACGAGCACGGGACCGTCGCGCGGCCCCGCCTCCCCCTTCGCGCTGCGGCGGAATAGGCGCCGCAGCGAAGGGGTTAAAGAGAGACATATGCCAGAGGTCTGACTTCGAGGCACACCATGTATTCTGATTATGAAATAAACATGTTTTGTAAAACAATACAAATAAAAGGAGAACTGCAGATATTGAGGGGCGAGAGAAAGGAAGGGAAGGAGAGAGAGCAGGAGGGTAGTGCGGAAGAGGTAGGAAAGACAGTGTGAACAGAGAAGAGGTACTCTGTAAGAATGCTGGGATAATGCTTGCTTCTTATGCTGTAAAATAGATACTTTGAAGGTAACAATGATTGTACGTATTGGTTGTGGTGTGGTAGAGGTATGGTGAGTTCATCAAGGCAATGAGGAGAAAAACAATCTGCTATTCTGCGCGTTTTATAGTATAGTCCCGGTACAGGAATTTTGCTTATCTCCAGAGTAGAAGTTGTTTTACAGAGTTTTATAAGGCTTTAAAAATGTTGAAAAACCTCAATGATATTATTGGGTATGATTATTTTATAGTTTTACATCTGTTAAGTTCTGAGTTTCCCTTCATCTCAATATTTTCACGAGGCTCCATTTTAGAATGATCAGTTTGCAGCCTGAGTTGGAGCATACCTAAGTTGATGGCCGAAGAGATCATATCAGGTGCGGCCCGTGCAGGTCAGAGTGGTGAGGCGGGGGGAGGGGATTCAACATACGAGGCCAAGTGAAACCTAAATTTTAATAAAAGAAAACCGTTGGTGACTTTCCATATCAGGCACAGAACTCTTGGCCCCTGTTGGCTCCATTGATGCAAAGCATACTCCAACAGCCCAATGGAGTTAAGGCCGTCAGAGAAAGGGCATTACACAGCCCACATTTAATGTGGATGGTTTGATGTCCTTTCTTCTGTAGGTCACTACCAGGTAAAACCCCCGGTAGTGAGAAAAGAAGAAAATAAATACTGACCCCCCCCCAACCAAGAAAATAATCTGTTGAAGTTGGGGTTATTAGGTATTTTTTTCTTTTTACTTTAGAAATGTTTGGTGAGCAGCTGCAAAAAACGATGGTGGCTGCCCACTACATTTGTATTCCTTGACAGGAACAACCATTAAGGTTCAGAGATTACCACTGGGCTGGCAGATGGAAGCTAGGCAAGGTGGTTTAGACCCAGCCATATGCATATCAGTCTTGACCCAGTGCCTCACAGGAACAGTCCAGAACAAACTGCTAAGCTAGGTCCTCCCTGGACCAGAAACAAGCATCCTGGGATCGGCTTCCTCAGCCAGGCTAGCTTGATTCCAGTGGCACATTGAGCAAGGGACCCACATCTGGGCATACCCATCCCACTTACGGTGAAAAGTGCTAGGCAAACAAATGATGGAAGGAATGCTGAATAAACCATACATTCACCCCCAGCCAGGAGATCTGGGTTAAACCCATTGTTCTTTTGCTCACCATGCCACCCCAGTTTTAGACCCAGCCATATGCAAATCAGTCTTTACCCTGTGCCTCATGGGAACAGCCCAGACCGAACTGCCAAGCCAGGTCTTCCCTAGACCGGAAACAGGCATCCTGGGACTGGTTTCTGGGTATTACCCTTCATCAGCCAGGCTAGCTTGAATCCAGTTGCACAGTGAGCAAGGGACCCACGTCTGGGCATACCCATCCCACTTAGGGTGAAAAGCGCTACACAAACAAATGATGGATGGAATGCTGAATAAATCATACATTCTCCCCAGTCAAGAGATCTGAGTTAAATCCATCGTTCTTTTGCTCACAATGCCACCCCAGTTACACCCAGCCAAATGCAAATCAGTCTTTACCGTGTGCCTCATGGGAACAGTCCAGAATGAACTGGCAAGCCAGGTCCTCCCTGGACTGGAAACAAGCATCCTGGGACCGGTTTCTGGGTATTACCCTTCATCAGCCAGGCTAGTTGAATCCAGTGGCACAGTGAGCAAGAGACCCACGTCTGTTGTAGTTGTTGATGGGGAGGTTAAATTATATTGCTATGCGATATCGCCGTGAGTATGGGATAATCAAATGGGTCAGGAGATTTTAGTGTTTTATCTTTAGAAGAGGGCTGATTTTGTATAAGGTGCAGGTATGATAATGGCTTGAATTTGTGTGTTGAAGGATAATTGAGAGTTGAAAATAATTCCTAGGTTTCATACTACTTTCTACTTTTGACATACTACTTGTGAGAGGGAATGCCACAAGATGGTTTTGGTCTCTTAGAGTTAAAGCTTTTTCTTCCTCTGTCCATCATTGTTATTTTGGTTCCTCTTAGAAGGCAGAATCCAGTTGGGGTTTCAGAGAATAAGGGGTTTGATATGGAAACAAAACACTGATTAAAGATCGTCTGACGATGTGAGAGCAGTGCTCCTTAAAATCTTGGCTTGCAACCGAATCCAGCGAGGAACTAGGAAAGTGAGGAAAGCACAACACCATCTTTATGTGGTGTGTGCTAACACTCTGGGATGTACCCATATACACCGAGCAGGACTTTGCGCTCGTCGGACGCTACCCTCTTGTCCCAATCCCGTTTTAAACTGGCCACGGTGGGGGGACGTGCTTTCTCCAACACACTCCCAGCTTTGTGGAACAAACTGGCCCCAGAACTAAGGAAGGAATGCAATCTGTTATCCTTTAGAAAAAAGTTTAAAACTGTACTGTTCAAGCAAGCATGGAGCAGCCTCTAGGCGTTGGGTTAAGATCAAGTAAATACCGAACCCCACTACGTAATCTGGACAAACAGCGCTTAGAGACCCCGGTGGTTATAACGCGCTATACAAATTAAATAAATAAATAAATAAATAAATAAATACCTCCTCAGAACAGGTTAGGGATACAGATAAGCTCATCCTATCGTGGAGAAGATGAGTCCTTAAGGGTTCACAGTTAGTGAGATTGGAAACCATATAGCACCAGATGCAGATACATGAAATAGGTTCCTTGTTAGTCTCTCTGAGTGATCATAACAAAAGGTGAGAGTGTTGCGAGGACTGATGAAAGCTGATCAATTTATGAGTTGTTGCTAAAACAGAACTTCTTTACAGTTTTGTTTTCGAGCCTTTGCATTATTCGTGGCAAAAATTTCTGTCTTGGCTGTAATCACTGGTGCCATATGTCTAGTCACATTGTGACAAAATGAAATAAATAAGATTTTCATTTTCTTATACAGTTTTCTTTAATTTCATGCATGGCCTAGAGCACATTTTTCAAGTAGGTGGAGTGTGGAGCATTTCCTAGAGATTTTAGGAAAACCAAGTTCTTCGTGGTATGCTTCCAGAAAACAAAATGCACAGGAAAGTCACATATATAGACTGCAGTGTTTTCTACTTAACGCAACTGAATCTAAATTCCCTGACAATATTGTAATCACTCTAATAATGCATAAAGCAAACCTTTACCCTTGCCTTTCCTAAAAAAAAGTGTATTGAGATTTGAAATTGGCCCTGAAAAAACTACAAAAATAGGGAGGAAAAGTGTTAAAGTTATAGCATAATGTATACTCTCAATTGTACTTTTGCTAACAGTACAGGGAGTAAGTGTACCAATTCCTCTTGCAGTTGTCATCAGTCAAGGGTAAGTGGTGATGAAAAAGCAATTCTGTAGTTTGTTCGTTACCGCAAAATACAAAGGACACACAATGATGTGCCAGATGTACTGAAAGTTGCTCAAGGCCATTTTTGAAGATGGAAGTTGGTTTTGTGCTTGAGCAATTTTACACCATATGTTCAAATAAATAATGAACATTCCTTCTCGGCTGATGACAGTTTTCAGTTAAAATTATTTTCACTGTGAACTGCTTTCATTTTCCATCGCGGCGATCTTGTTTAAACCCATATATCTTGTATGTATCTCATTTTAAGCTGGGGAACTATTTTCACAGCACAAACAAAATGTTCTTATTTTGTATTTCTTCACCCGGTAACTTAAGCTACTCCTTGCGACAGCTTGTGTGTAAAACGTGATTTCAATTACTTGTCCTACGTTTTTGCAGTTGTACAATATATTTTTAATTCTAAAATGTACGGTGAACGTGTTCATTGCATCTGTGCATGTCTAAAAAAGAAAGATAATACTTATTGACTCACATTGTCAAGACATATAACTGGTAAAACCTATATTTGTCAGTACTTTTGGAAACATTTATAATGTTCACTTTTTAAATTGCATATTTGTTAAAGCATAGATACTAAACATGTAAAAACATGGCACATATTAAGTATCAGAAACTAAAGCAGCTTATCAAATAAAGCCGTATGCTTGACTGAACTGCTCCTCGCTCTTCCGTGCCCCTCCCACAGAACGCTAGCCCCCTCACGAGTTTTGGATTTCCACTTCAAATCCCTTCTTTCGGCTTCAGCACATAGGTGAAATAAATAGACTATGAGAGAGGTCGCACATTTTTTCTAATCCAGGCTCATCTCAGCTCTGCAACATTTCGGGAGCTGTAAGTTAAACCAATAGTTGTGGGGCATGGCCGACAACCAGAGAGCCAAGGGCTGCAGCAAGCAAGGGGTGGGTGTGGTTTTGCTCCCAGTGACCACATGTTGGCTCTCAAGTGGGTGAGTTGTACATTTCCTGGAAGTACTTTAAAGCATCTCAAAATGCTTAAGGTTGTAGCATGCTGGCCCCCAGCAGGGTTTGAGCGCAACACACATGGCATGCTGGCTTGAGAAAGGGCTGTGGCCCACAATCCCATCACCAAACATCTCAGTGTTGGCTGGGTGTGAGTAAAACCAGACATGGGGGCAGGCAAATCAATCTACACAGTGCAGGATCATAGCGCAAGCACCATAGCAAGGATTCAGGAGTAGAGTAAACATTTTTCTCTTTGGGATCTCCTGTCATTCTGTGGCATTCTAGAGGTAAGCTCAGTCAGGGCATCAATGTTTGCAAAGAGCTGCATTGAGTGAGGATTTTTCAAAACTCAGTTAAAATTACAGGATCATAGTTAGACTGTCAGATTCCATATGTACTTCTTGGGATTTATTGAGACGCAGTGCAAACCATCCAGATTGTGGTAACTTAATATAATATTGGTGACTTCTTAGGATTAATACATGTTAGTGGTTACACGCTAAAAAAACTAAAAAACTGAAATGCATAATATAAGTGAAAACTCTCCAACGAAAAGAGAATAAGACCCCTTAAAAATAGTTTCTCTCCCATTTTTGGAGGTCCAGTAGAATCTGGGTCTAGGTGAAAAAATAGAAAATATGCTTCAGCAAAGTTTATCAAGACATCTTGAAGCCATCACATTATATTTCTTCACCTTGAAAGAACCCAAACACCTTCCCTCTTGCAAAGTCTAATTTATCCCAGGATAGTTGTTTGGGGATTCAGAAAGAGAATGGAGTGAGTTTTGATTTACAGTTTTGTATAGCGCGAACAAGACCCAGGAGGGTGTCAGAGCTCTTCACATAAAGGAAGGGAAGAACAAAGTAAAGGGGACATTGCAAAGGGGGTAACAGATGATAATATAATGAACTAATACAAGTGTACAAGGATGCGAATAAACATTACATAGTAGGGTATGGCAGATTCATGAGCATTACAGTTGTTAGGCCAAAAAAAGAGAGAAATCAAAGGAAATTTAATAAACAGATGAACTATGGCCATTGAAGGCAAGAACTTGTTCATTAGGTTTATTTTTACTTCATGTTCGAAGGCAGTCATCACGGGGATTCTGCGGATTTCCAGTGGGAGAGAGTTCCAGATCTTCGGTGCCGAACTGCTCCTTGCTCTTCCGTGCCACTCCCACAGAACGCTAGCTCCCTCATGAGTTTTGGATTTCCACTTCAAATCCCTTCTTTCGGCTTCAGCACATAGGTGAAATGAATAGACTATGAGAGAGGTCGCACATTTTTTCTCATCCAGGCTCATCTCAGCTCTGCAACATTGCGGGAGCTGTAAGTTAAACCAATAGTTGTGGGGCATGGCCGACAACCAGAGAGCCAAGGGCTGCAGCAAGCATGGGGTGGGTGTGGTTTTCCTCCCAGTGACCAAATGTTGGCTCTCAAGTGGATGAGTTGTCAATTTCCTGGAATCTCTTGGAAGCACTTTAAAGCATCTCAAAATGCTTAAAGTTGTAGCATGCTGGCCCCCAGCAGGGTTTGAGTGCAACACACCTGGCATGCTGGCTTGAGAAAAGGCTGTGGCCCACAATCCCATGACCAAACATCTCAGTGTTGGCTGGGTGTGAGTAAAACCAGACAATGGGGCAGGCAAATCAATCTACACAGTGCAGGATTATAGCGCAAGCACCATAGCAAGGATTCAGGAGTAGAGTAAACATTTTTCTCTTTGGGATCTCCTGCCATTCTATGGCATTCTAGAGGTAAGCTCAGTCAGGGCATCAATGTTTGCAAAGAGCTGCACTGAGTGAGGATTTTTCAAAACTCAGTTAAAATTACAGGATCATAGTTAGACTGTCAGATTCCATATGTACTTCTTGGGATTTATTGAGACGCAGTGCAGACCATCCAGATCGTGGTAACTTAATATAATATTGGTGACTTCTTAGGATTAATACATGTTAGTGGTTAAACTCTAAAAAAACAAAAAAAACTGAAATGCATATTTATTTATTTATTTATTTTATGTGATTTTTAAAGCGCGCAAATACCCTTACGGGTGTCTTGGCGCTAGCGTAGCAGAACTCTCTCTTGTGAAGAAAAAATGGTAATTTATGCTGAAAACAACCAAGTCTTAAGTTTCTTTCTGAAATTAAGAAGCGTGGGAGCGGTTTTAATATGGAGTGGTAACGTATTCCAAAGTTTGGCTGTCGATATGGTAAAACAACTGTCTCCCCAATTGGTCTTTCTTGTGCGCGGAACCTTCAACAGATGGGCTGTTGATGAGCGTAAAGTTCTTGAATGCTCAAGCGGGCAGAAAGCTTTTTTTAGGAATAGTGGGCCTAGATTATTGATGGCTTTGTAGGCTATGCATAAAGCCTTGAACTTGATCCGACTCCTAACTGGGAGCCAATGCAACTGTCTGATGTAGGGGGAAGTGGATGTGAATTTGGGAATGGTTAGTAGAATCCTGGCCGAGGCGTTTTGCACAGTCTGTAGTCTGTTGAGGACCTTTTCTTAGGCGTTCAGTAGGAGGGCGTTGCAATAGACTGTTCTCGAGAACACCAGGGTGCTAATTAGAGTTTTACCCGCAGACGTCGGTAGGTATGGAAGTAGTTTTTAAATCCTTTTTAGAATATAAAAGGATGAGGATACCACCGAGTTGGCATGTTGGAGGAAGGTAATCTTGTTGTCAAATATGACTCCCAGATTACGTACCTTGACTATCGGTTGGGGAGGCGCTCCCATCTGAGGTGGCCACCACTGGAGGGACCAGTTAGGTTGCAAGTTCCCGAATGTCATCACCTCTGTCTTATCAGAGTTTAGTTTCAGACAGTTAGATGACATCCAAGAACTTATTGCCTTCATTCCCTCTTGAAAGTTGGCCGCGACTGAGATACCGTCGTTGTATACCGATAAAACCAGTTGGGTGTCGTCCGCATAGGTTGTTAGGGCAATTCCATAGGATTTTATAACCCTCGCTAAGTCCGAAACATAAATGTTAAAAAGCGTTGGACTTAGCGAGGAGCCCTATGGTACTCCACAAGGGTGAGAAAAGGTCTGGGAGGTGTAATTGCCCAGCTTAACTGTCTGAGGACGATTGGCTAAGAACGAGGCAAGGAGTTCTTTAGCTTTGCTTTTTATACCTAAGGCAGAGACACGGTCGATCAAGGTGACATGATCGACCGTGTCAAAAGCTGCGGAGAGATCTAAAAGTATTAATACCGCAGATCCTCCCCTATCCATTGTGGTCCTTATCTCATCTGCTGCTTTGAGTAGCACTGTCTCCGTTCCGTGACCTTGTCTAAACCCAAATTGGGTGTCGTCAAGTAGATTGTTGTCATTAATGAATTTCGAAAGTTGCGTGTTCATGATTTTTTCGAAAATCTTTGCTGGGAAGGGAAGACAGGCAATAGGTCTGTAGCTGGCGAGAAGAAGAGGGTCCAAAGTGGGCTTTTTTAAAAGTGGCTTCATAATAGCCTCCTTCCAAACAGATGGATAAGTGCCTGTTAGGAACATTGCATTACAGATTGTGGTCAGAGCAGGAGAAATAGCTTCCGGGATGAGATTCAGGATAGCAGGAGGACACGGGTCAAGGGGAGACCCCGATTTGGTGCAGGGAACAAGATGTTGAATATGTTCCTGAGTGGTCGCTTCGAAGGCTAAAAAGTTTGGTGAATTATTGATAGGGGGTGCCTTAGGGATAGGAGAAGGAGAGGAATGAGAAAAGGTCGAAAAGATGGAACTAACTTTAACCTCGAAGAATTTGGCCAAAGAATCCGAGAGAGACTGAGATCCTTCTAAGCATGGAGCAGGGGGTTGGACAAATGAGTGACCACCTGAAATAATTCCCCTACCGAGTTTTTAGCCTGGTTGATTTGGGAAGTGTAATAAAGGGTTTTTTCTGATGCAATGAGCTTTTTATAGTTGGAGAGGGCGCTTTTGTAAATCATTTTATCGGCAGGGCTGAAATGGCGGCGCCACTGCCTTTCCAGGTTCCTGCAGTATTGTCTCTGTTTTCGTAAGGGTTCCATGAACTACTGGGCTGAGGGGAGTTTTCTACTGCGGTAGGAAGTTTTGATCGGAGCTAACTTATTGCATAATATAAGTGAAAACGCTCCAACGAAAAAGAGAATAAGAACCCTTAAAAATAGTTTCTCTCCCATTTCTGGAGGTCCAGTAGAATCTGGGTCTTCACCTTGAAAGAACCCAAACACCTCCCCTCTTGCAAAGTCTAATTTATCCCAGGATAGTTGTTTGGGGATTCAGAAAGAGAATGGAGTGAGTGTTGATTTACAGTTTTGTATAGCGCGAACATGACCCAGAAGGGTATCAGAGCTCTTCACATAAAGGAAGGGAAGAACAAAGTAAAGGGGACATTGCAAAGGGAGTAACAGAGGATAATATAATGAACTAATAACATTGTACAAGGATGCGAACTAACATTACATAGTAGGGTATGGCAGACGATCCTGAGCATTACAGTTGTTAGGCCAGAAAAAGAGAGAAATCAAAGGAAATGTAATAAACAGATGTACTATGGCCATTGAAGGCAAGAACTTGTTTATTAGGTTTATTTTTACTTCATGTTCGAAGGCAGCCATCAAGGGGATTCTGCGGATTTCCGGTGGGAGAGAGTTCCAGATCTTCGGTGCCGAGCCAGAGAAGGCTCTGAGCTTCATTCTCTTTTTGCAAAAGGTCTGAGGTTTCAATAGGAGAGAATTTGCATTTCTTGATGGTCTACTCCCTCCTGATAATTGTGGTTTTTGAGGGCTGTTAAATGGAGGGCTTTGTGCATCAAACAAGCAATCTTTACTTTTATTCTTGCTTCATAGGGTAACCAATTTAGAGATCTTAGGACTGGGGATATGTGTTCATTTCTTCTTTCGGACATTATAATGACGGAACCCATCCTGCTATGGCACAAGCTCTGGTTAACCCCTGAGACTAGCTTCAATCGCAACACGATAACTGATTGCTTACAATTAGATGGGGTAAAGAGAGTTAAATGGCTGTCTGTGGTAGAAAAAATGATGAATGACATTGATCACCCAGAGTTCTTTAAAACCCCGCTTAGCATGGAATCAATCTCAAGGAAAGGGTTACGCAAAATGGTCATGGATCACCTAGAGAATACAAGATGGAATATGGAGAAAATAAAAAAGTCTGTCCTAGCCTACCAACATATCACTCCGGAACGGGGGCCCCAACTATATCTTATTAGAGATATTAATTGCTACGCTAGAATGCTCCTAACTAGATTTAGAATGGGTTCCTTTTTTCGATTAATCACATTTCCATCTTGTAACGATTGGTCGAGACAAATGTTGCCTTGTCCCTGTGACGACGTAGCTCTCCAATCAAATTTGCACTGCACTTTATTCTGTACCTTTTATCAAGTTCCTAGAAAAATTTTGCTTAAACCAATTCTTAAGAAGTGGGGTCTCCGTTCTTGTAGAGATGCATTTTATAGACTACAAAGGATGGATACCCCGGAAGTGATCCATACTCTAACTACATTTTTGAAATTTTTGGTGAAATTCAGAAACTCAATGTAATAAATAATTTGATTGTACATATTTTATAAACTGTTTTTAATGCATAGGGCTCTGAGAACTGGATGAAATTCTTAATATTATCTAATTTTGTATCAATGAAAGTGATCAATAACTCCCCTATTTTTATCATAATCGAAATGGCACTGTCTTCCTATGACTTACATTTGTATGTGTATTGTGTTCTGTATGTATTTTCATAATTGTATGCTTTTATGATATGAAAAATTTATATCGAAATAAAGCTTATTTTGAACCTTTGAACCTTTGTATTCATTTCTTTATGTGTCAGTAATCAGTCTGGCAGCAGCATTCAATGAATCCCTTAGGGGGACTAAGGTATATTAGGGGAGGCCACAGAGCTACCATATTTATTTATTTATTTTTATTTAAAAGGTTTTATACAGGCTGCAGGACCCAAGAGTATCAGAGCGCTTTACATAGTGATAAACATGAACATATTAAATACAATATATAGTTGACCATGAACAGGAAAGTTAAAATAGATCAAAACATTGCATTACATAAGTGATGGGGGTCAGGAAAAGAGGAATAGTAGAAGGGACAGGGAGAGTTGAAATTAGAGCTAAAGAGGGGGTGAGGTGGGGAGAGTGAGATAGAAGGGGGAGAGGGGTTGGGTAAAAGAGCGAATCAGAGCAGAGAGGTGATGAGCAGGGTCAAAGTCAGTAAACATTAAGAACCCCAATGTGTACAGTAAACATTAAGAACCCCAATGTGTATTGAGGAGAAGTACTTTGTGTCTTTTTTTGAAGAGAGGGTAAGAGGGGTTGCAGCGAAGGTCTTTGGGTAGTGAATTCCAGATCGTAGGGGAATTACCAGTGAATGCACGTGATTGGGTCTTATTACATTTAAGTTTAGGAGGGATAAGGACAAGGGAGTGTATGCTTTTCAGGGACCTAGTGCTCCCTTCTTTTTGTAGTTTGCTGAAAGGTAAGAGGGGGTGTTAGGTGAAGAGCTTTCTGCGTAATTCAAGCAATATTGTAGGTGGATCGACCTTCAATTGGGAGCCAGTTTAGATTTTTGAGGACAGGAGAGATGTGGTCAAATTTTTTACAGTCAGAAATAGGTCTGGCAGCTAGGTTGACGACAGATTTAATCGGTGCAAGGTGGACTTTAGGGGTGCCGGCCAGAGTGGCGGTACCATAGTCAATCCGGGATTGGGCAAGAGATTGGACAACGATTTTGAAATCATCAGCTGGAATGAAAGGTTTAACTTTTTTGAGGGTGCAGGGTGAAAAGAGCACTTTTGGCTGTATTTTTAAAGTGGCGATGAGTGTAAGATTCTGATTGATGCTGATACCTAGAGATTTGACAGAATTGGAGGTGGAGAGGGAGCAATTAAGTGCTTTGATGTCATTAATCTAGAGTTGAATGGGAAGGGAATTGTTTTTGGCATTGAAAAGGATGATTTCATTTTTTTTAGGATTAAGTTTGAGATGATTAAGATGGAACCAGGCTTGGACTCTAATCAGAGTGTCATTGAGGTGAAGGATGTCATCGTGGGATTTAATCTTGTAGTATAGTTGAGTATCGTCTGCATAGAGGTGGTAACTGATTTTGGCTTGTTTGAGAATGAGGATGAGGAGTTGCATAAAAAGGTTGAATAGGTATGGAGATAGGATAGACCCTTGGGGGACCCCGAGTGAGACGGGTTGAGGTTTGGATAGGCAGTAACTGAGCTTAATTTGTTGTGATCTATTCTGGAGGAACGAGGAGAAACCAAAACCAAAGCGATCTTTAAGGGTGTTAAGCAGGGTGGGATGGTGTACAGTATCCAAGGCAGCCGAAAGATCAAGGAGGATTAGTAGTAAGGATTCGCCTTTGTCAAGAGAGCGATGAATGTCATCAGTAATATTGAGCATAGTTGTTTCGGTGCTGCATCCCTTTCTAAAACCAGATTGGAAAACGTCAAAGAGATTGAAGGAGAGGATATGGTTATCTAACTGAGACAGGACACATTTTTCAAGGGCTTTAGAGAGGAAGGGAGGGTTAGAGATAGGGCGTAGATTGTTCAGGTCATTCAGGTCAGCAGTGGGGTTTTTAAGAATGGGGGAGATTTGACCTAGCTGAAGGGAGGCAGCAACACATCCAGAGGAAAGTGAGAAGTTGATGATTTCGGTCCATAGTGGGGCAATGATGTAATTGAGTTCTTGAACTAAATGGGCGGGGAGAAGATCATTGTAGTGTGAGGATGGTTTGAGTTTAGAGATGATGTTGATGATAGTGGTTTCGTAAATTGAATTAAATTCGCTTCATGAAGCGTTGTTTTTAGGAAGGTGATTGGTCCGGAATGTGGTCAGGATGGGTGAGAGTAGGGAGGGGTTGGGCGGGGTCGAGGTGTGAGGGGGAGGAGGAAAAAAGTGAATTGGGAGTATTAGGGAGGGTGAGTTGGATGGGGGAGGTTGGAGAGAGAAAGGGTGGGAAGAGAAGGATAGTTCAATGGTGTTGACTTTATTAGAAAAGAAGCTGGCAATTTCTTAACATCTTTCCACAGATGCTGCGAATTTAGGAGGGCCAGAGGACGTTTGTTTTTTAACAATGTTAAACAGTTCTTGGCAGGACAAGTACTTGAACCACCTGCTTGAAGTCCTCTTGAGGGAAGAATGGGTTTAGGTTGCTAAGAATCCTCATTTGGTGGTTACCACCCTTACACATCTTACTACTATTATTCGTCATGTTCAAGTGCGAGGCTAGGGTGATCCCAAGAGATTTAGCTGAGTCGATGATTAGAGGTGAGCATTTGAAAGGCAGTGGGGTATTTCATCCAGAGGTCTATTTTGGGAGTGTGATTAGGAGGAGATATGCGAAGGAATTCTGTTTTGGCGGTGTTGAGCAGGTGGTGGTTCTCAGTTAGTCAGTTGTAGGTAACCATCAAGGTGGAAGTGAGTGAAAAGAAGTCTTCAGAGGAGTTGATTTAAAGTTGTTTGTCTTCCACATACATATGAAAAAGAATGTTTATTGATTTTAGAGCATTCGCTAACGGTTCCAGGTAAATATTAAGGAGTATGGGAGAAAGGGCAGACCCTTGAGGAACCCCCAGGGAGACTGTAGAAGGCTAGGATAGGGTTTGATTCACCTTGACTCTTTGGGACCTATTGTGAAGGAAGGACGAGAATCATTGCAATACCAGACCGGAAAGGCCCATCCTGTGTTCCAGAATGGCTAAGAGGTAATCATGATTAACCATGTTGAATGCTGGGGAAAGATAAAGAAGGATTAGGAGGCAGGATTCATTGTGGTCTAACATTTTTAGGATATCATCCATAAGGTGAGTGAGTGCCAATTCGGTGCTGTGATGGCTTCTAAAACCAGATTGATGTTGATCCAGGAGATTGAAATTCTCAATGTGCGTGCAGAGTTGCGATTGCACGCATTTTTCTAGGAGCTTAGCCAGAGTGGGGATGTTGGAGATAGGACGAAAGCTTTTGAAGTCAGTTCTGTCCACATCAGGTTTTTTAAGAATGGATGAAACCTGAGCTGCTTTTAGACATTCTGGGATCTTGCATTGGGATAAAGAGGTGTTGACAATCTTTGTCCAAAGGGGCATGAGGGCAGCCTTGCTTTCTTTGAAGACAGACATTGGCACTGGGTCGCTTAAGTGATTAGAAGTGTTGATGCTAAGAAGAGTTTTGTAGATGTCGTTTTCACTGAGGGGAGTGAAGGAGCCCCAAGTGGCATTGTTCTTGGTGCTAATACAAAGAGGCCTTAGACTCGTCGAGAGGGCAGGATGAGCCACACTATCAAATGATGTAGAAAGGGCCCTCTTAGATTCAAGGTCAAGACTGATGAGTTTAGTTTTCTCCATAAAGAAGATGGCCAGAACATTGCATGGAGGTAAATTGTCTGCTCAGTCAAGGTGTTAGGGTCCTTTCACTGATTGCTGTTTGACAATTTCAAAAAGTTTCTTAGGGTGATTTGAGGCTTGAATAAGTTGTGCTCTGAAATAATCGGCCTTAGTAGTCTTGTTTTTTTTTATTGTAGGAGCTCCTAGCCAATCTAAGGATTTTTAGATGATCCACGCAAGCTTTTGGTCTCCATTGACGTTCAGCTGCCCTTAAGTTGCGGCGTTCAGAGTGGAGGCATTTTTTTGTTGTAGAGGTGTGAATGAATCCATGATACCAGAGTTAGTAGAGTTATAGAAGTCAGTGAGATCATTTACATCAGTCATGTCATCTTGGAAAGACAAGGCATTTTTACATACGATAGATAGACATTTTCCATTGTTTATTTTCTTTGGTTGGTCCCTTTTCCATCACACCTCCCTGTTAATAAAGAAGATGCTGTAGTGGTCGGACCAATCACAAGGGGTAATGTCCTCCAATGTGATGGTATTACCTTTTGAAATGATGAGGCCCAGAAGTTCTCCTTTATTGTAAGTTGGCCAGTCACAGAATTATGTACGGTCCAGATCAGATAGGAATGCGTTAAGGCAGATCACTGCTTGGTCATTAGGTTTAGAGCAGTGAAGGTTTAAATCACTGAGGTAGATTTGGGATACTGAAGGGTCATCATTGGAAGAGATGATTTCTGTTAGTTGTTCGATGAAGAGGAAGTTATCGCCAGGAGGGTGGTAGAAAGTATGAAGTTTGCAAACTGGTAGGTGATTACTAGAGATGTTGAGGCAAAGGTATTCAACTATGGATGAGGTGGAGGTCTCAATGAGGGAGACGGATAGTGTGTTCCGGTGTATATGAGCTAGACCACTGCCCTAATTTGTAGTTCTGTATAAACTGATTATGTCATGACTAGGAGTCACTTAGAGGTCTAAGATGGGGCGGAGCAAGGATTTAGCCATGTTTCCGTGAGGGTGATGATATCAAGCCCATTGTTTTGGATGAGGCCGAAGATATCTGAAGCATGCTTGCTTGCTGATCTACAATTGAGTAGTGCGCATTTCAGATGTGTAGGCGTGTGTGATATAGGAGACTGAGTGATGCTCACTTGCTTGAGGTTGTCAATATTTACGACTCTGCAGTTGTTAGAGAATCCCTTGTGTGGGTTGGTGGGAATGTTTTGAATTTGGGCCATAGGGACCTTGTCAGTTTGTAGAGTGATCGAGTAATAGTGGAGTAATTCCTCGATGTCACTGGTCACAAGTTCGACCATCATCCTTCTAGGGCAGGAGGGGGCATTAGGGAGGGGTAAAGTTTTGGAGATGGGGTGCGACGAGTGCTGATCAAGGCCAAAGGGTGTACTGGTGGGGACTGTGGGCACCATTCCTAGGGAACTAAGAGAACTGAGAAAGGGTAGATGGTCAAGTAAGAGGGCTATCAGTTCATGGAATTCGTGAGAGAGAAGGTTCAATTTGAGAGATAAGTTCTCCAGACGTTCCACCAGGTCTGAGTGTTGCTTCAAGGAAAGGAACTGAGGGGATGGAACCTGTGGAGAGGGAACCCTCAAATGATATCTGGATGAGGTAAGTAGGAAATGCGAAGGTCCGTGGGAGGGGATGCATCCTTAATATCTTGCGGGAACCCTGCTTGATTGGAAGGAGTGGTAGGGGATGGAAGGTTGGTGGAGGTCCAGTTGTGTGTGTTGTGTAATGGAGATGCTCATAGGGAGGTTGGTGTGTTAGGATAAGGAGATATCATTGATGGCAGTCTTATGTGCTCCGTCGGTAGAGAAGGTTTAGAAAGTGAGGCCCAGGATGAAAGAGCACCGGCAAAGAGAGGGGGTGTATGTCTTGAGAGGGCATCCCGATAAGGGAAATGCTGAGAATGTGGCTTTCTCACAGCGAGATGAGTGGAAGATTAATACCGCCACCCGGCTGAGCTGGTGTAACGGCCGGATTCTCGGACCAGATAGGATCAGCTTCTCAGAGCACCACCAACCCAGCCGGAACGTAATCACCTCCCTCCTCAGGACGTATTTACAATAGGTATCTACACCTTGTACCTAAGGATGGGGAATTAGCAATACACATGCATAGGTTTTCTACAATATCACACTCACACCAATTAGTCTCGCGGCAGCTTAGGCCCAGACTAGTCTACTCTGAGGCAGTTCTGATTAGCTACCATTACACACTGATCACAGTCAGTGCCCACCCGACAAGCCGCAATCCTGCGTGTCTAGACACCAGTCTCCTCCCTGGTGTTCTCTCACTCACATTCTGAGCCGCAATCCTGCGGATCTAAGCACCAGTATCCTCTCTGGTGTTCTCATTACTTACATCCCAAGCCGCAATCCTGCGGGTATCGGCACCAGTGTCCCGCCTGGTGTTCTCATTAACGCCGCTTACCAACGGCGATCACTTTCCTATGAATACCATTGGAAGGAATCTTTCATTGGCTACTAGGGATATGATACTACAATATTATAGATCACACAACAGTTTACCGAATTAGATGATGTACAATCTATTCTCCACTTCAGGGGCCCCTCTCTCCCTCATTGCTCAGTCACTCCTTACCTGACCGGGAATTACATCCGTTCATGAAAACAATGCCTGACTAGAAGAACAGGCTACCCTGATTGAACAAGAATACGAGGCACATGCTGGTTCACTAAGAACTGGGGTACTTTATTACAATGATCATAAAAACACAATACTATACTATAACATATATCCTGCAAAGGAAAGTAAAAGGTTAGAATGTGCACACTATGAAACAAGGATTGACATCACCTTATTAATGTGAAGTCTGGATTCAGCAGTCATCTAGGTTCCTTCTCGTCTGTGCCTTGGCTCGTCTTAAGGTCACACCTCTGCAGTCACGGATACACGTCTGCACCACTATGCTCTGTCTTCTCTGCTTCCCTCCAAGTCACGGGAACCTTCCTTTTATTAACTGCTTTCTCTCTCTCTCTCTGGCTGTTCTGCACTACTCCTCTCTCCTCTCAATCACGGACTATCTTCACGTTTCTGCTTCGATCTCATAACTCGGTTTCAGCCACTCTGGTATTCGTTCTTCTGACTAACTGCTTCACTCAAAATGCTCTGATCTTATAGGGCAAAGCTCGCCAGCTGCTCCAACTAAAATAACTTCAATCTGTCTAAGAGAGTATCAGCTTCTTGGTCTTTATCGGACTTCAAAATGGCGACTGTCTGCCTGGAAATAATTAATGATTCAGAAAAGGGGGTGGTGATCACCACCCCCTTTTCTGGAAATAATTAATGGCATTGATGCTAACGGCTAGCTGCCGCCTACAGACTGACTGATTCACTGCCTCATGCTTTCACTAATATGGAAGCTTGTTCCTTCATGGAAAGTCACGGCCAGTAACCTGCCGCCCACCATATTCTTGTACCTCCCCGTACCAAGGACACGTTTCCAGCCGGCCGGCCTGATGTTGTGTCTTCGGAGTGGAGAAAAATACAGTCTTTCGATAAGGGCCAGCCTGAGCCGGTTCTCTCCAAGTGAACAACACCTCGTAACTAAAACATTACATTTGACCTAAAAGCATCTCAAGCTGCCGGGGCAGAAAGCAAGATGGAGTCTTTCCCGTTTGAGGCCTACAAGGCCCGAAATAAGCATAACTCCATAGAAGGTATACTAACACTCTTGCAAAAGGACGGATTATCACTAGTACTAATGAATCTATCCCCTAACATAAGTTTATAAGCCCTGATCTAAGGAAAAGGGTACGGACATACATTACTATGCCTTATGAATAGGCCCTGTCTATGGTTCTAATCCTTGCACTAGAATGATAATAGACTGGAGTCACCTCCAATCATCTTCTCTCACAGGAGGGCCGAAAAAGTCGGTCAGAACAGCTGGTCAATTGGCGAGTGAGGCTACTATAGGGGTTTGAATCCCCCCGAAGTCATCTATGGGGTGGGAGGAATTATGCGAACTAAACGTAGTGGAGGGAGGCGTCATTAGCATTGTCAATGTTGTGCTCTTATTAATGCAAGGTAAGCTTCAAAGTATTCTAGAAGCCCGATTTGTAGTGTATAAATATCAGCAGACGGAACCAGACATTTTCAAATATATTTTCTCAGAGCCTCAATAAAGGTATTAATTGCCTACATACACAGCTAGACCATTTCTCCTAACTTGATGAGTGAAGCCGGAGAGGTAGGAAGGAATAGGGACAATAGAAATGACAAGACAATCCCATAGGTATAAGCACCATAAAAGTTCTTCCTAAGCACCAGCAACCTGGTATCTCCTACAACTTTCCATCTATATCTCTCATTACCCAATGGTAATTAAAAAACGATATCAAGAGTATTATCGTTTTTACAATTGTTGGATACACATGTTAGAAGAAAAATGGTAACTAAAAACCTTAGAAGTAAAGACAAAGAGGCAAAGGAGTATTAACAAATCCATATCAGAAGTCCCAAGCAAAGAAGTAGTTAAAAAAACATAAGCAGTTCAAGGTATCCCAAGGGATAAGTCCATGTCTTGAAACTCAAGACAGAAAAAATGGGAAAATGAACATAGCAAATTCAAGCAGAAGCATAAGACAAAAAAATCAAGGTAGATACATTGGTGAAACCAGTATTGGAAGGCTCTATGATGGGGTAATTCATGCTGTACTTAAAATGGAAGAAGGCATAAATACCTAATTGTTCTTAGATCATACAACACAAAAATCAAATTAATATCCTAAGTTTTAATTGTATGCCTGTCGGGAGGTAAAACAGCAAAAAGGCTTTGCTCATTAAATAGGCCTAAAATTCTATCATTATT
Organism: Lissotriton vulgaris; assembly: GCF_964263255.1. Taxonomy (NCBI): domain Eukaryota; kingdom Metazoa; phylum Chordata; class Amphibia; order Caudata; family Salamandridae; genus Lissotriton; species Lissotriton vulgaris. The sequence continues at coordinate 1,320,404,309 of NC_141696.1, read as the reverse complement.
TAAACAAATATCTCACCTAACAGATGTAAACACATTACATTGCAGGTGAAGTCAATATGAGACTTCTGCCATTGAAAATTGCTGTAATAATAAATGATTTAGTAGAATTATACAACATAGCTTTTTTTTAAAATTGTTTTATTTACATTTATTACTACAAAGAGTAAGAACATATTAGCAGAGTCCAAAGTGCTGAATACAGGAGACAAAAATGGAAAAATTTGGGTAGGGGGGTAGTATGGGAGGATACCAGGGACAATAACAGTAACATATTACCATGCAGTCATTATCCAATGTAAATAATATGTGTTGATAGTTGCAGTCACAACAGTTCCATTGAGTGTACCAGACATTGCATAAAGGGATGCCATTAATCCGGCCATGAATTGCTGCAATAAAAACTTCCCAGTGGCGGTGCAGATAATTATTAGTATTGCCAAATTCACGCTACCTGGTCTAAGGGACAAACTGACGAGTCTTTGAAAAGATATGACATTTATGGCATTAATGCTGATGAAGGTGAGTCAGCTTCCAGTTGTTGTTGCCAAGATGTAAATGCTACCCAGATACTGTTGGGGCGAGGTCGGAGGGTCATGAGTTCTCATTAGTTAGACAAATGCTCTTGTCAGAATGTGAAATCAGACAATCATTCTTCAATTGTGGTAGCAGGCCTTTGTGCTCAGTGAATGGCTACTTTGCGCTTTGCCAATATAAGCAGCATGGCGGTGAGATGAGGACATGTGGTGAGAAAGTCTGTAACATAGCCCAGAAGACCTAAAAGAGTGGGTTGTCTCGCGACCGGTAATCATTTGGATGTGTGCATACACTTCCCTTCAGAAAGATGTGATCTCCGGGCACTGCCAAGCAAGGTGGAGGAAGGAGGCCTACGGGGCCCCACAGCGCAAACAACATGAATCAAAGACTAGCCCCAGTTAAAACAGCTGTAAAGGAGTGCAATAAATGCCATGTAAAAAATTGATGCGAATTAACCTTAATCTGTAGTTTGGGAACGCAAGCTCTAGGTGTTAGCAGCAAAAGGACCACTGTGCATCTGTGATGTCAACCTTCCATTGCTCCAGGACTTTAATCACACTGACCAGGGAGGAGTATTGCATAGTATTGTAAATGCATGTTATTAGTTTGCATGGGGAGGGAGTAGTGAGGAATGTGTTCTAGCGCTGGGAGGACCGGGGTGGATCGGTGAATGTTTTGTTTATTACTCGGTACGATGCACGGAGTTGGTAACATAGTAAGGTGTCTAGAAAAGTGGTAGGGAAGGACTCCACAGCCTGTAAGGATGAGAGGAGCTGGCCTGTGGGTACAGATCTAAGAAAAATTGTATCTTGTCCTTATGTGTGCGAGTACGGGAACTCATCTAAAAGTAGTGGTAGCAGGGCATGATGGGCCCGTGGGATAAAAGGGGCATAGAGCTGTGTGAGTTTAGCTTGTTTCCTAAAACCCTGCCATGCCCCTCACAGAGATTCCAGGGTATCTATATCCCTCCCAGGGTACCTGTAAGATTGATAAAGTGCTGTACTTAGAGGGCAGGGGCGGCTCAGTCTGCCCCTGCCCTCTAAGTACTTAATGTAATATTTAATGTCAGGTCTGGAGCACCCATTCCACCTTGTGCCAGTGGGAGTGTGAGAAGTTCCCAGGTTACTCTAGGTTATTTACCCGCCCAAATTAGAGTGACCATGCAGGATTTTAAATCGTTAGAAGAACTGAGATATGAGCGGAAGCTGAATATTGACAAATAAATAAAGGAATTAGGGAAGATGATAATTTTTTGCTATTTCAATTTTGCCAGCTAGTGATAAGGGAAGCCAGGACCAAATGACTGTCCTTTCCTCCAGCCACATCATAGCCCGGCTGTAGTTGGCTCTCCATAGCACCTTTTTGACTGAGCCATATTACCAAGTACCTGGCTGGACCGTCTGCCTACCATAAAGGGTATTCAGTTGTAAATTGTCGCATGTGTCCGGTGAGGAGAAATAAAATGGATTTGGCCTATTTTATGTGAATGCCTGAGTAGCCACCAAAGTAGATCACTTCTCACTTCAGGGGAGCTGGGTTATTCTCTCAATCGCAGGGATATTGTGTGATGTTGTCCACATACATTGAAATTACCAACCCTCTGGTGGCGAGACCAATGGCTCTGTTTGCTTGGTGTCAAAGTGGGCTGCGAGCGGCTCCATCGCAATGGCAAAGATGAGCAGAAATAGTGGCCAACCTTGGGGCGTACTTCTGGAAATCAGGAGGGGGCAAAAATGTGCCTTTCCAGGGACACCAGCGCAGTAAGGAGTATGTAAAGTAAGCATATCTGTTTAATGAAAGTAGGGATAAGACCAAACTGGATCAGAAGATGAAAGAGGTATACCCATTCCAACATGTCAAAAGACTTGCTGGCTTCGAGCAGTGGCAGCCACCACAGAGACCCGGGGGTGAAGGTGATGCTTTACTGCAAATAACATGCACTGATTATAAGATGTGGAGTGGCCCAGAATAAAACTTGACTTATCAGGATGTACTATCATAGTTAGAAGCGGTTGTAGCCTATTTATAAGGACCTTAGCATACATTTTTTGTATACATGTATTAAATAAAGTCGTTGGTATGTGACACAGAGGTTAGCAGGTTTCCCGGTTCAATTAGTGAGATGATAACTGCTTCCCTTAAAGAAGGCAGCAGGAGGGGGGCATGGCTAACTGCCGAGTATGGAGGTCGCCTCTTGAGGGAGCTCCGGAACCCGGCAGTAATTATCCTGCTTAGCTGCCGTATTCTGTGGAGTTTGCAGCCGACTGGGACTGGGCAAAGCAGAGCACAGCCGGTACCGACCATCGGAGCGACCTTTGGGCTCCTGTGTGACCTCGACTGTGGAGCGGGGGCAGCCCCTTGCTGAAGGGCCTGAGGGACGGCGTAGGACCTAGGCGGACCGAGCTTAAAGTGTGGAGTGGCCCACAGGGGGTCGAACAACTCCGGGAGGTGCACAGAGGTCCTGCGGAGGGCAGCCCTGGGTGGTGCTGCAGGGACTCGGTGCAGCTGTGTGACAAGATCAGAATGCTGCCCGAGATCAGACGCGACCCGAGGAGTGCCTCTCAGCAGCACCGGGGCTGCGGCTCGGCCCACACAGGCCTATTTTGCCTGGCGGTGTGCAGCGGGATCTCCCTGCTGATGAATAAAAGCAGGTCACAAACGGGAGGCACCATAAGGAGGCTGTGAGCGAAAAGACCTTGTGGTGCGGTGTGCACAGGTCCTTGGGGCGGTACTGCAGCCTGGAACTTTTGTGTGGGTCAAGAGCTGACTAGTGGTGCACAACTGAGGTGGCAGTGCAGAGCAGCTTAAAATAAGGAAGGCAACCATAAAGCGCTGAGGTGCTGGCGGTGGTATGACTGACAGAAATCTGCCTTAGAGAGCCGCCATAGCGTGGGAAGCCTGGAATGCCCCCAACCCCTACCCTCCGAAGACGACCTGCGCCTGTGCAGGCGGACAGAGCCGTGCAGTTGCAGCAGGGGTGAGCCGACCAAAGTGCTGTGCAGGGAGGTGTGAACCAGTGCTTTGCAGGCCCGAGATAGACGGAGTGCACTGCTGAATATCCCAGGTGCGGTAGGCGGGACCATCAGGGACCACTGAGCAGCAGAGGATGGTCTTGCAGAGATACAAGACAGTGTATGGGCATAGGCCCACAAAGACAGGGAGTGCAAATCCATTGCCGTTGTAGGGGACAGGGCGACTGACAAAACAGTGATGGGGCGAGTTAAAGGCAAGAAACAAGACGTAGACACTGGATTCGACCATGTCCAGATACTGCAACATCCATGGACGCCTCTCAGCAGGCCCGCTGCGTACAACCTACTAACGCAGTGGAGACATCAGACAAGCTGGACTTAATCTTACAAGAGGTGGGAGATTCTAGGAAAACTATAGAGACCCAAATTGGCGCCCTCACGACTGGTCTTTAGCTGCTTCGGGCCTATCACGTCAAAATCCCCGACAAGGTGAAGGACCACACGGTGCAGCTGGATGACGTGTCCCCTCAGCAAGCCCAAAACACCGTGAATATCAAGCAACTACAGACCCAGGTCGCCACCCTAATGGACCGTGTGGAGGATGCAGAAGGGAGGGCATGGAGAAACAACATCCGCATAATAGGGATGCTGGAGAGAAGTGAGGGGGCCGATGACTTCGGAGGGTCTTTCAGGTAAATTTTGCATCGACTGGCACATAGGATTCCTACGGGCCGTCCAAAACTGGGTCCCCGCCGCGACCACTCATAATTAAGTTGCTGAATTACAGAGACCGAGATGTTCTGCTTCAGAAATCAAGAGAGGTGTCTCAAATTAACTTCAAGAACACCAAGGTCTTGTTATACCCAGACTACACACTTCTGGTGCAGAAACAACGCTCCTCCTTCTTGACAGTCAAGAGAAAACTACAGGAACTGAATCTACAGTATGCCCTCCTCTTCCCAGCAAGGTTGAGGATTATTTATGAGCGGAAAACATACTTCTTCGAAAGTCCTGGTGACATGGAGGAATGGTTGGAGGTGATGGAGCCTGAGAGACAATCAAGGGCTGCCTTACAGACCTTGACTTCCACCGTACGAGATGGCCGCCCGAGATGCGCAGCTCAAGACGACTGCGCAAAAGAAATACACAGCTTCGCCCAACGACCCAGCAAATGCTGAGCGGCAAGGAGACGGCTATCCTTACGGTCTCCTCCTTCCGTACTACAGCGCAGATTGGCGACTTGACAACTTCCGAAGTGGACACCCAGAAATTCGACTTGGATAGGAACACACTCCGTGACCCCACAGACGGCAGATGGACTGATTCCCTAGCTGAGCGGACAGTATTGCGAACTCGGAACCAAACTGTAATGTATACGGTTGCTCTATTTCTACCACTATACTTGTTATGACGGCATGAATTGATTGAAATTATGGCCCGGGGGCTGTTTGCATAACATTTTAAACCAGAATAGGCGTGTGTACTGCATGGGTAGGTTTGGCCACCTTCTCCAGCATGCAAAGGCTTTGTATAGATGCAATGTAGTTTTTTTTGTTTTCGGTTCAGTTGGGTGGTCCGGTATAGTTCTACGACCAGACTGAGTATTGGGTGCTATTGGGGAGGGAAATAGTCCTGCATTGTGCACTCTCTTGAATTGGCATGACATCACACCCGCCTCACCGGCTGCACGCGGCCACATCCAGATACATGATGCATGTACAGAATAAATATACCATAATAACGTGGAATGGCAGGGGCCTGAGTTCAGTTCAGAAATGGCATAGGATACATGCACAGCTATTGAGGCGCAAGGCGCAGATAGTGTACCTGCAGGAGACCCATATGGCTGAGCAGGAAGTGGGGAAATTTCGTAAAAAATGAAAGGGTCAGGATTTTTCTACCATATGTTTTGGGTTTGCGCATGGCGCTACGATCTGGGTCTGATATGGCATGCCCTTCACGTTAGTGGAGCAAAGAGTAGACTAGCAGGGGAGGTATATCCTACTGCGGGGCACCCTAGACGGCCAGCTGGTAGTTCTGGGTTCAATATATGCACCAAATTTGGAACAGGATAAGTTCCTGAGCACGCTATCTTTTTCCCTGGTGGATAATCTGCGGGGATTGCAATGCTGTGATGAATGTAACAATTGCCAGGTCACACTCTCCCCTGCATGGAGCGGGGGTTTGTAAATAAGTGAACACTCTGTGTGAATGGGCGGAGGGATGGGGGCTCTGAGATGTCTGACGAATGAGACACCCAACACACAGGGAGTATTCATTCTACTAACCAGTACATATGTTACATACAAGAATTGATAGGCTGTTCTGTTCCAATAGCATTGCAATGCAAGTGATGACTACCACACACTTGGCGAAGTCATTCTCTGACCACAACCCATTGGAGCTAGTGATTGGATGGGGAAGGATACCCACCCCAGTGCCTACGTGGTGGTTGTGGCCCCAAATGCTGGAAGACTTGGTGTTCGGCACTACTATATAGGACACTATCCAGCATTACTTTGCCGATAATAGTAACACAGCGTCTACCAGACTAGTTGAGTGGGACACCTTTGAAAAGGTGATAGGGGCGACGGTAGGGGCACGACAGGAGGTTCATAAGTCTCTGATTGATGTAGAAGAGAAGCTAAATAGACTGGAGCAGGAAGCCTTGCTGGATGGTGACAAACGAGCCCCTTGCAGGAAGCCAGAATTAGACACGCCAAACTCCTGGAGTCTCTCCATGTCATAGATTGTCAAAGATATGCACAATTGAGTACACAGAGGCAGACAAGGTGGGGACCCTGTTGGCAAAGTTACTAAGGGACGACCCCCCTAATATTGTTATCAACGAGGTCACCAACCTAGCGAGAGGTACAGTGTCGACCCAGGGTGATATTAACGAGGCTTTCAGACAATACTATGCCAGACTATATAACGAACCCGAGGAGGAAGCGAGTACACACATAGACAAGTTTCTGTCCACAATACCATGCCCTCAGCCATCGGCAGCTGCACAGAAAGAGTCACTGGGCTCCATCACTCAGTCAAAAATTAAGGCAGCCATTAAGGGTCTTCCCCGGAACAAAACCCCTGGGTTGAATGGCCTGCCAGTCAAATTTTATACTACTTATGCGGACCTCCTTGTACCCCAATTGGAAATTTTATATGAAGAAGCACTGGAGGAGGGTTCTCTGCCCCTCACCACAGCGCATGCGCTGGTGGTGTCCCTCCCGAAACCAGGCGGGGATCCCACTGACATGGCTAGCTACCGCCCTTTATCACTATTAATCACAGAGTACAAAATACTTAGTAAAGCCCTGGCCAATAGACTCCTGCCGACACTCAACAAATTGATCCATATAGACCAGGCGGGATTTTTAACAGCGCGCAGCACGTCCTTGAACACCAGAAAGCTGCATCACCTCCTTGCAGAAGCCCCAAACCGGTATGATCATGCGGGCTGTGTTTCACTTGATATGCGCCAAGCGTTCGACACAGTTAAATGGGACTACATATTTAGGGCTCTATCAAGATTTGGACTTCCAGAAGAGTTTGTCCGATGGATCTGACTCCTCTATAAAGCTCCTACAGCTAGAGCACGGACAGGGGGGCACATATCGGCAGAATATCAGATACGCAGGGGAACGAGGCAGGGGTGTCTGCTCTCGCCGCTTATTTTTATATTGGCACTCAAACCTTTGGCATTAAAGATCAGGGCGGAACTGAGCAACATGGGGGTAGCGGTGGGTGGCACCACACATTTGCTATCGGGGTATGCTTATGATATCATTATATATCTGCGCGACCTTCGCACCCCTATGGACGCCTTGGCTGCAATGTTTGAGATCTTTGCGGGGCTGTCAGGTCTCGCTATCGAGCCAAAAAAATTGAAGGTATTCTTCTTTAAAGAACAGGCGCCTCTGCCGGACTTTCAGTTTGGCACATTACAGTTCACGGTTGCACCTCAATAGTTTAAGTACTTAGGTATCGAAGTATACAGGTCCCAGACAGACATGCTGGGGGGCAACTTGAATAGAGCTCTGAGAGCCTTGTGATCTAGCATTAATTTCTGGACCACTCTACCGCAGTCAGCGGCGGGCAGGGCGGCAATCGTGAAAATGGTGGTCCCCCCGCGGCTGCTCTATTATTTCACGAACATACCACTTATGCTCCCAGGCTAAACTTTTAAATTAATGAGCACATCATTAATTGACCTTATCTGGGGGACAGGTAGGCGGAGAATTCGCATTAAGAAACTCCAGCACAGTACGTCTGGAGGGGGCCTTGGGGTGCATGATCTCAGGGTGTATTTTTACACCTTCCAATTACAATGGCTGTCCTATTGGACAGCAGGGCGCAATTTGCAGGAGATCGGGATGACCGAGCAGGTTGTAGGACGAGAGACACTGCACACCCTCTTACTGCCACATAGCAAGTTCCCGTGGGATCTCCGCTCATTCTACACACGGCACTACAGTGTTGGAGGGCAGCTCTACAGTACACCGGCACGTCCCCTGCATATGCTGGAAACATACCTCTGATGGGACTCCCTCAAAGGGTGGACGCCTATCAATGCACAGGCTTGCACCCTGGGTGGACGTGGCAGTCACAACGGTGGCAGACCTCTTGGGTGAAGGGGTGTTACTCGATCACGATAATTTTGTTCGGGAAACAAGTGCGACGGCCCATTAATATCTTTTGCATGCAGTGCTGCTACAATATGTCTGAAAGTATTGGGCCCAGCAAAGGCACGAACTCCCTCCTAATGACCTAGTGAAAACACTGTATTACATGGGCAGGGGCCGCCATCTCATTAAGTGGTTGTACGTGGGACTGCGCTCTCACACACAAGTAGATTTGACACCGCTATTTAATGTCTGGGAGGGAGACATAAACAGGGCCCTTGGAGACAAGGAATGGGACTGAATGGTGGAACACCCTAAAAAGGTATCGCAAAATATGCATTTTAAAGATATCCAAACTATGATCTTACATAGGGCTTATCTTACACCACGCAAGATAGACAAGATGTACCCGGCAGCTCAGCACCACTGCCCCAGATGCAAATTAGAGGTAGCAGACCTAATGCACATGATATGGTCCTGTCAAAGGATTAGAGGGTACTGGGACTCGGTCAGAAGAAACACGGCGGACATCACATGCAGGGAAGTACCTACTACAAATAAGGGCTCTACCTAGGGTTATGAAAAGGATCCTCCAAGTATAAAGTGCAATATAGATTTGAGAATCTGGCACTCCTACTAGCAATAGGGGCGATCATACGGTGGAAGTCGAAAACACCGCCCACTATACACGCATGGCACAGCGAACTGGTACGATGGGAGGGGGGGAAAGTGCTGCATTGAGGAGGGAAGAGGCGAGATTGATGCAAAAGACCCCGATTGCGATGGATTTGGATATCATGTTGGAAACGTGTAGATCCTTGGACATAGCCTTTGACAATATTGTTAACAACGCACAAGGTGGTGATTAAAACCACGGCTCAGACTGGCACGGACCTGGACGTCAGCAAAGGTGTAATGTGTAGGATGTAGGAACCAATTCTGACAGTGCTAATGTACGTATTTGGAGAGGTTTTTTTTGTAAATATCAGGATTACTGGATGGGGGGAGGGGAAATCACAGTTGTGGGTTTGTATATCATTTGTTGCGATGAGGCAGAAATTTAACCTCATACTGGGGCATGGTGTAGATGTTGTGAAGTTACTGTGCTGCCGCTGCATTTTTGATTTAAACTGTTGTTAGTTAAGTTACAGAGGAATCAAATAACAGATACACAATCGAAAAGATACTCAAGAAGGTTCTTGCAGAATGTCGAAAGTGGACTGTTGTAATATGCTACATGCAAAGTCGCAAGATGAATATTGGAAAGTTATGCAATGCCATGCCACTGTGTGCTCAACGAAAATTTGAAAACCAATAAAATTATGTTTACAAAAAAAAAGAGGGCAGCAGGACCGTCGTATTCAGGGAGGCTTGAAATGTGGCAAGCGGATGCCGGGCTAATAGTGAGGCAAATTCATTATAAAATGCAATGGTAAGTCCATCTAAACCTGCAGCCTAATTCATCATTGTTAAAGCCGGTCGCAAAGGGCCAGATTCTCAGAATCTGGCCCTTTGCGAGCGGTATTTTTGCATTTGGGATTCATCATCCCAAATGCAAAAATCGCTATTTAAGAATTTGCATATTTGCGAGGAATAGCATTTAAGGAATCTCTATTAGAGATTCCTTAAATGCTATTCTTGAAACATTTTTAAATTGCGAATTTGCAAAAATTTCCCGCTATTTACCGCGAGGTCAAACCTCGTAGTAAATAGCGGAAACTTCGAAAATTTAAATGCATTTTTCTAAGTTTCATGTTACACACACACATGTCCTTGGGACACCAATGTAGCATACATTTCACGGGTGCTACAGGGTGTCCTTTGGACACCCCTGCACCCTTGAAATCGCAATTTCAATATGCAAATCGCTAATTGTGATTTGCACATTGAAATGTCTTCCCATTCATTCCTATGGGCCTTTGGGCCCATAGGAATGAATGGGGAGATATTCCTTAATTGCGATTAGCAATTTCCTAATCGCAATTAAGGAATAATTAGAAATCGCAATTTATTTAGCGATTTCTTGGTGAATATCATTTTTGCTATTCCTTAATAGCGATTCCTTAATAATCGCTATTAAGGAATAGCAAATACTCACCTTGATGAATCAGGCTGGTGCCTTATCCCCAGGTAAGCAACACATACAATATAGGAGTTTTTTTTATAGAAGAAAGATTGCTAGGAGCAGGCAGTGGAGTGGCCAGAGGAGGAGGCAGCAACACCGATAAATTCCTTCCTTGTAAGTTTTAATTAATTTGGGAGGTGGGAGGGAGCGGAGTTTATTTCAAACTCCATGGAAAAAAATGTAGAGGCACTACGCCAGCTCCGCCCACACTTAGTCTCTAACCCCGCCAATGTTCCCAGGTTGGCCTTAAGTGCCCTGGACTGTTTTGGAATGTAAGCGCAACTCACCACCACTTTGAATGCCTCCCATTGTGTGTAAAATACTATACTTTATTATCTCTCACCAGGTCTCCTCTCTGACTGCTGCATCCAACAATGCACCGGTTGGTAGACACTATCTCAAAGCCCGAGGAGAAGCCTGTGGCATTCGCAGCCCTAATAAGACTGGGGCATGACCAGAAATGGTGCGTGGCCAGTGAGAAGCTGATGAGGCTCATGTGTGAACATCTCTGGAAACCAACCAGAAGTTCAGTCTGGACCAGGCATTATGGACAGCTGAGATGCAAGTGTCTCCCCAGGTGTGTGAATTTGTCTGTCTCTAGATGTCAACTAAACAATTGGCATGGATGATTGCTATCAGCGCCACAGTGGCCTGTGGATGCAAACCCCTAGACGCGCCATGCCTATCCAATTGATCACCCATTATGGCATTAAAATCACCACCCATATGATAGTGCTTATACCAAGGGTATCAATTTTCACCCGCATCTGATTAAAGAAGTCAGGGTCATCACTGTTTAGCCCATATATTACAGCTGTCATCGACTTTTCATGCAGGGAGACCGCCATTATATCTGTCTTGAGGTTCAACAGTTGAGTGAGAAATGTTCCATGTGAGTCCCCAGCGCAGACGCACCATGATGCCCAGGCATAATTCGAAAAGGCACGAAGTCTGGGGGCTGGTATCTCTTAAATGCATCTCTTGTAGGAAGCACATGTCTACCTTGTGTCTGTTCCGATGGGTGTGGACAATGGGAGTCTTCCTATGATCATTGAGCTCATGTATGTTCCTTGTAATGCATGGAATGGTGACCATATTATGTGAAATGTATTAATATATTGTTGGCTAGTGAGTGTCTGATTGCATGTGACCTATTGTGAGCAATCGTGGATGGAGGTAACGCAAAAGCATGGACTAGACAAGGAAAACAATAAGGACATGAAAAATACAGCAGCCTGGACATACAGCCATGGAACCCCCCCACTCACATAAACCTCCCAATCAGGTTGTGAATCATACCAAAGTAAAAACTCAGACCACTGCCCACCCACACCAAAGCCCCCAAACAGGTTTTGAATTGATATGCACCCCATCCCAAAAACAATTAGCAATCAAAGAAAGTGTGTTGGGAATCATCCATCGGGTCGAGGGATCACCGGGCGGAGAACCATGCCGACAACGGCTGGGTCGCTGAACTATTAAACCAGGGGCAACCCTGTGTAAACCAATAATCTATATCTTGCACAGTGAAAAGAAACAAGGAACAGCAGACGCAACAAAACCAATGATCAGTGACACATACAGTAGTGTTCCCTAGACAGGGGCAATGGACAAGGAGAGATGCATATAGACTCGAAGTCATTACTATATTTAAAGGTGTCTAGCCGGACAGAGATATTTTAATATTTATATACAAAAAAATTCAAACAATCGCAATAAAGTGGGACACAAGCTTGCATCCTACCAGACATACAAAACAAATACAAAATAGAAAAACAGACAAGGCTCAGGCAGAGTGACTTGTTTGTATGTTGCACATTCTGATAGCACAAACAAGAATATGGTAGGACACTATTACACATAAATAATATTCAGTGGAAATGTATATATGGTGTACATTAAGTCGATGATGTTTCGATCTCTTTTATACATATTGGGATCATCATCAGGACATTTACATTAGCATGCCTAAATGCAATTGCCTGCAATTAAGGAGATTACATTAAAAAAGGGGGGAAATAAGAAAAGCGAAATTAGATATGGATAAGATGAAGGAGAAATAACATGCCAAGCATGTAGGCGAGATCTTGGGCGTGAAAAAGTACTCTGTAATGATTTTTATAAAGGGGGTGTGGTGTGAGAGAAAGACCGTTGTATGTCAGTGTCTGATAGATAGCCATGCAAGCATCAAGACGCTCAATATGTGTGAATTTTGTCTTAAATTAGGATTTTGTCTAAAGTTAGGATTTTGTCTGAAGACAAACTTAAGTTTAAATTAAGTTTTACTTATGCTTAACTTAAGACAACATTCTAACTCTACTATATGCCTCCTGTGAATACCAAAGTAGTACGTTTAGGATTTTGTCTCATATTAGTTTTGTGACTCTGCCCCATAGTGTTCAACAGTACCCTACTGCAGGAGACCTTTGCTGTAGAATACTGATACAGCTGTTGGACCATGGTGGAAAATGGATCCATAAACTAAATCTTACCAGTGTACGAAACAAATAGCCTCACACCACTCCATGAAATGCATATTCCGCATTGAGGGAGACGATTACTCATTGATCATTATCTTGGGAGAATTGCAATAGAAGATGTTACAGAAGGCACATGTGATTTCTTGATGACCCAAATGGCACAAAGCCAATCTGATTTCAATGTATGAGCAGAGGTACAACCTTGCCCAGTCTCTTTGCCAATATTTTAGCTAATATGTTCATACTGCAATTAAGATGGGTAATAGGCACATAGGGGCAGATTTACAAGCCCCTCGCACCACCGGTGCATCACGTTCCGTGACCCACCAGTGGCACAGCCTGCTGAGAGATATTTACAAGCACAGGTAAAGTCACCCTGCGCGACTTTACCTGTACTTGTAAATATTGCCCCTGTTCACGCAACACTTTGCGTATTAGGGGCGTGACATGGATGTTGCTATGGGTGTTCCCACGCAACACCCACATTCACTGATGCATTTCCAGATTTACGAGAAATCGTAAATCTGGAAATGCCTCAAAATGCTACTCCACCCTGTGGCATAGCGAGGTGCAATGAGGGGAAATGTTTTCATTTCTCCTCTTTTGTTTCCTCTTTCAATGCATGCTGCATTCTACAGCACAGACTGGAAGAGGAAGTCACCTCAATTGATTGTTTTTGTGAAGGAAGGTGCCCTTTCCTGCACAAAAACAATCTCACCCCCGATGCAGGCATCCTTGCACCATAGTGCAAGGGTGCATTCGCCGGTGCATGGCAGCAGTTTCTGTGCCAGCGCAGGGGGAAGCACAGAGAAGCGACATATTGTTGTAAATATGTTGCATCCCTGTACTTTGAAACTAATGCAGCGCGGTGCCGCAAAATGACTTGCGGCACAGCGCTGCGTTATTTTTTTGTAGATCTACCTCATAGTTGGCACAATACAGTGCATCTTTTTTTTTTTCCAAAACCTTTATTGAGACAAATGAAGATTACACAGCTTTTTCGCCTACAACCTGGAAGCACAGGCCGGCAGCCACACAAGTGTCATTAATGTAAATCACTTACTGAAAAGGAACATATATCTAACACGGCAAGCCGCCAACAACACAACTGGGCCGGCCGCGATGAAGGCTACTGAGAGCTGCGTAAGGATGCATTCTTTAATGATGGAGAAAGCTAAGTATACCAAACGGTGAATGCTTGAGGTTTCTTGGTTTTTACTTTTATTTTACTGTCAAACCTAACATACCTGTGGGGCTAGTGCAAACTGTTCCCTCCCATTGTGTGTCCATCATATCGGGTATGTGGAGTAAAGGACCTTTCTGCACGGAGCACTAGTATTGTATCAGCGGTAATGTTATAATCATAATAGTCAAAATCTAATTCTCTCCGCACCTGGTGGATCAATCTAAATAACATGGGGGGATATAACTAATGATTAAATATTGAACTTGACTAGATGTTGTCTATTATTACGTCATGCTAAGTGTATGTCCTTAGGGTAAGGGGTCCGCGACTAGAGAACGAGGAGTGTGACTATTTCGTTGTTCATACAACCAGTGTAGCTGATGTACGATGTATATCACTAACATCACGGGTGCACAGTGGGTGAGGATAATCTACTACAAGAGCTCTGATATGTAGTGCCGCATATAACGTCACATGTGATGGGCAAAGCACATGTAATGAGGTAGATTTGACAGGTGACATCATTTAGGGATTAAGTTCAGGGCTTGGTATCGCAGAAGCGTCTCCCTGTTGCGCGGTTTCGTCCTCAGTCTGAGTACTGGCTTGAATCCGGAGAAGGTACGCTGTAAGGGGTCCCCATATGTCCCTGGGCCGTGATTTATGCGGCAAGAGCTCAGCATAATTATGCAGTTGGTCTTGCCATGTGGTCATCGTTGTCAGCCAGGTCTTGAATTTGGGTGCTCGACTGCGTCCCCACCGGCACGCCACATGCCGTTTCGCCAGAAGGAGGCCCAGAGCAAAAAATTTACGGTGAGCCTTCAACGCAGGACATGCTTGCCCCAACAAAGCAATCTTCGAGCAAGGTGCCACGGTCGTACCAATCATGTCCAACATGGCCGCAAACACCTCATCCCAGAAAGTCGCCACGGCATGGCATGTCCATGCGAGGTGTAGGAAGTCCGCAACGCAAACATCGGTCATCATCCCGGAGGTGAAAGCGGGGCAGTTTGGATGGGGTATAATAAAGTCGGTGTAGAAATTTATAATGGACCAGTCTGAGACGTGTGTTACCCGTCACTGCAGCAGTATGCGCGCAGTTCTCTTCCCATTGTTCGTCCGACAGCGGGGCGTCTAGGTCACCGTCCCAGTCTCGCCTCGCTCTAAGAGAGGGGGGGGATGGGGCTACCTGTGCATGTTTGTAAAGCATGGAGAAAACATGTTTCGGGTGTCTGACTGGAGCAGGGCATGAAGGGGTGCCACCATCTCCGGTTCATCCGGGAAGTGGGGGGTGACCGCTTTGACATTCTGTCTTAGTCGCGTATACAGAAACTTATCCATGACCGAGGGGGTGTCATCTCCAAAGAGTTGCGCCGATGTGTGGAAGCAGCCCTGAAGATACAGGTCGCCCATGTGTGGAGTGCTAGCCTCATGAGCATTTTACGGCCAATTTCCTCACAAGTTACACTGAGTCTTGGGTCATGCGCCAGGGTCATGCGTGGCGAGTAGAGAAATGGTGTTCCCATGGCCTCAGCTAGGCGCCTCCAGGCAAGCACCGTGCAGTCAACCGTGGTGGGATCACGGTCCACTATCCTGGCTCCAGAATAGAGATAGCCCGACGGTTGTTCTGGCCTCATATAGCCATCTTCAACAGCCAAGTGCGCCATGAATGGAGGGGGATGAAGCCAATATGCAGCAAAGTGGCCCTGTGCACAGTCATAGTAGCGCTGAAAATTTGGTACATCAAACCCACCTTGGTGATAGGGTAGCATGAGTGTCCCTAAGCCAATCCGAGCTTGTTTATCACCCCAAATGAGTCGCAACATTTGGGAGTCAAGGGCCCGGAAAAAATGGGTGCCCGGATTATATGGGATATTAGTAAAAAGATACAGCAACTTAGGTAGTTCTACCATTTTGATCAGGGAGATACGTCCCGCCATTGACAGTGGAAGATGAATCCACCTAGTAATGTTGTCAGTCAGCTTGTCTAGAACTGTACCGTAGTTGACCCTGATGAGGGTATCACAGTTTCTAGTCACTCTGATGCCCAGGTATTTGATCTTATCCGACTCCCAAATCAAGGGATAATCCAAAGGGAATTGTGTGGTTGTGTCAGTCAGTGGGAACAGGGCTGATTTCGACCAGTTTATTTGTATTCCCGCGATACCCCCAAACTTGGTGATCTCGCGCAAAAGGGGGTTTAGATTCTCCTGAGGTTTGTGCACATAAAGGGTCATGTCATCGGCATATAAGGCAATAAGTAATTGCCTCTCTGAATATATAAGAGAGTGGTGATTGTGGTGTTGACGTAGTTTGTCCGCTAATGGTTCGATTGCAATTGCGAATAGAACCGGGGATAGCGGACATCCCTGCCGTGTGCCCCGGTGAATCTCAAAGGGGGCCGAACGGGAGCCGTTTAACACTACCGAGGCCTGGGGTTGGCGATACAATGATCGGATCCAGTCAAAGAAGCTAAACGGAAATCCCATCCGTTCTAATAACGCCAGGAGGTAGTCCCATTCTAGTTAATAGAATGCCTTCGTGGCATCGAGGAAAATGGCGGCCGCTTGCATGTGGGGTTTATGTCTTGTATCACTGCCTGGAGTGTTCGCAGATTATGGGAAGTCGCACGGTTTGGGACAAAGCCAGCCTGGTCCGGCAGTACAAGCCATTCCATCAGTAGGTTGCGGCCCGATGCGTTCAATAGGGACAGGGGTCTGTATGAGTCACAAGACTCCGGCGGTTTGCCTGGCTTTAGCAGTGACGTTATAAGGGCTTCACGCATGGTGGTCGGCAGTATACCCTCCTCGAGAGCCGTGTAGTACACTTGTTGTAAGATCGGGCCAGAACATGGATATAGGCCTTGTAAAAATCAATTGGTAGGCCATCCGAACCTGGCGATTTGCCCGATTTCATGGACATTATGGCATCTGTTATTTCCTCTAATTTGAGTTTGTGATGTAGGAATTTCTGTTGGGACGGGCCCAGCCACGCTAGTGCAGTGTCGTCTAAGTAAGTATTTAAATTGATCGGGGTGGATCTCTGAGAAGTGTAAAGCGTAGTGTAGTGATCAGTAAGGACCCGGAGTTGTTCTGTTAAGCTCCGCTGGGGCGCATTATGTTCATCCAGCTGGGTGGCGATATAGTTGTGATATCGAGGGGGGTTAACAGTAGTCGCTAGCGCCCTGCCCGGCCTGTCACCTTCACCATATCTACGCGCAGTGTGTGTTTTCCCTAGGAACTTACATTCTTTCTCTGATAGCTCTGCATATTCATTAAGTTTCTCCCGAAGTTGAGCTTTGGTTACGTGGCCGCGTGTGGTGTGGTCTATATCACGTTCCAATTGACGCAGCCCTAATTCCAGTTTATGCAGTTTGTCTCTTAGGGATCTAAGGACACCTCCCCCTTTAGCAATGCACCACCCCCTTACTGTGACATTGAAGGCCTCCCAGACTGTAGTGATGCTGGATGCTGATGATATGTTACATTCAAAAAAGTCTTTTATGTCTTGTTCTAGTTTCGCCTTAAAGGCCGAATCAGTTAGGTGTGCAGGATTGAGACGGCAGTTTTTTTTGTTGGGGATTATCATATTTTTTTTATATTGGGTCTTGGGGTTTAATTTATTATTTTGCTTGCATTGTACCAGCCGCGGCATGTGTAGGTAAGAGGGGAAGGGAGGGGGGGGGACTTTGACAGACGATGAAGAGGGAAAATTAAATAAATAAGTAATTTTACCTTATCGTCGTCTGTCAAAATCCCCCCACCTGGCCCACCGCTCTTACCTGCACGGGCCGCGGCTGCATTGTATCTCTGACCGAATAGAAATATAATAATCTGTGTTATAGCACAATGACAAACAGTTCTAAATACACAGGCATTAGGATCTGTGTTCAAAGGCACACTAAAGTAATGCTGGGGATGGGAAGGAGATAAATGTTCATTTAATCCTCAACTAAAGGGGCTGATTCTAAAAAGCATTTATGAGTACCGGAAGTAGTACTACAGAAGTATTCTTTTCTGTACTCTTTCATGCCTTTAAGAATTAGCCCAGCATCATCAAACTCCCTATAGGCAAAAGTGCAAAGAGAATTCAGGTCTTTTTTTATCTGTACAATTTTATATTACTATTCCCTTAATATTGACATTTGATTCCCACATTAGATATTTTGGGGCAAATTCACAAAATCATGGAAAGAGTACGCAAATCCGTACTGCAGTAGCAATAGTGTTAGTACTTCAAAGTGCCTTTGTGAATGGGTCTCCAGTTATGAATATGCACATATTTCGACAATACGAAAAATAAAAATGGAATTGAAAGACAGCAGGCCCAGAAAAAGGATATATTTAAAGGGAAGGCCCATTCACAAAGCAGCTTTCTATTAATATACTCCCTGTCGGTGCTCACTACTTGGAAGTGATATCCAAGCTAACCTGCAATGAACGAAGTGGCAGTTCATTTTCCTTCACCTACGGTGTTATAATGGAAATAAGATTGTCAATTTAAATGCTGCAAGAAAGATAAAATCTGTGCTCACACGTTTTAAAGAAAGCGTGACCTTACTAAACTCGATTGCCATGTCTGTATGCTACGGGAGCCGCGTTGATATGCAGCCATTTTACATAACAGCGAAGGAGCCGCTCTCCTTGTGTTGCAAGAGGCGCGACAAGTAGGATCATTTTCTCAAGAACTGGACTATATTGTCATTTCAGCCTCATTGCATTCATGTGAAGTAATGACACTCAACAACCTAGCTGCAAAATGGAAAGGCATAAGGAGCATTGTAGAAGCCAGAATGTGTTACTAAATATTGGATGTTGGTTTACATCACTTCGGTATTATGGAATTATGTGGCATTTGGTGTTACTTTGGATTATGGTACTATGTGTTTAAATGTTTTTTCTAAGTATATATTGCTGACATTTGTTTTTCAAAACATTTGTTACAATTATAATATTTTTCTATTATTTTGACTAAATAATTCTTTAGTTCGACATCCCTTTAATATATTTTTGTTTAACTTTGTTTATTGTACTATATATGTTTTTAAAAATCTGTTTATCTTACATATGGATACATAACCTACAACACTGCCAGCATACACTCAAACCCTTTCTGCAACATTAACTCTTTTTAAGAGGAAAATCCTCAAACAACTGTACCCTTATGTGTCAATCTACCAGGCTAAACACACATCCATTCATTATATATCGTTCCTAATCAACCCATTTGAACGTTAACACTGTAGAAATGTTTTTGCTGCTTTGGTGTGTTTTTATATTTCCATTTAGTAAAGTAATGTTTTTTATAGATTTTTAAAAGTATAAAATATATTCCAACCTTTAATCTACTGATAGTTGATATTTTGTAACGTAAAATGCTGAGCTGTTCAATTAAAAAATATACATGCTTGGGCAAACATGCATTTTTTTCTTCAGTGGAATGCAGTGTTCATTTTAATGAAAAGATTTTTTGGAAAGCGCACTTTAGCAAAAAATGTTTAACTGAACAATTTATTACATAATACCTGGATTACATTACCTGCACCCGTAACTGAGCAATTTGGTCTGTTAACTGGCACTTTTGTACCAGTATTCAGCTCTTCAGTGCAAAATGACATTTGAGCTTACTAATAAATTGAAGAATACTAGTCACACTTAACGAAAAATTGCCAGTTCCAAATGTAGCTAAATTGTTAGCACCACTGCAAAGCATGTAATCAGGTTTATCTCTCACAGTAGGTATATCTTGTCAGATCTCGAGTTGTTTCACATGCACTCTAATTTTCACATATCAGTGATCACCAGTAACTGGAAGTAATACATCATTGCAATCCCTATTAATCCCTTTTCACCCTGTTCTATATTCCATGATTACGGTTAAACCAAGCACTTCTCTTTGGAAAGTCTCTTCAGTGTAAAAACGACTCAGTAAGTAAAAACGTACCGGAGACTTGAAAGTGCTGCCTTCAGTGTTATTGAAACAAACATCAATATTTCCTGCTGAGGAACAAATTCTAGGTCAGATGTACTCAGTTATTTTTCAACAGCAATGGGTCCCATTCGCAATATCGGTCCCTTTGCGACCGCATTACGTACGGCCTTTTGGTTTGTACCAAACCGAAACTGCGATTCAGTAAAACATTCCCGAATCGCAGTTTGGGTTTGTGGCTACATATTGAATCACCATTTGGAATGGCCATGTTTAGGGCAGTTCTTGCAAATAGCAATTTGCAATGGGATGTATTATTGTTTTGTAACCAAAATCCAGTCGCAAAACATTAATATTCACGACTATTGAAAGGTAGTGGTAACCCATTCATAAAGAGAAGGCGCCTGAAATAGACCTCTTCCTCTTTGTGAATATTTTAAAAAAGCATGATCTAAGAGTAGTCAGTGGTCCATAAGACCATTCCTTACAATTAAAAAATATTTGTAAAAGATTACATTTTTCTGAACATCCCATAGAAAAACTGATTGCAGTTAAGAAGGAGAAAATATTGCTTTACTGAAAACCATCACAGACATGGGGGCATATTATCAAGGGGGTTTATCTCCGCTTTTTTGGCTTTAAAAGCCAAGAAAGCGGAGATAAAATTATCTCTCTATTACCTAGCTGTCGCTAACACCAGTTAGCGACAGCTAGTAGGAGATAGCGACCATCTTGGGCCCCACTTTGCATGTCAGTGATATTTATCACTAATGACATGCAAAGTGGGTGTGCCAAGATGTTAGCGACTGGAAACAGTCGCTAACATCGCTATCTCCTATTACCAACTTTTGGAGATATTCGCGCTAAGCGTGAATATCTCCAAAAGCTAATACCTGCCCTGAGCAGTTCTTAGCCATGTTATCCAATGGGAGGTGGATAACATGGCTAAGAGCATTAGCTCGGTAATGCATGAATATCACTTACTTTTCAGCGATATTCATGCATTACGGCCGATTTTTATCGCATTTGCGATAAACCTTGGTAATACCAAGGTTTGTTTGCGATAAAAATAGCTGCAGCTTAGCAGTACATTTTTGTCTCTAACCAAGAAATAGCGATAATTATCGCTATTGCTTGGTAATATGCCCCATGGTGTTCTGCTGACAGCAGCAAACCACTATTCCTCTGATTGCTGTAGTGGGTCACAATTTGCTCTATCCTTTATGCATACTAATGTGATAAGTCAGATTTTGACCCACTACGAATGGCGATTTTTCAAAGTGAACTGTTAATACATTGGTCAGTTCCCAATCATAATTGATTCAGTAAAAGTTAGCACGCAATTCTTCAACAACTTTTACTGAATCAATGCTTAGAACATCTGGGGCCGTATTATGAAAGTGATCCGGGGCGCTAACAGACATTTGTGCCAGCTTTACCAGCCCCCCGGGGCACTAAAGTTTACAGAAGGGGCCACAGACGCTTTTGCTACCCCTTCTGTGATACTGATAGCACTGGCGCACATAAAGCGCCAGCGCTATCTTCAGGGGGAGTTTCCTCATTTGCATGAGGGAATCCCTTTGCCTCTGCACCTGTGCCGTAATACAGACATGGATACAGAGGCTAAGAAGCTTTCTGGAGGCACACTGACAGTGCACCACCTAATAGGTGATGCACTGTCAGTGCTCCCCCAGTCAGCAGCCTTCTGGAGGGTGGGAAAGTGGTCTGATGAAACCCCAGACATTCCCTTGCAGGCAGGTGCAGTCACTGACTACACCTTCCTGCAAGGGGATCTCTAATACCCTTTTAAAGTGCAGGCAGGTTGCTTCCTGCACTGTGAAACCATGGAGCAGCTTTCTGGCAGCCGCTACTTTTTTACATGAATGCACTGCCCCCGGAACAGCCAGAGTTAACAGCTGCCCGGGGGCAAACCATTCAGCCTAATACAGTGAATTTTCCTTGAATGCACTGGGTGTACTTTTTAAAAGGTGCACACGGAGCGAAGAAGGAAAATGGGCTATATATGTGATACAGTTGAAAGAACGAAATTACAAATTTATGTCCACCAAAAATATGTGTGAGGTAATGGCCAGGTTAAAGGTACAATTATTTTTATTTTTTATATTTTTTTTAGTCCTCATTCTGCCAATACTCTTTTTTGGATTCCTCCTGTCTCTCTATATCAACCTATACCAACCCTTGGGGGAAATAGAGAGAACTGAGATTCCTAACAAAGATAATACTGTTTCCATTTCCATCTCCTGTTCATTTTGGGGGCCCCAGAATGTTACTAAGGAGGCCAGGACCAACAGCATGCTTGACTTAATCCTAGGACTCATTTGCCTTCTCCCTCCGATCCATCAATGCAGACCAAATCCTAACTCTGCTTCTTCGATCACACGCCATGTCTGATTCACTGATGTAAAATTGTTCTTCAAGCATTCAGCAAAAGTTCGGGGATTTTCTGATATCCACAGCCTACATATCTCTTATCTCGCTAAAATTATCACATAGAACGTTAACTTAGAACTAGGTGCATTCAGCTGATAATCATTTGTAAGTCCAAAAAATATCGAACTGGCACTTACTTCAATTGGTATCCCCAGCACTTCTTCCAAAAAATTGCATACCCCCATCCAGTAAGATTTAATACTTGGACACTTCATAAACATATGTAGGTCATCTGCTACGGGATACTTACACCTTGGGCAGTTATACGTATTACCTGTGACTTTAGATAACTTTGGTGGAGACCAGTAGGCTCTGTAAGATGTGTACAAGTGATTCCCCTTAAGCGATGCTGGTTTTACTTCAGCCTGTAACATGTCAAACAAATCAAACCAGAGTTTTTTTGATGTCTTCATCTCTGTATTCTCAACCCCAAAGATTTATAATTTCAGTTTCTACATTGTCCTCCGTTTCCAAAAGGGCCCAATACAAGAAAGATATTTCTCTCTTCCAGTTATCTGTTCTGGTTGCTTGATCCAATTTTGGATTTTCCTCCTCCTGAGGCCAGCTTTGAGTTACCCACCAAGAGGACAGCTGATAATATTAAAACCTGTCAATGTCCCTCTTGAACAGTTATTGAGCACTTCCCAACGTACTAAATTAGATTCCTTTTTAGATGTCCCCAGTAATTTATACATCCCATTCTAAAAGGCTGACTGAGTTGGTCTCTCAAGCATTCATGAGTCCCAGATTGGGGCCCATGCTGCGTAGTATGGAGTCTTCATTCTCTTTCTTATAAAGACCCAGGTCTCTAGAGCCAAAA
This sequence comes from Lissotriton vulgaris, assembly GCF_964263255.1. Classification (NCBI taxonomy): domain Eukaryota; kingdom Metazoa; phylum Chordata; class Amphibia; order Caudata; family Salamandridae; genus Lissotriton; species Lissotriton vulgaris. Next base: position 1,320,381,191 of record NC_141696.1, on the reverse strand, counting down.
GGCGCCAAATTGGTGCACAAGATTTACAAAATGCAGATGGGCAGATTGCACACATTAAAGTAGAAGAGGTGCAATATTATCATGTATATAAAGGAGAAACATTTTTTCGACACAAATACTTCACTACGCCTTGACAGTGGGTGAATGCAATTGTTTTCACAGAAAGGAATCTATTATTTTTCACTGATGGCAACATATAACACAGAGTATTGAGCTAGAGGTGACAGAACATTGAGCCACTAGAAATCGGTTTGTAAATGTGCAGAACTGACATTAAACAAACATATCTGTGACTTATTTCAGATACACTTTTCATATAGGCAAGAAGTCATCAGCTTATAGACGGATCAGTTGATGTTTATATTGAGCTATGTGCAGTAATGCTTGTTTGTATACTTTTGACCAATGTGAATTTATCAGGTACGACAAATACATTAATATTACATTACAGCGCTTTTGTAACCGCTAAGAAATATTACAAAATAGGGTATCCGACCTTGAATACTAACCACAAAATACAGTGGATGAAAGAAAGAAGCTGGAGGAGTCAATTTAAATGTATGTTTTACATTGAACTTTGCCTGTGACATGAGATACGGTCTGTTGTAAGTAAGTAGATCAACTGACAGTAACATTTTAATACAGAGTATAAAAGTATGAGCACAATATTAAAGTTGTTTTTGACTAGATCTTTTTGTAACAAACCAAATATTTGGTAAATAGGTAAGAGACAGAACAGTTTTTTTTATTAAAGTAAATAGTCTCTTGAGGCTTTAGGATAATACACCTATAGGCTTAGTGGGGTCACTTTCTTTGGGCCTGGTATTGATTTTGGCAGATGGTATTACTTCATCAGTACAACAAAGTAAAGTACTCTGTCACCCTGGTGGAGCACCACCAGCCACATTTTGAGATATCCACTGACCCCCCGGACATCTGGCATTGGCAGGATCCACTGAAACTGTGGATCAATGTCCATGTAATTTAAAGTTTCATGAACTGCTCCATCAAAATGATGAAGTCGCACAGCAAACGTACAATTTGTTTTTGTATTTTCCAAAAGAAAAACAGAGAGTGCGATTTTGTTTTGGAAAAATAAAAATAAACAATGCCCCCCCTCTCCATCGGAGTTTTCGCCCAGGACGAGGAGGGCATTTTTCAGTATATACTGCCTCTCACAGTGAAAACTGAACATGTGTTTGCTCATTCTAAATTGAGTGGGCCGACCTATGGCCAAACCACTGACTGATCTTACTCTTTCGTGCCATCTAAGGATTTTTTCGGCGGTGGATATGGATTAGTCTCCACCGTCGACATAATGAAGGTTTGACTAAGAGGGTACTCTGTTTTTGTTGCAAATTTTTTGTAATGTAGTGGCTGAAAGCTTTGACAAGTCACACCTTTTAAAAGTTTTTGCTATGAGGCACATTATTTCCCTAGTAACACTTCCCCAAAAGTTGGACCATCAGCTGCTGCAGGATTTCTATCTTTTGATCCTTTCCCCTTCTTTTATCTTTGTGTTCTGTTTTTCTATTCCCTTTGTCCTACAGAATCTTTTTCATCCAAAGTTAAATTTAAATGAAATAGGCATATAGATAGTACAGCTTCAGACAGGGAGAAAAACTATGCAGTGCAATATATCCTGCTATCTCTATTTCATAGCTCAAAAAGTTTACTACCATCTTGTGTGCAATTGGATTGTTGGTTTGATGGTGGGTGACCCATGTTCAAGCAATAGCCACAAACCATATCAAGGTGAACCTCTAAAGTCACAAATTTAACCTGTGCCTAACCCTCTGGTAGTTTGCCACAAAAGCAGTCAGGTTTAACTTAGACGATTCAGAAAAGGGGGTGGTGATGAATAGAGTGTCTGAATTAAGCAGACCACTCTTGCACAGTCCAAAGATCAGGGCTTGATCCATCACCGTTATTTATCTCACTGCACCATCCCAGTTCAGAACCTGGCTATATGCAAATCAGTCTGTCCCTGGCCCAGTGCATCATGGGAACAGGGCAGACTAATCTACCAAGCCAATTCTTCACCAGAAAGGAGACAAGCTACCAGGGACCGGTTTCTAGCATTTCAGCCGTCTTCGGCCCGGCTTGCTTGAATCCTGATGGTGCAGTGAGAAAGGGACTCATGTCTGAGAATACCCTGCCACACCTATAGTGGCCAAAAACGATTCAGAAAAGGGGGTGGTGATGAACAGAGTGTCTGAATTAAGCAGACCACTCTTACCCAGTCCAAAGATCAGGGCTTGATCCATCACCGTTATTTATCTCACTGCACCATCCCAGTTCAGAACCTGGCTATATGTAAATCAGTCAGGCAATTTGAGAAGCATTTTTGCAGCACACAAATGTAATAAAGTGAAAAAACAAAACAAGAAAAATCCACACCATTTTAGAAAGATAGAGTACATTTTAATACATTATTTGACACTAAAGTGACAAAACTCCAATTAGTATAACTAGAGTTATTAATTTTTCAAGTTTAGGTCAAATCTAGTGCCTAAATGATCAAAGTGCCAACTGCGGACATCTAGTAGTGCAAGACTGGGTCGAAGTAGAAAACCATGGCTGACCCTGATGGCCCTGATGGATAGAGGGTTGGATTTGGTTGGGTTGGCCCTTACCTTTGGACTAAAAAGAAATTGTGAGAAAAATATTCTGAGAAGGTAACGTTCAGCGGGGCAAGGCTGCAGGCTGTTGGTCGAAGCCGCAGTAAATGGTTTCTTTGTTACGACGTAGTAACTTTTTTGGAAGTAAAAAATCTCGAATCGGCTGGAGGCTGTAGTGGACAAGAGTTCTAATGGGCCAGATACCCCTTTGGAAAAGGATCGCTGAACAGGATTTGCTGCTGCTGTGAAAAAAGTAGTGGGTGCTACTGCAAAGTCAGCCTGACCAGTGATGCAACTTGGGTGGATAGACAAACAGGTTGGTCCAGGTCTCCTCTCGGTTCTCAGACCAGTTTTTATCCCTAATTGTTCTAAGTTCCAAGGTTTGAATTTTGGCTATTTGGGCCCTTTTAGCACCACCATCAAGAACCTAGGACTGGAGGGGTAAGGACTCACTCTGGCTAGGTGCAGGTGAGGTTTCAAGATAATTGGAGCCTTTTCTGTCCCTGAGGCTCTGGTCAGGAGGCCAGCCAACTAACCGTTTAAGTCACTCTGGGATTCCTGGGTTCAGCAGTAGAACAGGGCTCAAACAGCAGGGCAGGCCTCTGAGACTTAAAGCAGATTTTAAGCAGGAAAGCAACCCTTGCTGGCGCAGCAAGGCAATCTTCTGAAGAACACAGCAAGCCACGTCAGCAGGCAGTCCTCAGAGAGTCATTCCACATGTTCATAAAATTAACTGAATAGTGGGTCTGAGATTCCTATTTTTATAACTAGTGCCCCCTATGAGGTAGGAGAAGTTTCTAGAGAATCCACTTTGAAGTGCTTGAAGTTTTCTGTTTCCTCTGCCCTAGTTCCAAGCTGGCTGCATTAACAATGCAGGGGTGACAAATATTTTGTGTGAAGGCAGAGCAACGCCCATTCAGTTGCAAATGGGGCTGTGCCCATCTCCACCACCCAACTAGTGAGTTGTGGCCTATCCAAGCACACCTAATCCTGCTATTGTGTGCTGCTCACTGCACCCAATCGTGTGATCCAGGAACAGCCTACTGGTACCAAATAGTTAGGTTGGGAAACTATAAACTTTCTGAAAGTGGAATTTTCAGAATTGTAACTTAAAATCCCATTTACTATTAAAGAGGATTTTTAAGAACAATTTCTCAGACACCAAATATGAAATGTTTACCTATTCCCAATCAAAAGTTAGCACTTATTAAATGTAACATGCAACCTAATGTTATCCTATTGGAGAGGTAGGCCTCACAGAAGTGAAAAACAAATGTAGGAGTTTTTCACTACCTAGACATGTAGACCTTAGGAGTACATCTCCACCCTTTTAATTGCAATGCATCGTGTCCTTTGAGCTACCTAGGGCCTGACAATATACAATAAAAGAAGAGTTTAAGTCTTGACAAGGGGATTATATTGCACATTTTGCAACTGCATTCAGGCTGCAATAGCAGACGTGAGGCATGTTTTTTTGTTTCAGATCAAAGCTGAAAAATGTGTATCAAGGCAGAGTAGGGAAACAAGATAGGCGGAATAATGTTTTTTTCAATGTAAACTACTGGTGGAAATTATTGTAGGAGGGAGTCTCCATAAGTTAATGACAGATGGTGTGGGGAGGTAATAGAGGTAGTCCCAGTGCGTAAGGAACATAACTGGGGTGCGTGTATATCCGTATAATATTGCACTCTTGAGATAAGAGCAACATATTGTTATTGGCACGGTTTGGGGATGATGAAAATAGAACCCAGCTTCCGAACAGGGGAGGGGAAGACGGAACACAGGGAGAGGGAACACTAGAGGGAAGATTGTGTTCAGATAATCACTGGGGAGAATGATTTAAGCCTATTTGGGGGGGGCAGCTCCATTCGGGTCTAACAGGATATGAGAGGTCAGATGCACACCTCTTGAATAAGGCGTAATGGGGTCATCAAAGAGCTGTAAAGCTCTCAGGCGAGGTGGAACCAGGCAATAATGCTCTATCTGGGAGAAGTGCTGGATTAGTGGCTTCCAGTTGCGGCTGAATTTGGTGTCTGTGTGGTTTATTCAGGCAGAGAGAAGCTCAAGGGCTAGGACTTGCCATAAGAGGAGAAACCATGTGGCGATAGGAGGGGGGGGGGGGGGGTCAGGTTTCTTCCAAAAGAAGGCTTGACAAGGGGATTATATTGCACATTTTGCAACTGCATTCAGGCTGCAATAGCAGACGTGAGGTATGTTTTTTTGTTTCAGATCAAAGCTGAAAAATGTGTATCAAGGCAGAGTAGGGAAACAAGATAGGCGGAATAATGTTTTTTTCAATGTAAACTACTGGTGGAAATTATTGTAGGAGGGAGTCTCCATAAGTTAATGACAGATGGTGTGGGGAGGTAATAGAGGTAGTCCCAGTGCGTAAGGAACATAACTGGGGTGCGTGTATATCCGTATAATATTGCACTCTTGAGATAAGAGCAACATATTGTTATTGGCACGGTTTGGGGATGATGAAAATAGAACCCAGCTTCCGAACAGGGGAGGGGAAGACGGAACACAGGGAGAGGGAACACTAGAGGGAAGATTGTGTTCAGATAATCACTGGGGAGAATGATTTAAGCCTATTTGGGGGGGGCAGCTCCATTCGGGTCTAACAGGATATGAGAGGTCAGATGCACACCTCTTGAATAAGGCGTAATGGGGTCATCAAAGAGCTGTAAAGCTCTCAGGCGAGGTGGAACCAGGCAATAATGCTCTATCTGGGAGAAGTGCTGGATTAGTGGCTTCCAGTTGCGGCTGAATTTGGTGTCTGTGTGGTTTATTCAGGCAGAGAGAAGCTCAAGGGCTAGGACTTGCCATAAGAGGAGAAACCACGTGGCGATAGGAGGGGGGGGGGGGGTCAGGTTTCTTCCAAAAGATGGCAACGGATTGTCGTACTGCCCTTAACATATGTGTTATTAAACGCCAGTCTGAATGGGTCATGGCTACCAATCTTGAAGGTCTGCTGCCTAGAAGGGCTACGTTCGGAGGGCTAGGGAATCCAACTGTATCTTTGATGTGACTTAGGATTTTCTTCCAGAATAACGTCAGGGTGGGGCAAGATCACCAAATGTGGAAGAGGTTACCTCTATCATTATGGCATCTCCAGCAGGTTGGGGAAAGCTCAGAACCATCTGCTGGATGCGAGCAGGGGTAAAATATAATTGTGGCATCAGCTTGTAGGCCGATTCATGTTGTGGGATGCTTTGGTAAATTTTGGCAATGTCCTGTCATAGATGGTCCCAGTCCTCCGTGGGATCTCCTCCCTAAGGTCTGCATTGCATTGTTTTTGATAAGTGTGAGGTTGAAGTTTATGCGAATGTTGTAGCACTTTGCAAGTTTGGGAGATCAATCCTCTTGAGCCCTCAAAGTTGGGGACTAAAGTCTTGAAGGCCGTAAGCTCTCTAATCACCCCTTGTGTATAAGTGGGAGATGTTAACCAGTGTCGTAGTTGGTAGTACTGCATCCGCGTCGTGCTAGTGAGGTTGAATGATTTTCTTGCACTGGTCAAAGGTGAGGAATTTGCCGCCCTGAAAGAGGTCTCGGATTACGCGTCATTCGCCATCTGTCCAGGAGCTAAAGGGCCAGGTTTCAAAGCATGGGGAAAAATGCGGTTGCGAGCAATGGGAGTATTAGGAGAAGGGAAGGAGGCCAGGCGCTGTGATGATGTCAATTTGTCCCATATGTTCAGGACCGTTCTCGTGGGGTGGCTATGTATACACTCCGGGGGCGATCCCCAAGAGGAAGCCAGGCAAGGTCCCATTGAGGTCTACATGCGACTGCTTGGTCCATAAGTGCTTTTCGCTTTCCTGGACCACTCATTCTGAGATGTAGTGAAGGTGGCAGTTCCAATACTATACAAGCAGGTTGGGGCATGCTAGCCCTCCCTGATCTGAGGGCAACATCAAGACCTTGTTAGAGAAATGCAGGCGAGATTTGCCCCAGATAAAGCTGGTTATATTCCATTGGAGGGACTGAATATTGACTTGCGGTATTGGGGGAGGGAGAGTTTGGAATAGATATAATATTTGTGGAAGGAGTGACATTTTTACAGCGTTGATACGTCCTAGCCAAGCAAGAGGGAGGTTATGCCATCTCTGGATTTCCTCCCGTATGGCGCATCTGTAACTCAGCCAGTTGACTTCAGTTCAGGTGGAGAGCGAAGGAGTCAGGTCCAGGCCAAGATATCGCATTGTGATTTCAAAGGGATCAGATTTTGTAGACCTCATACCTCTGAAGTTGGCAGAGTGAGGGTAAGGGTGGGAGATTCGGCTAGGTTGGTCGTAAAGCCAGAGGTTTCCTAAAAGATCGCAAGAGTATAGCTAAAGCCGGGAGTGATTAGGCCGAGGTAGTTAGTTAAGGAGAGGAGGAGGTAGTCTGCAAAAAGGGAAATCTTATGCTCATATCATCCAAGGGGATTGGTAATCTAAAGAGGTTCCACTACAAGAGCAAAAAGGAGTGGGGATAATGGACATCTCCGTCTAGTGCCTCAGTGAATGGGGATGGGAGAAGTGAGACTGCCATTAAATCGGATACGTGCAGTCAGTTGCCTGTATGGATCTATCAGCCTAGAGATCATGATGGTACCAAGTCCTATACGCTTCAAGACCTCTTTGAGAAAGCACCAGTCTACCCGTTCAAAGGCTTTATCAGCATCCAGTGACACCAGGCAGACGGGTATATCTTGAAATTGGGCTTTTTCAATCAAATGGGCTATGCTTCGAATGTTGTCTTTGCCCTGATGGTGCTGGATAAATCCGACTTGATCGGATCTGGATCGATGATACCAGGAAGGTGGGGCTCCAAACGATTAGCAAGAATCTTTGTGTAAATCTTAGCATCGGTGTTTAGGAGTGCAATGGGGTGGTACAAAGTGCAAAGAATGGGATCCTTCCCCGCTTTAGGGACTAGGATGACTTCAGCTTCTAACATTGTTGGGTTGAGACCAGTGGCGTTTGTCTAAGTATTGAAAAGGTGAGGGAAATGGTATTGGAGCTGCAGATAAAAAATGCGATAATAGGCCACAGGGAAGCCATCGGGACCAGGAGTTTTCCCTGTTGGAAACTGCTTAAGAGCTTTTGCTATCTCTTCCTGTGAGATTGACTCCTCTAGCATGTTCATATGGTGGGAGCTGATGGGGTCCCAGGGAGAGGAATCCAGAAAAGACCCAATCCTCTCCGGGGCACAGGGTTCGTCCGCATACAGCTCTCTGTAGATGTTTGAGAGGGTGAGGGCCTTGTCGTACTCCGATGTGGCCCAAGTGCCACCCGCACGTAGAAGTTTGGAGATATGGGTGCGCGTAATCTAGGCTCACAAGCAACAGTGCAAGGCTCGTCACAACTTTATCTCCCCTCTGTAAAGTTTTTGTTTAAGAGCTAGTAGAAGGGATTCTGCCTAGTTAGTGCGGTGTAGTCAAAGTTGTCCCCACAACACGTCTAGTTGCTTTTTATTGTGAGGTGAGGGATGCTGGTGTTCTTTTCATTTTAATGTTTTGATATCAGCAGAAAGGGACGATTCGAGAAGACGAGCCTCTCGAGTTCGGGCTATCGTAATGGAGGAGATTACTCCCCGGACGGTTGCTGTAAAAGTATCCCATCTGACAGCTTCCAAAGGAAGTCAGAAAAAACCCTCAATCTCTTTACAGATCTCTGCTAGGTCGACAGGGTTGCGAAGGAACTGGGGGGTAGTCTTCATCGAAGCTGAGTTTTTTATAGAGGATTGGAGGCGAAAGTGATATTGCGATTTGAGTATGGTCAGATTATGATATTGAGATGTCGGACATTTCTGCAGTGATTACAATTCGAAGCAAGGGGAGGAAGGGGAAGTAAAAGTCGATTTGTGAATAGCAGCAATGCACGTGGGAGAAAAATGTAAAGTCTTTGTTGTCGAGGTGGGGATGTCTCCAGGCATCAAGTAAGCCCAGGTCGGTAATGGCATTTTTAAGAGCTGCTGACCTAGCCCCTGTACCCTGATATTGCTGTGCACAACAGTGCAGCCAGGATCCCACACCAGGTTAAAGTCACTCCCAAGGATAATCTCCTCTTCCAAAGGTTTTAAGAGGGTGTAAAAGATAGAATGCAAAAAAGAATCTTGGGCCTGGCCAGGAGCATAAATGTTTAAAAGGGTCAGAAGCCCTTAATAGAGAGAGATGTGTAAGAGCACATGTAGGGTAGGGCGAGCATGGGGGAGTCCCCAGAGCAGTAATCAGACCCTCAAGCCTGCAAGAAGTCGCCCATATCCCCTTTAAGTGAGATGCATTCACAAGATATAGGCAAAGAGGGATGGAAGAGGTGGGGGAAAAAGTCTCAACAGGAGGTGGCCTTCAGGGCCAAACAAGGTCAATGTCTCCAAGGAATTGCCCATGGTCCAAAGGACGGCCCATTCTGAAGAAGTCACTCTTCCAAGGGACACTGTAAATGTGGGGGAGAAGGCAGGCTCGAACAGGTCTTCAATCTCTGCTCCCAGCGACCCGCTACAGCGAACACTGCTAGTAATCCCAGCTGTCGGATTGTCTCTTGGAGAATCAGGAGCCAGTGTCATGACATGCGGGGTTGATGATAGGGACCTTAAGTCAGCAGTGGTCCCACCCATAAGTTCTTTCCTGAGAAACACCGCCCTTCCAGTGTTTCAAGCTGTTTAGGCGCATTGTAGTTTGTTGGTACTCCTCGAGCATGTCGGGGACCCCGGGATCCACCCCGAGGTTTGAGTATCTAGGGCTAGGTAGGTTCCTTGTGTGAATCAATCCTTTTGCTCAGGTGATAGAGCTTGTGGGGGAGAGTCATTCAGAGTCTGAATGTGATTAATCATATCTTGTTTGGCTTGGGAGGAGACCCGCCCTCGGAATCGCCTCCCATGCCCCGGCGGTGGAACAGTGGACCACTCAGGACGGGAAGGACCTCCAGAGCGCCCATACGGTGGAGGGTAGCCCCATCTCCAGATGCCAATGGGAGGTGGAGGAGCTGTTTAGCTTCACACAGTGATCGGAGAACTCGTTGCCGACCTTCCCAAGAGAAGATCAGCGCGAATGGATGGCCTCACTGGTAACTAATATTGAGCTCCTGCAGCTTATCCATGATTGGTTTAAAGTCTTTAAGCCTCTGGAGGGTGGCAGGGGCTATGTCTTGGAAGATTTGCATTGCGTAGCCATTGTAGGATAAGGAAGTGGATTCTTGGATTCTTGGATCTTTTTCAGGATGGCTTCCTTCTCGACAAAGAAGTGGACCCACCTAAGGATGCCTGGGATGAAGTCTGGACTCGAGGTGCTCTGTCCAGAGCGGGTGGAGATGCCTCTTCGTTCCCTCAAATCGCCTGAAGGAGGTCTGCGGTAGAGGCCATGATGTCATTGCCTTCTGTGCCAAGGGAAACACCTCTGATGGGTTAATTGTTATGCCGGCTCCGATTGTCAAGGTCCTCCTGCTTGAGTTGCAGATTTATGTTTTGATCTTCCAATTCCACCATCCTTCGCCTGTTGTGGTCCTCCGACCTTGCATCCATGGTACGTTCGAGGTCGTCAACCCATCCGCGATCTCTGTTACGTCCCTCCAGATGTCCTGCAAGGCGGCCTTGAAGTTTTGCTTAAGCAATCTAATTTCAGCCTTAATTTCTTGAAGAAAAGAGGTCTTGAAAGCCTGCGTAGTCTGAAGTCCATCATGGTCTTTATTTAGCGTTAAGTCCGGGGAGTCGGGTATAGACTGCGGGTTGGATTTTAACCATATGGAGGTCACTGGGTTGTCCATGGATGTGGCAGGGTCCAGCTCTGTGTTTACTTTGGTTTTAGGCATGGCTGGAGATTGCTCTCTGGCAGCGTCCCAGCAACTACGAGTTAGATATTGCTTCAGCCTTAAGGCAACGCAGCAAAATCTGTTACAGGTTCAAGGAAGCATCAGATGGGGAGGATGCCTGCAGTAATATGGCAGTAGGAAGGCGGGAATGTAGGCCCGTCTCCAAGGAAGGACTGCCGAGCTCAAGACTCGCCACTGCCACTTCAACAGGTAGGGACAGTTGATCACCAAGGCAGGGCTAAGTCAACTATAAACATGTTGAGAATCCCATCTGGGGTAGATCAGTAGATGCAACCTCTCAGTCACGAGATGAGGTCCACGATGAAACCCCAGGCAGCAGGCTGGGGGAGCCAATTAGGGTGGGGGTATCCTAGGCAAGGAAATCTACAGCATTACAGGTGATTAGAGTCCTGATCTTCCCTGAGGCACTGAGGTCCATTGCTAGGGCTACCCTGGCGTCAAACAGGCCCCTCCAGCAATAAGCCAAAAATCTTTGCCCCCCATCTCCAAATAAGTGTATTCAAGCCACAATAAAATGTAGGCTTTGCAGGCATGTACAAGGGTACATTGGAATTACTTTTTGTCCAGTTGGTCTTGCGTGTGTAGTATCACTGCTCTGGAAGGTCACAGGGTGCCGCCCCCCACTGAGAGGGGTATCTTCAGTAGGTCAAGGGCCCCAACACTGCTGCTATAGTCAAACCCAATCCAAGGGTCGCCCCTCGCAGTCACAGTTCTGCTTGGAAGGGGGAACCCAGTGGGAGCTTGCAACAATCCACCTCCAACAGCGCTGTTGGCAGGCCCGAGGTCTCGGGGTCTGGGCTTCAAGTGAGCCCTCGGTACTCACCTCCGTGGGGACTTGTCAGGCAAGGCAGCAGGCCGATAAAACAGGGTTTGGAGCCGGGGAAAGGCCTCCATACACTGCAGCTCTGACAAGATGGCTGCTGTTCTCTTAGGAGCAGCTTCACCGCAGCGGGCCGAAACAACAGGCCCAATCTCGTGGCAGGATTAGGACATAGCGGGGGCTCCCACCCCTGCCAACCCAGCAGGCGGGCACACAGCCCCATCTCCTCATCTCAGCAAAGCCGCCATGCAGGTCCAGTGTGCAGGAAGAAGCTCCGGAGGCGGCTCTGGTGCGGCGCTCGATTCACTCTACCCCCAGCATGTAGAGCCCCAGGTCAGGAGTCCGGGGACTCGGAGGCTCACCCAGGGAGCGGCCGCCGCCAAGAGGTAACCAATATTGTGTAAAGAGGCACTGGGTCCAAGGGCAGGGCTCAGGTGCAAGGTTTTCTTCTCCTTGCAATAGTTATAAAATAGCGGTGGTGGATTAAGCTGCTGCCCTCAGCAGAAACTGCTTGCGGGTCACAAGATGTCTACTGACCCATTCTTCAGGTAGGAGGGGGCACCCACCCCGCCTCAACACCAGACAGGGCATTTAGTGGTGGTTAGCAGGTCCGGCAACCGCAGCACCCAGCTTTTACAGGCCGTGGTGGAGTGGAGACTCAGAGGCACATGTCTCACTCCATTCGCGTCCCGGCCACACCCTCCTCTGGGCATGTTTTAAGAGGCTATTTAAGCTGGTGGCACAATAGGTGCTGTAGGTACACTACCAGCGTTTATTCTACATTCCGTTTTGTATGTGGTCAATAACATTACAAGGGATTTGTATATAAATTAAATATACTATTTAGATGGAAGCCAATTTCACCAGGTTTAAGGGAACGAGCACAAGAACGTTAGCATTGGTTAGCAGTGGTAAAGTGCAGAGAGTCCTAGAGCCAAGAAACAGAGATTCCAGCAAAAAGTGGAGGGTAAAGGCAAACAGTTTGGGGGTAGACCACTCCAAGACTGACAGGTCTAACACAGTAACATTTCCTTTAGCATGATAAGATCTGTTTTGATTTAGTAAACACTGAATAGAATAGAAAAATTACATCTTCTCACTTACAAGATGCATGAGTACTAGAAGAAAAAACCTACCTAATGAATAAGAGTGAGTCTACTCACAATTGATGACTCCCTGTGATTTGATGCGAATGAAGAACCTCCATCCCGCGTTTTGCTAGTGGGAAACATATTGCTCTATGTGGTGATGCTTGCTGATTAGACATACAGGAACTGTTTTTTTATTTTTAAAAATGTCCCTGTTTGCTAAAACATTTGGGCTGTAGGCACTGCTCGCCTGTACGACTGCCTGCTCCCTTAGAGGCAGCCCTACACGGATCCCAAATGAGGTGCTGTACCTGCGAGGCATCTTCCTCTTTGCGTATCAGTTGCCATCCCATCTCAGGGGTTGGTAAATGATCAATGATTTGTGATCGTAATTGGAGTCCCAAACCATTAATCCATACCTCTCTAAATCATAAATAGGTTGAGTATGCCTCTTTCACAAAACCTTCTATTTGTGTTTGGAAAGGGTCTCCAGCACTATTTTATGAATCCTGTAATTTTATGAATTGCAACCACACTTGCGCTTTGTACATCAGGCCCCAAGTTCCTCTCAAACAAACTAATTTCAAAATGTTGTCAATAGTTGTATTCAAAAAAAGGTCTGCAATAAATACTTTCATTCTGGCTGATTCAGCTGTTGTTCTGAGACAAAAAAGTAAAAAACAATAGCTAACAATATCCAGTTAGCTGTGGACAGCTTGAATGTTGCCGTTCCAGTATGGATTGGGCTTCATTTACCAAACATCGACCTGCATTTCTGAATGTGATGTTGAATTTCCGTTTCACAGATCTTTTCATATCTGAAGTGTGGTGTAACTTTTCTTTGACAGTGGTTTTGAGAAGGAAATTATGTAGCACTTGGTTGATATAGTGGTTGATAAACTGGTGCATAGATTGTTTGGACATGATCTTACTTATGTCTCTGAGAAGCTATTTTACCAAAAAATTGATGACCTTTAATAATATTTGATATGAAATTGTATGCTACCTCACTTGAAAATTGGGCTATACAAGATATATGCAGGAGGATTAATTTGAGGACAAAATGTTGCATACAACATTTTGTACTCTAACTTTCTCGGGCTAACAAAAGAACTGCACAAAATTGCTTGAAAATTCTTTAAGGGGCATACTTTAGGGATTTGGCATGAAGTGCAGACATGGTTCCCTTGCTCGCTGCACAACTGGATTCAATTCAAGCTAGACTGACTAATGAGAGGTGATACCCTGAAACCAACCCCACGATGCCTGTTTCCGGTCCAAGGAATACCTGGCTTGGCAGTTCAGGCTAGACTGTTCCCATGGGGAGCCGGGTCAAGACTGATTAGCATATTGCTGTGTCTGAAATGGGGGGAAGTGGCAAAATAACACTGGATTAAACCCTGATCTATGACTGGGGGTGAGTGTTTGAAAAGTTTTAACATTCCGTCCATCATTTCATTTTGTGATGTTGCTATCTGTGCCTTAAGTGACTAAGAGTATGCCCAGACATGGGTCCCTTGCTCACTGCACCACTGGATTTAAGTTCCCCTGGCTGATGAGGGGTGATACCCTGAAAACGGTCTAAGGATGCTTGTTTCTGGTCCAGGGAGGACCTGGAATGGCAGTTTGGGCTAGATTGTTCCCAAGACTGATTTGAATATGACTGGGTCCAACTGGGATGACGGGCGAGCAAATTAATGATGGACTAACCACTGACCTGTAACTGTGTGTGAGTGTTTGAACAGTTTCAACACTCCGTACATCATTTCATTTAGTGATCGGTAAAGAGACAAAAGCTTAAACAACAGAAACTGCAGTTCGACCTTCATTCCTGTCAGAAACATACTAGCATTACTCTGGAAGACTAATCGGCAGCTCTTCTCAGAAACAGGACCTAATTGAATTACTAAAAGAGACGTATCTCCTATTTTCCCACTTCAGTGTCCAGGTACTTTCCCTCCAGCATCAGGAATGTCAGCAATACACTCCCACTGTCTGGTAAACCCACTTCTTTTTCCTGTGTGCAAGTGGGAGCAGGTTGAGCCTTTCATGTATTCGAACAGAACTCAACCTCAAGTGCAGTCCTTCTCCTGTCTTTCACAGGTCCAGCATTGTTCTGAAGATCGTGCCACATTAATGACTCACACTAGACTGTGGGAAGGGGTGACTCCTGGTCCATTACTAACTAATAGGGAAAACGTTCCTTGTGGTATACCTACCCACGTTTGCAGCAATTCCTGTATGCCCTATGGCAAACAAAAACATGACCCTTTCCGAATAAAACCAAGATAGCAAGATCTTTCTTGCTGTGGCAGTCCTCCTGACAGGGTAGACATCTTTGAAGTTAAGGAAGTTCCTGGGCCCAGCCCAGATGGTCATCCTGCCAGAGGAACGGAACACCTCCCAACACCTGAGGCCTTTGTCTCAACTCTGCAAGTAAGTTCACACCTCATCACGGGAGGTTTTCAGCTGCCAATTGAGCGTTGGAGTTCATTCAAATGGACTTCTGGAGGCTTTAGACAGGAAGGTAACGTACTAAAAGTACCTTTTACAGAATATTTATGATAAATCCAACTTTACCAGTCAACTGGGCTCATATTAAATATTTCAAAAAGTCCCAAAATACTTTCTTTTTTAACTGTTTCCTATGTGCAGATAACATTATTAAATTGAATACTGTATCCTAACGCTTTCCTATGGAACAGCTAACCCTGCTACAGTGAATAGGATATGTTTAACATGAAAGTTTTACATTTCCTACTTTCATATACCATGCACCCTGCCTTATGGGCATTAAGTGCTGCACTCCACTCATCACATTTAGCTTACATGTCATGGGTATATTTTGCACCATGTACAAGGGACTTAATGTCAATTATGCTCTTTCCCCAGACCTTCCACGAAGGTCTTTGGGGCCCACCTCCATGCACCATCAACTCTGATTGCCTTTTTGGCTCAGAGGATATGAGTGGCAGGTGAGGGAAAATATATTGAAGAAGAAACTGCTGGGAGGGAAATCTGAAAGAAAAAAATTAGATGTTTAAAATCTTCATGCTTAAATTCCCTCTTACTCTCCTACTAATTGAGTGGACCATAAATTATTAACCTGTTCCTTGGGAGAGTTTTGAGGTTATTTTTAAGTTAAGAGAATTCACAGTGTCTTCAGAGAAGCTGCTGTAACAGCAAAACAAGTCTTATGAATTCTTATTATTCATCAAAATACTCCTTTTTTTTATAAAGTAATCTCAGACTTTATTTCTTTTAAAACAAGAATATACCACTATGTGGGACTTTGGGTCTTCATGTTTCTCTCCAGGGATTTGGCATCAGGGCAGAGACACACTACTTTTACGCCATGGGAATCATATATTCCCATAGAAAATAAAGTTTTTCCATCTTTACCTTTGTTTTCAGCTTTTACCTATGAGTTCACAGTTTGTTTATTCTAGAAACTCCTTGAAAACTTGTGTTCAAAGTGACATTAAAATGTTGGCACCCCGAGTGGGACGGGTATGCCCGGACCTGGGTCCTGTGCTCTCCATGCCTCTGGAGTTCAGCTATCCTGGCTGATGTGGGCTGAACACCCGAAACCGGTCCTAGGATGCTTGCTTCCAGTCCATGGAGGACCTGACCTGGCAGTTCGGGCTGGACTGTTCCCATTGGGTGGAGGGTCAAGACTGATTTGCAAATGGCTGGGTCCAAACTAGAATGGCATGGTGAGCAAAACAACTATGGATTAAGGCCCAGATCTCTGTACTGGGGTGAATGTGTGACATTGTTCTGCACTCTGTCCATCAATTGTTCTTTTTGCATTGTTCCCCCAAGTGGCAAGGGTATGCCCAGACGTGGGTTCAGTGCCCTCCATTCCACTGGAGTCAAGCTATCCTGGCTGATGAGGGCTGAAAGCCTGAAACCGGTACTAGTGTGCTTGTTTCCAGTCCAGGGAGTACCTGACCTGGCAGTTCAGGCTGGACTGTTCCCATTGGGTGCAGGGTATAGGCTGATTTGCAAATGGCTGGATCCAAACTGGAATGGCATGGTGAGCAAAAAACCAACAGATTTAATCCCTGATCTCTGTACTGGGGTGAATGTATGATATTGTTCTTCATACTGTCCTTCAATTCTTCTTTTTGCATTTGTCACCCCGAGTGGAACGGGTATGCCCAGACGTGGGTCCCGTGCTCTCCATGCCACTGGAGTCAAGCTATCCTGGCTGATGAGGGCTGAAAGCAAGAAACCGGTTCTAGAATGCTTGTTTCCAGTTCAGGGAGTACCATGGCCTGGCAGTTTGGGCTGGACTGTTCTCATTGGGCGCAGGGTCAAGACTGATTTGCAAATGGCTAGGTCCAAACTGGAATGGCATGGTGAGCAAAACAACTATGGATTAAGGCCCAGATCTCTGTACTAGGGTGAATGTATGACATTGTTCTGCACTCTGTCCATCAATCATTCTTTTTGCATTTGTCACCCCGAGTGGAACGGGTATGCCCAGACGTGGGTCCCGTGCTCTCCATGCCACTGGAGTCAAGCTATCCTGGCTGATGAGGGCTGAAAGCAAGAAACCGGTTCTAGAATGCTTGTTTCTAGTCCAGGGAGGACCTGGCCTGGCAGTTCGGGCTGGACTGTACCCATTGGGAGCAGGGTCAAGACAGATTTGCAAATAGCTGGGTCCAAACTGGAATGACATGGTGAGCAAAACACAATTGATTTAAGCCCTGATCTCTGTACTGGGATGAAAGTATGATATTGTTCTGCATTCTGTCCTTCAATTGTTCTTTTTGCATTTGTCATCCTGAGTGGGACGGGTATGCCTAGACGTGGGTCCCGTGCTCTCCATGCCCCTGGAGTCGAGCTATCCAGGATGATGAGGGCTGAAAACCCGAAACCGGTCATAGGATGCTTGCTTCCAGTCCATGGAGTACCTGGCCTGGCAGTTCGGGATGGACTGTTCCCATTGGGTGGAGGGTCAAGACTGATTTTCAAATGGATGGGTCCAAACTAGAATGGCATGGTGAGCAAAACAACTATGGATTAAGGCCCAGACCTCTGTACTGGGGTGAATGTATGACATTGTTCTGCACTCTGTCCATCAACCATTCTTTTTGCATTTGTCACCCAAAGTGGGAAGGGTATGCCCAGTCGTGGGTCCAGTGCTCTCCATGCCACTGGATTCAAGCTATCTTTGCTGATGAGGGCTGAAAGCCCATAACCGGTCCTAGTATGCTTGTTTCCACTCCATGGAGTACCTGGCCTGGTAGTTCGGGCTGGACTGTTCCCATTGTGTGCAGGGTCAAGGCTGATTTGCAAATGGCTGGGTTCAAACTGGAATGGTATGGTGACAACAAAATGATGGATTTAGGCCTGGATCTCTGTAGTAGGGTGAATGTATGGCATTGTTTTGCATTCTGTCCATTCATTGTTCTTTTTGCAGTTGTCACCCGAGTGGGACGGGTATTCCAAGTCGTGGGTCCGTGCTCTCCATGCACTGGAGTCAAGCTATCTTAGCTGATGAGGGCTGAAATCCCGAAACCGGTCCTGGGGTGCTTGTTCCAGCCCAGGGAGGACCTGGCCTGGCAGTTCGGGATGGACTGTTCCCATTGGGTGCAGGGTCAAGACTGATTTGCAAATGGCTGGGTTCAAACTGGAATGGTATGGTGACAAAAAAATTATGGATTTAGGCCTGGATCTCTGTAGTGTGGTGAATGTATGACATTGTTCTGCATTCTGTCCATTCATTGTTCTTTTTGCATTTGTCACCCGAGTGGGATGGGTATATCCAGTTGTGGGTCCTGTGCTCTTCAAGCCACTGGAGTTAAGCTATCTTTGCTGATGAGGGCGGAAAGCCCAAAACCGGTCCCAAGATGCTTGTTTCCAGTCCAGGGAGGACCTGGCCTGGCAGTTTGGGCTGGACTGTTCCCATTGGGTGGAGGGTCAAGACTGATTTGCAAATGGCTGGGTCCAAACTAGAATGGCATGGTGAGCAAAACAACTATGGATTAAGGCCCAGATCTCTGTACTGGGGTGAATGTATGACATTGTTCTGCACTCTGTCCATCAATTGTTCTTTTTGCATTTGTCACCCCAAGTGGGAAGGGTATGCCCAGACGTGGGTCCAGTGCCCTCCATTCCATTGGAGTCAAGCTATCCTGGCTGATGAAGGCTGAAAGCCTGAAACCGGTACTAGGGTGCTTGTTTCCAGTCCAGGGAGTACCCGGCCTGGCAGTTCAGGCTGGACTGTTCCCATTGGGTGCAGGGTATAGGCTGATTTGCAAATGGCTGGATCCAAACTGGAATGGCATGGTGAGCAAAAAACCGACAGATTTAAGCCCTGATCTCTGTACTGGGGTAAATGTATGATATTGTTCTTCATACTGTCCTTCAATTCTTCTTTTTGCATTTGTCACCCTGAGTGGAACGGGTATGCCCAGACGTGGGTCCCGTGCTCTCCATGCCACTGGAGTCAAGCTATCCTGGCTGATGAGGGCTGAAAGCAAGAAACCGGTTCTAGTCAAGTCAAGTCAAGTCATAACATTTATATAGCGCACTACATACCCAGAGGGTTTCAAGGCGCTTAGGAAGGGGAGGTGGATTATTTGTCAAATATCCACGTTTTAAGCTGCTTTCTGAACGCTAGGTGATTCTGGGTGAGGCGAAGGTAAGCGGGGAGTGAGTTCCATGTTTTGGCAGCCAGGTATGAGAAGGATCTGCCTCCCATGGTGGTCTTGTTGATGCGAGGTACAGTGGCGAAGGCTTGGCTGGAAGAGCGAAGTTGGCGGGAGGGGGTGTAGAAGGATAGTCGAGAGTTGAGGCAATCTGGTCCGATGTCGTAGAGTGATTTGTGTGCGTGGGTAAGCAGTCGGAAAGTGATCCTCTTATTGACGGGTAGCCAGTGGAGGTCTTTAAGGTGACCAGAGATGTGTTCGTTGCGTGGGATGTCTAATATGAGCCTGGCTGAGGCGTTTTGGATTCGTTGTAGTTTCTTCTGGAGTTTAGCGGTGGTACCTGCGTAGAGGGTGTTTCCGTAGTCCAGTCGGCTCGTGACTAGAGCGTGGGTGACTGTTTTCCTTGTTTCGGAAGGGATCCAGCGAAATGTTTTTCTGAGCATGCGAAGAATGTTAAAGCAGGAAGAGGATACGGCGCTGACTTGTCTGTTCATTGAGAGTGAAGAATCCAGGATGACGCCAAGGTTCCGTGCGTGGTCTGTCGGGTTGGGTGCATTTTCGAGGGCTTCCGGCCACCAGGAGTCGTCCCATGCAGAGGGGGATTTACCTAAGATGAGGACTTCTGTTTTGTCTGAGTTCAGTTTCAGACGGCTTTGTTTCATCCATTCGGCGACTTCTTTCATTCCTTCGTGTAGGTTAGTTTTAGCGGTGCTGGGGTCCTTGGTGAGAGATAGGATCAGTTGAGTGTCATCCGCGTAAGAGATGATGTTGAGGTTGTGTTGGCGGGCGATGGCCGCGAGGGGGCTCATGTATACGTTGAAGAGGGTGGGACTGAGTGAGGATCCTTGTGGTACGCCGCAGATGATTTCAGAGGCCTCGGACTTGAATGGTGGGAGGCGGACTCTCTGGGTTCTTCCGGTGAGGAACGAGGTGATCCATTCCAGTGCCTTTCCTTGGATTCCGATGTTTCTGAGGCGTTGTAAAAGGGTGCTGTGGCAGACTGTGTCGAAGGCTGCAGATAGGTCGAGGAGGATGAGGGCGACTGTGTCTCCATTGTCCAGTAGAGTTCGAATGTCGTCTGTTGCTGCGATGAGGGCGGTCTCAGTGCTGTGTTTGGCTCGGAAGCCAGATTGTGAGGGGTCGAGTGATTTGTTGGCTTCGAGGAAGGCGGCGAGCTGGTTGTTGACAGCTTTCTCGATGACTTTGGCCGGGAATGGAAGAAGCGAGATGGGGCGAAAGTTTTTGAGTTCGGTGGGGTCTGCTGTTGGTTTTTTCAGAAGGGCGGTGAGTTCAGCGTGTTTCCAATCTTCTGGGAAGGTAGCGGAGTTGAAGGAGCAGTTGATGACGTCTCGGAGGTGCGGAGCTATGACGGAGTCTGCTTTGTTGAATATGTGGTGGGGGCATGGGTCTGTGGGGGATCCAGAGTGGATGGAATTCATCAGGCGGATGGTGTCCTCAGTGGAGATTGGGTTCCAGGCGTTAAGGGTGTTAACGGGGGGAAGGTGGTCAGCTGATGGTAGGGTGGGTTGGCTTCCGGGTTGGTTGACAAAACTGTTGTGGATGTCAGCAATCTTGTTGTGGAAAAAAGAGGCTAGGGAATCGCAGAGGGTTTGAGAGGGGGTGATGTCGTTGGAGTTGGCCGAGGGGTTGGAAAATTCCTTGACGATGTTGAAAAGTTCCTTGCTGTTGTGGGCGTTGTTGTCAAGTCGATCTTTGAATGCTGTTTTCTTGGCTTTTCGGATCAGTTGGTGGTGAGTACGGATGGCGCTTTTGAAGGCGTCCTTGTTGCTGGTGGATGGGTCTTTTTTCCAGGCCTTTTCAAGGGAGCGGCACAGTTTCTTGGATTTCTTGAGGTCGTCGTTGAACCATGAGGCCTTCTTGATGCCAAGTTTGTGTTGACGTTTTTTCAGTGGTGCTAAGGTGTCGGCGGTGTTGGATAACCAAAGGGTGAGGTTGGAGGCGGCTTCGTTGGCGTTAGAAGAGAGGGCTGGGGAGGTTTGAAGGAGTGATGTGGAGATCTGCTCTGTGGTGATTTTGTTCCAGTTTCTTTGTAGAGTTGGTTGGAGGTGGATGATGGGTTTCGGCTTGTTGTAGGTGAAGTGAACGCAGCTGTGGTCAGTCCAGAGGAGATCTGTAGTGTGGCTGAAGGAGACATGGTTGCTGGAGGTGAAGATGGGGTTGAGAGTGTGACCTGCGATGTGGGTGGGGGAAGTGACCAGTTGTTTAAGTCCGAGGTTGGCGAGGTTGTCTAAGAGGGTGGCGGTGTTGCGGTCGTTGATCTTTTCAAGGTGGAAGTTGAGGTCTCCCAGAAGGATGTAGTCTTTGGAGGGGAGCGCGTGTGGGGTGATGAAGTCCGTGATGTCTTCACTGAATTTTGCGCGTGGTCCTGGTGGTCTGTAGAGGAGGGTGCCTCTGAGTGTGGTCTTGGGGTCGATGTGGATCTGGAAGTGAAGGTGTTCGGAGTTAGCGAGGTTGGCGTCAGAGCTGGTTGAGATGCGGATTGATTTCTTATGGACGATAGCGATTCCACCTCCTGTATGGTCGGTGCGGTCCTTGCGTGTGATCTTATAGTCATCAGGAATAGCGATGGCGATGTCAGGGGCGGAGGAAGCGTTCATCCATGTTTCCGTTAGGAAGGCGACGTCAGGAGAGATGGTGTCTAGTAGGTTCCAAAGGTCAATGGCGTGCCTGTGGACCGAGCGGGTGTTGAGAAGGATGCATTCTAGGTGGTTGGGGTCGGGAATCTGTGGTGTGGTCGTAGCGGAGATGTTGTCGGTGCCGCTAAATTTGCAGGAGAAGCAGGAGAACGGTCCATGGGTGCGTCCAGGAGCGGCTTGGACGCAGTTGGGAGCGCGACCGGGGTTAAGGGCTAGGAGGGTGGCGGCATCGTAGGTAACGCGGGGGGCTGGGCAGCGCGAGGGGCAGGGGGTCTGGCGCTGGGCGCGGTCCAGGCGCGGACGGGCGTAGACGGGCTTACCTTTGGCGCACCTTCTGCATGTCCGAAGCGCGTGGACGCTGCGCGTGGAGACATTGGCCATAAATGGAGAGTGGAGGGGGCGGAGCGTGGGAGGGTCAGGTGGGAGGCGGGGTCTGGGAGGAGGAGACACGGGTGAAACAACAATCAAAACCAAATGGCCGCCCAGAAAGGAATCGAAAGTGGGGCACAGCCGGAGCTTCAGTCAAGACACAGGCACAGAGTTAATGAACAAATGAATGCACGCTACGCTGATAAAAAACATATGCCACTACATACAGATCAATGCAGTGCGAGCGCAGACAATAACAAGCGCTCGGCGTTATGCAAATGCTTAGGCAGGCAGCGCGAGTAGAAACGATACCCAGCGCAGACAAGTGGTCTATGCGCTCTCGCAGGGCGGCAGTCAGCACGACAATGCAGGCAGCAGGCAAGGCAGGCAGCGAGCACAAGGCTTCCGTGGAGCAAGAGCTGGGGGAGCGACCGTGGTGGAGGTTCTAGAATGCTTGTTTCTAGTCCAGGGAGGACCTGGCCTGGCAGTTTGGGCTGGACTGTACCCATTGGGAGCAGAGTCAAGACAGATTTGCAAATAGCTACGTCCAAACTGGAATGGCATGGTTAGCAAAACACGATTGATTTAGGGCCTGATCTCTGTACTGGGGTGAATGTATGATATTGTTCTGCATTCTGTCCATCAATTGTTCTTTTCACATTTGTCACCCTGAGTGGGAAGGGTATGTCCAGACGTGGGTCCTGTGCTCTCCATGCCACTGGAGTCAAGCTATCCTGGCTGATGAGGGCTGAAAGCCCGAAACCGGTACTAGGATGCTTGTTTCCAGTCCAGGGAGTACCATGGCCTGGCAGTTCGGGGTAGACTGTTCTCATTGGGTGCAGGGTCAAGACTGATTTGCAAATGGCTAGGTCCAAACTAGAATGGCATGGTGAGCAAAACAACTATGGATTAAGGCCCAGATATCTGTACTGGGGTGAATGTATGACATTGTTCTGCACTCTTTCCATCAATCGTTCTTTTTGCATTTGTCACCCAAAGTGGGAAGGGTATGCCCAGTCGTGGGTCCCGTGCTCTCCATGCCACTGGATTCAAGCTATCTTTGCTGATGAGGGCTGAAAGCCCATAACAGGTCCAAGTATGCCTGTTTCCACTCCATGGAGTACCTGGCCTGGTAGTTGGGGCTGGACTGTTCCCATTGTGTGCAGGGTCAAGGCTGATTTGCAAATGGCTGGGTTCAAACTGGAATGGTATGGTGACAACAAAATGATGGATTTAGGCCTGGATCTCTGTAGTGGGGTGAATGTATGGCATTGTTTTGCATTCTGTCCATTCATTGTTCTTTTTGCAGTTTTCACCCGAGTGGGACGGGTATTCCAAGTCGTGGGTCCCGTGCTCTCCATGCACTGGAGTCAAGCTATCTTAGCTGATGAGGGCTGAAATCCCGAAACCGGTCCTAGGATGCTTGTTCCAGCCCAGGGAGGACCTGGCCTGGCAGTTCGGGCTGGACTGTTCCCATTGGGTGCAGGGTCAAGATTGATATGCAAATGGCTGGGTTCAAACTGGAATGGTATGGTGACAAAAAAATGATGGATTTAGGCCTGGATCTCTGTAGTGGGGTGAATGTATGACATTGCTCTGCATTCTGTCCATTCATTGTTCTTTTTGCATTTGTCACCCGAGTGGGACGGGTATATCCAGTTGTGGGTCCCGTGCTCTTCATGCCACTGGAGTCAAGCTTTCTTTGCTGATGAGGGCTGAAAGCCCGAAACCGGCCCCAAGATGCTTGTTTCCATTCCAGGGAGGAAGTGACCTGGCAGTTCGGGCTGGACTATTCCCATTGGGGGCAGGGTCAAGACTGATTTGCAAATGGCTGGGTTCAAACTGGAATGGCATGGTGACAAAAACATGATGGATTTAGGCCTGGATCTCTGTAGTGGGGTGAATGTATGACATTGTTCTGCATTCTGTCCATTCATTGTTCTTTTTGCATTTGCCACCCGAGTGGGATGGGTATATCCAGTTGTGGGTCCTGTGCTCTTCATGCCACTGGAGTTAAGCTATCTTTGCTGATGAGGGCTGAAAGCCCGAAACCGGTCCCAAGATGCTTGTTTCCAGTCCAGGGAGGACCTGGCCTGGCAGTTCGGGCTGAACTATTCCCATTGGGTGCAGGGTCAAGACTGATTTGCAAATGGCTGGGTTCAAACTGGAATGGCATGGTGAGCAAAGCAATGATGGACTTAGGCCTAGATCTCTGTACTGGGTGAATGTATGACATTGTTCCGCATTCTGTCCATGAATTGTTCTTTTTGCATTTGCCACCCCGAGTGGGACGTGTATGCCCAGACTTGGGTCCCGTGCTCTCCATGCCACTGGCGTCAAGCTACCCTGGCTGATGAGGGCTGAAAGCCCGAAACCGATCCTAGGATGCTTGTTTCCAGTCCAGGGAGGACCTGGCCTCGCAGTTCGGGCTGGACTGTCCCCATCGGGTGCAGGGTAAAGACTGATTTGCATGTGGCTTAGTCCAAACTGGTGAGCCAAAAAATTATTTATTTAGGCCCGGATCTCTGTAGTGGGGTGAAACTATGACATTGTTCTTCATTCCGTCCTTTCATTGTTCTTTTTGCATTCGTCACCCGAGTGGGACGGGTATTCCCAGACGTGGGTCCTGTGCTCTCCATGCCACTCGAGTCAAGCTATCCTGGCTGATAAGGGCTGAAATCCTGAAACCTGTCCTAGGATGCTTGTTTCCAGTCCAGAGAGGATCTGTCCTTGCAGTTCAGGCTGGACTGTTCCCATTGGGCGCAGGGTCAAGACTGATTTGCATATGGCTGAGTCCAAACAGGAATGGCATGGTGAGCAAAAAAACTATAGATTCAGGCCGAGATCTCTGTACTGGGGTGAATGTCTGACATTGCTCTGCATTCTGTCCATCAATTATTCGTTTTGCATTTGTCACCCGAGTGTGACTGGTATACCCAGACGTGAGTCCAGTGCACTTCATGCCACTGGAGTCAAACTATCCTACCTGATGAGGGCTGAAAACCTGCAAACAGGTCTGGCAGTTCGGGCTTGGCTGTTCCCATTGGGTGCAGGGTCAACACTGATTTGCTTATGGCTGTGTCCCACTGGAATGGCATGGTGAGCAAGAAAAATGTTGGATTTAGGCCCAGGTCTCTGCACTGGGGTAAATGTATGATATTGTTCGGCATTCTGTCAATCAATTGTTCTTTTTGCATTACAATTTTGTGACATTGTGTAACTTGGTATTTCTAAAACTTTCAAATGTCCAACTAGGCCCTTACCCCTTGATATTCGACCAGTTCCATAAGCCTACTGGAACCTCAATCTTCCAGAATCCAGATAGATGCCACTGAAGGTTTAAGAAAAGAGGCCAACAGCGAAGGAATCCTGGGGCTACTTTATCTTGGAAATGCTTTAGAACCACAAGACAAACGAATACAGGATCAGAGACATCTTCTGCTCCAAACCTATTGAATAGTGAGCATTTGTGCTGGGTTGGAGCTGGCTTTTGTACTCGAGCCCTGCCTGATGACTTGGTACACTGGAGAAAGCACCAGGTTATCTAGGAAATGTACCCCACCCGATGAGTCAGCAGCCTAGAGGGAGGAATGGGGAACCTTGGAGGTGTGCCCCACCTGATAAGTCATCAGTTTGGGGGTGCACTGGGGAACCTATGGATTATGGTTCCCTTTCACAATGCAATATCCCATATTAGAGGTGGATTTCAAGAAAATAGTTTACGGTACAAATTTACAATTCTGCAAATACCTTATATTACAACAGGGTCTTAAATATAGACTTCTTGATTATACATTTTGTAACTGTAACTACCATCACCGATTTCTCCTTTGAATGTGCACTATTCCACCAGGTATGAGAACTGAGTACATATGTCAGTGTGTTGGTGTCCCTGAGTGTGCAACACTAAGATCCTGGCACTTATATGTATGTTAGATATGCCAATTAGAAGAATAGTCAATTTTAACATTTTAGTTATCAGAGCACACACACTGGGGCCTGGTTATCAACATCTCTATGCACAGTAAAACTACCAGCAGCATCAGTCCTAAACACATGGGTGATCATGAAAATTGGCATATTCTTATAGCAGCCATGTCTGCTTAGAGCTACATTAAGGGCATATTTGGAAGTCCCTATCATCACTGGAACATCACTTTTATAGACTTAGGGGTTTTGTCTTATTTACAAGGTGGCATTAAGCTACTTAAAGTGTCATAAAACCACCTTGTGAATAAAAAACCCTTTCACGCTATACGTGGTCAATGGGTGTTGCTGTGGATATTCAACAACAACACCCATTGATTTTGTAACTTGCCCCTAGTTCCAAGTGTGGCATAACTATAGGGCAGCACCAAAATTAAGACCAGAGAAAACCTGGTCTTAAACTGGTGAAATGAGGAGAAATTATTTATTTCTCCTCTTGTTTGCTGTTTCTAGGTGTGCTGCATTGTGCAGCACACAAACAAAACAGTATGATTGTTTATGTGCAGAAAGGTGTCCCTTCCTGTCCCTTCCTGCTCATAAACAATGACTTTAAAAATGACAAGTTGCAACTTCTATGTGTGCGGCAGAAGCAGCATACATAGAAGTTACAAACCACCATTTAGGATTTAGGACACCTTCCAGCACATACACCATCATTTCCCCCAACGCAGGCACCCTTGAACTATGGTGCAAGGGTGCCCACTTTGGCACTAGGCAGCAAAATGTAGGGAAAGTGCAGGACAAAATGCAGGGCTGCACTGTTTTGTTGTAAATAAGGTGTAGCCCTGCATTTCAAAAGTGACAGACCGTGGCATTAGCTTTCTTAATATGCTACTAAAGTTTTCTACTTTTGGGATGTATATACAGTGACTAGCTAGCTGGGATTCAAAACTTTAAGATCACCTTTGACTTTTATCAGTCTCCAGTGCTACCAGCACAATGTCAAACCTTTTTTTACCACGCACCTATATGCTATGTTATGAATTCATATATTTAGCAAAAAAAACAGAAGGGCATCTGGGCGCAAAAATGAGGGCTAGACAAACTGAAAAAGAAGTGAAGTGACTTACACCAATAGGGAAACTCTCACCCACACTCATATCAATACATTTGCTGATCACAAGCAAAGGATGCACCATTTCAAATCTACCACTCACCTATGAGGATACAATTATTCATTTCGATTTAGTACTGTTTTGGTTACTTAAAACATTTTGCGTCGAAAACTGGAGAGTCAGATTCCAATTGGTGAATGGAGGGCCCTAATCTGATATTTCCCCTTGGGGTGTGGACTTTAATTGTACTAGAGAAGGACCAGGTCAATGTTCATGTCTTTCCGTGTGAGCCCAGTTTGTATGCCTTGCAAGATAGGCTTTGCCATTGCTCTTCTTAGGTATCTGTTGGGCACACAGAGGTGTTCCATTCCCAGCAGAGACCATGTTTCTCTATCTCAGTAATCCAAGAGGTGGATCAAAGAACTTAATGATGTGTGAATCACTTCCAAAGATCTAGGCCATATCCGCATCTTGAGGATGTTTATGTTAAATTGGTTAATTGCCCTTAATTTGTTGTGCTACTACAGCAAGCACAGACAGAGCACAGCGGTTAAACTATCCCAGCATGGGTAACCTAATTCAATAAATACCAGTTGGAGGACAGGTGGTTGTGCCTGGCAAGCAGCCAACACATTATATTTAGCATCTCCATGTGAACCTTTGCTGTAAAGTGGATGAAAAGAAAGCATCTTCTTGATATGATGAATAGACTTGTTTATTTAGATGTTTTCTACATGATAGTTATCAAACATGCGTCCTGGGCTGTGCAGTCAACTTTCACTCGAGGCTCTCCATCTTCACAGGGAGATATTTTCTGCCATACAGTGTACAAGGAAACAGTTTGAGGGCAGAGCTAATATGATTCAACATGTTTCCAAATATATTTAGCAAGGTTGAGTTTTCACTCTGTAGAAGGGTTTCATCCTCATTATATGAAGCTCTGGCCGCTTGTAACTAGCGCCGAGACGCCCGAGGGCATTTGTTGCGCTTTACAAGTTTCAAAAATAAATAAATAAATAAATAAACATAAGTAAAAAAGGAGGAATGCATGTCTTTGCTAAACAGAAGACATTCTCAGTGGTGAAGCACAAGTTCTGAGCAGATATGCATACTAGAGAGTAGAATTGGGGCCTTTAGCAGTTTTGTTGTGCCGGAAAAGATGGAACTGAAGGTCAAGGGGTGAAGAGAAGAATATTCATAACAAGATAACGTTGGACCTTTAAGTTCCTCACACGCATCGTCACCAGGATTTTTTGGGGTGAAGGAGTCGTATTCTCCTATACATATAAAATATTATCTCAAGTTTTGCACCTCACCCAGTATTATGGCTTTTGCCTCCAGCTAGGAAATGAAGCACACTGCTAATGTTTTTCCAATGATCCAATACACATTAGCATGTATGCAAATATTTATGGGTTTTCTAGAGTGCAAACCTAACTAAAAGATAAGCATTAAGTCAAAGAGTGATAGAAGAGGAGGTTGGGTTGTAGAAGGGTATTACATTGTGATTAGGAGTGGGCAGAATATTTAATTTCGCCTGCGAAATTGACAGAATTTTGGTAACTCCGCAATACTCTAACACAGAATTCTGGCGAAATTCCTCCAATCGCCGAGCAGTGGAATTTTTCTCCCATGATACTCCAGAAAATGTGAGCTGCAAGCAAGATTTCCTAACAAGAGTGGTTGAAAGTGGTCATGAGCAGTCGCGGTCAGAGGGCTTCTGCTTGAGTATATTTACTGCCACTCAAGCAGATTTTGTACTCGAGCTGCAGAAAAATCAACTCAATTGGCATCAAGCTCCTGCACGACCCATGGTGCCATTTGCACTGATTTTCCAGCACTGCTCCTGCTACTGGAGCTAAATTGCAGGGCAAGTTGCATATTTTTGCCCGGAGGCGGAAATCTGCAGAATCTCACTGAGTTTTTATGTAACTCTGTGGAATTCTGTTGAGTAAAACTTCATGAGTTTCACTCACCCCTATATTCTGATGTAGTGCTCTCTAAAGAGCCGAGTTTTCTACTCTTTCCTAAATTGGAGAAGAATTGGGGCTGTGTTGATGGATATATGGATATTGTTCCAGATCCTGGGTGCATAGATGGAAATGGCCTGCTATCTTGTGTTTTCTTTTTACACCTCTTAGCCTGCAGTCTGATGGTGTTCTGGCTGCTGGTGTGCTGAGAACAACCAGAGGGGGTGAGCTCACTTTCAAGATAAGTAGAGATGCTGGTGGTCATGGCTATGTAAATGATGCAGCTGGTCTTGAGAATGGTGTGGGCTAGCATGGGGAGCCAATTGAGTTCCATAAGCAGTGAAGTGCTGCTTAGAATGCTTTGTGATGCTAACACTGTGCTGAAATATTGTCTCTCTAGTTAGGTGTAATTTTGTTTCTTTATTTTTATTAACAGAAGACTTGGGCAGTTGAGGTGGTGAGTCACGCTGCCTAAACGAAAAGTGTGATTCGTTATTCCAAGCTTTGATATAAAAGAGGAAATCTGTAGCAATTCTGTTGTTAAATGGCAAGCATAAAGCAGTAAAAAGAATTATTATTATTTGAAATACTTTTGCGCGTCGGTGTGATGAGATATGTTCAAATGTAGGTACTTTACATAGGATACTAACTGCAGCGTTTTGGGCCATCTGGAGTCTGTGGGTTAAAGTTTTGTTTGAGCCCGCATACAGGATATTTCCATAGTCAAGCCGAGGGGTGACTAAGGCGTTGACAACAGTTTTTCTGTTTTTTTCCGGTAGCATCCAACATATTTTCCTTAACCATTTGATGATGGAGAAACAAGTGGTAGTGACTTTTATTGATTGTGCGTTCATGCTCAGAGTCTCATCGAGAATAACGCCTAGGTTCCGAACTTGTAATGAGGGGGTGGGGAGATTACCCATGTTGTCTGGTCAATGTTGTGAGCTCCAAAGGTCTTTCTGTTTCCCCAATATCAGTACCTCTGTTTTCTCTCCATTTAATTGTAGGAGGTTGGTTTGGATCCAGGCTGCAATATTAGTTAGTCCTGTTTTGAGTGTAGAAGTATCATTTGAGTTGGAGTTATGTGCTTATAGGGAGAACAGGATTTGTGAGTCGTCAGCATAGGAGAATATGGATAACCCGGATTTTTCAGCAAGTTCTGCTAAGGGTTTTACAAAGAGATTGAATAATAGTGGACTTAGGATCAATCCCTGCGGAACGCCATGTGCAAAGGAGTATGTTTTGGAGCAGGCGTTCTTTGAGAAGACTTGAAACGTTCTGTCAGATAGGAAGGGCTGAATCCATTTAAGAGCAGCGCCGCTTATACCTATCTTACTCAGTGTGCTAATGAGTACCTTATGTGATATGGTATCGAATGCGGCGCTTAAGTCTAATAGAATAAGCGTCACAGTTTCTCCTCTATCTAGAAGATGGCGGAGTCCTTCCGTAACTCCCAAGAGAGTGGTTTCGTTAGAGAAACCCGCTCTGAATCCTGACTGTGATGAGTGGAGTAAGTGATGTGATGTAACATATTGTGTCAAGTGTGCATGTATGTGTTTCTCTAAAATTTTTGATAGAATGCTAAGCAGAGATATGGGGCGGTAGTTTTTGGTTTCTGCCGGATCAGCATTAGGTTTTTTCAGTAATGGGTGAATCATGGCATGTTTCCATGTGGGAGGGATCAATCCCTCTTCCATAGATGTATTTAGAAGATGGGCTATGACTGCTAGCACTGAGTGATTTAATTGTTTAAGAATAGTTACTGGCAGCAGATTTTTCGGTGATCCTGACTTAATGGATTTCAGTAATAAGACCAAATTATCAGTTGTTAGAAGGGGCCAGTTCGTTAGGAACCAATCTGCCTCATACTGACTGTCAGATTGCCTGGTGAGGGGGTGCAATGATATTGCCATAGGTGCACCAGAACATGTTGTGATATCATGTATATTTTCCTGTGAGATAATCTCTTGATATATTCCTTCCACTTTATTTATGAAGAAAGTTACCAATTCTTCACACTTAGTTACAGTCAGTGTTGGCGGAGTGGCCAAGGTACTCGCGCCAGCGAGTTCCTTTACTGTATTAAACAAAGTTTTTGCACAATTAGAAGCCTTAGTGATAGTTGTATTTACAAACAATGCACAAGCAAGTTTGCATTGTCTGTGATAGTTGCTCAGAGCCTTTTTGTATGCTAGCTTGGCAGGTTGAGCATATTCTCTTCTCCACTTTCTTTCCAGGGTCTTACAATTAGATTTCAATTTTTTTAAAGATTCGTTATACCATGGTGTAGGTGGCCAGTGTATGTTTCTTTTGTGTTTTATGGTGGGGAGGCAGGTGTTGATGGCTTCAGAGAGCCAGCTTTGAACTGTTGCGGTGAAAGGATTTTTTTTTTGATTTTTTATTTGTACTTTTACCGCGCACAGCTACCCGCAGTGGGTTTCCCGGCGCTAGGGATAGACTGGAGAAGAAGATGTCAGATAAAGCCAGCATATAGGTACCAACTACTTATGTGAACAACAGCGTTTTCAGTGCTCTGTGAAAGCGAAGAAGACTGGTCTCTAGTTTAAGAGCCTGGGCAGGGCATTCCAATATTTGGGACCAAGATAGGAAAAAGATCGTCCCCCCATCCTTACCAGCTTAAATCTTGGTACAATGAAGTTCCCAATTTCCGAAGATCGTAAAGTGCGCTTGGTAAGTATGTAAGTGCAGTGCCTTGCTTGATTCTAAACATGTAGCACAATGTCTTAAACTTTATGCGACTAGAGACCTTAAGCCAATGAAGATCATGCAAGGCAGGTGATGCCGAAGTTCTTCTAGGAACATTCTTCAAAAGTCGCGCGGCTGCATTTTGTACAACCTGCAGTACTTAGTACTTTAACAGTGGCTACGTCCGCACCCAAATAGAGTATATTGCCATAGTCCAGGCGAGATGTTATCAATGCCTGGACAACCGTTCTACGGGAGGGAGTGGGAAGCATCCATAGGATCTTTTGTAGCCACCTATGAATGAAAACAGGTTGCTGCAACCTTAATGGCCTGCTGCTTCATTGTTAATTTGTCGTCAATTAGGACACCCAAATTGCGTACGGCATGTGTGGGCACAGGAAGTGAACCCATCTCATTTGGCCAGTGCTGAGGGCCCCATAAGTTCCTATTTCTGCCCAGAATGACCACCTCTGTCTTCTCCCCATTCAGTTTGAGACAGTTCCTCTGCATCCAGTCGGCCACAAGAGTGAGGCCAGACTTTAGTGCAGAGGGGTTATTCTCGTCTCGCCCTGATAGGGAGAAGACAATCTGGGTGTCATCTGCGTAAGAGAATAAAGTCAGCCCCGCCTGCTCTACGATGTTAGCCAAGGGTTTTACATAAAGATTGAACAATAGGGGGCTGAGTATTGACCCTTGGGGGACACCCCGCGCTGATGGACAGACCGCTGATGCCACCTTAGGGGAGAACACTTGAAAGGTTCGCTCACCAAGAAAGGAGGCCACCCAGGCTAAGGCCATACCAGTCACACCAAGAGACCGCAGAGAGTCAAGGAGGATGGAATGTGACACGGTGTCGAAAGCTGCGCTCAAATCCAACAGGATGAGCGCCATAGTTTCACCCTGATTGACACCGTGTCGGAGACTCTCCGTTACCCCAAGAAGGGCTGTCTCGGTCGAGTGGCGGGCCCGGAAACCCGACTGGGATGAATGTAAGAAACCAGAGCTTTCCACCAGTTCAGTAAGCTGGGTGTTAATGTGTCTCTCTAACACTTTAGAAAAGATGGGCAGCAGGGATATAGGACGAAAATTAGCAGGATTAAAAATATCAGCACCAGTCTTTTTTAACAAGTGCACTACCATAGCGTGTTTCCATGGCTGGGGGACATATGCCTCAGTAAGTGAGGCATTTAACAACTTAACAAAGATCTGATGGGTGGAAGAATCTAGTTGTTTCAATATTTTGACCGGAAGTGCATCGCACGGGGAACCAGAGCGCACACTATTTAAACAAGAAGAAAAGGAAACATTGTCTAGTGGCTGCCATACAGAGAGTTTTACGACGTCATCGGCACTAGCAAGTGACTGAACAGAGCCAGATGCAGAGGGTGTCAACACCGGTGACGGAGTCAAAAGATCATAAATCATCTCCACTTTCTTGATGAAAAAGTCAGCTAAGGATTGACATTGAACCGCATCAAGAGCGGGGGGCGTAGGAATGGTGTCTGCTCCTGTCAGTTTTTTTTACAACTGAAAAAAGCACCTTGGGGCAATTTTATGCATCTGAAACTATTTTTTTAGTAAAGTCTGCTCTGGCTGTTTTACAGCTTTTATGATAGCCCTTCAGAGCTTCTTTATATGCTACTTTGCGAGTAGGGGAATAGTTATGCCTCCACTTTCTTTCTAGGGTCTTACATTGGGTGCGAAGGCACTTAAGCTTGTCAGAAAACCATGGTGCAGGGGGGTGATGAGGCATAGATTTCTTGGCTATCAAAGGAAGCGTGGAATCAGCAGCATTATTTAACAACTGACCAACTGCGCAATTTAGTGCAGAGATAGGTAGGTCAGTGTTAGGAAGTGTCCTTAATAATTGTTTATTAAGTTCAGACATGTTCATTTTCCCCCAACTGCGTGTCCGTTTATCTATTCCATTTCCGATCCATGATGCTGTCCTGGTAGTATCTAATGAAAAAGGAACAGCAAAGTGGTCGGACCATTCTATTGGGCGTGCTTTTTGGGAGCAGTCCAACTGCAGATTTGACAAGATGGGATCTAATAAATGACCAGCATGGTGTGTAGGGGCAGAATTCAGTAGCTGAATATTAAAGACTTCAAGAATAGAAATAAGCTGTTTACTAGACGTGCAATCAGAGTCTTCGAGATGAAAATTTAAGTCCCCAAGAATCGTGAAGTTGGCTGCTCTAAGCGCAAAGGGGCCAGGAAATCTGGCAAAGAAGAAACCCAGGAATTAGCATTCCCAGGAGGGCGGTAAATTAATAAACCTGTCATTGTAAACTGGGGGCTAGTCGTCAGCTTAAACAGGGCTGCCTCGCAACCTTTAAGAGAAATGTCTTCAAATTTACAGGTGTACTTAGTTTTAAAGATCATGGCTACCCCCCCCCTTTACCTGAACCCCTATCCTTTCTTGCGATGACATAATTAGGGGGAATTTCAGCGGCAATATCGGGGCCAGAACTGTCATGTAGCCAGGTTTCCGTGAGAAACACTGCATCCTGTTGCTCATCAGTAATAAAGTCAAAGATGTTGTACTTATGTTGCGGGAGAGATCTACAATTGACACTCCAGAACTGTAAAGAGGAGTGTAAAGAGACAGTTTTGAATGAAACAGGCCTACTGCGTCTGCAATGGCGCTTCAGCGATCTGCAGCTCGCCGACATTCCCAGTGCAAATCCGCAGTGGTGACATTTAAAATTGGGGAAGGGCAGTGTACATACAGAGCAGTTCTTACTGGAAGTACGGCGCCATAAATATAGTTCCTCAGCAGAATACGAGAGAAACATAGTGTGAAAAATGGAAACAAAGAACACAAAGTTACTCACGGAAAAATAGGGGTCTGGCCAGTGCCCTGAGCCCGGCTGAGCGCGGACAGGCGCAGACGGGCTGACTCAGGCGAGACTCCGGCGCTAGGGACGGCGCTTCCGCAAGCGCGACCGCTGGCGCGGTAGAACGACCGTTTCCTTTTATGTGTTCCACTAGAGCGCTCACACCGCTCTGGGCCACACTCAAGATGGCCGCCGTGGGATGAAGGATTAGTTTTATGCTCTAGGTGACGTTTGTGAGCGTCGAGATATTCATTGAATTTATTGATATCTAACTTTTTCCAGTTTTTCTGTACATCTTCCTTCCCTTTTGAGTTGATTAAAATTTCCTTTCCTGGTAGGCAGGTAAGCGTGAAAATAATCTGATAGTGATCAGACCAGCTAGAGGAAAGTGCAGGAGCACAAGTGATTGTATTTAAATTCGACAAGACAGGATCTAAGAGATGTCCCGCAGTATGAGTCGGGCCAGAGTTTATTAGCTCCAAGTTTAGGGCGGCCATGTCTGAAATGAGTCTGGCACTATTAGTACAGGTAGAATCTTCCAGGTGGAGATTCATGTCTCCTAATACTGTAAAGTTAGCTGTGTTAATGGCTAGAGGCGAAAGAGCTTCCATAAACGTGGAAATCCAGTTGGCAAGGTGGTCAGGGGGTCGATATACTAAAACTCCTGAGTAAGTAAAATTAGGGGAGAGAGTAAGCTTACAAGATGCAGCTTCACATGCTGGTATGGGTAGTTGCCACCCTCTTTGCATTGTGCATTTTTCTTGGTAAAGTAGCGGAAATACTTTCCATATTTTGCATCATTCTAGTCACCTTTCTCTCTCCAGAAGTGGAAGCAAAGATTTTCAGATCGAATTTTACATTGTATCTGTGATGGGGATTTTTTACTCAGTGATAGTTAAGTTCCCGTCAAGAGCTCTAGCAACAGAAAGATTGACAAGATTGTGAGTATACTTCATAGCGAGAATTGAGTAAATTATTTTAAAAATATTTGTTTTCATACACAACCTATAAATTGGTGTTCGCCAATTGTAATCAAGCAGGCCATTTGCACAGAAACATTGTTTTGTGCTGTTAGTGGCAGTCGATTTATCATGGCCAGCATTAGATGTTAGTAGTAACGTCATCCTGTGTGGTGTAACTCCAGGGATTATCTTTTAGCACAGCAAACATCAGAAATGTTCACTGGTACATCAAATATGAATATTTGTAAAAACAGATGTCGTTTATTTGTGCAGGTTCACGTTTAGAATAGTATGTTATCTGGTCCTATGTGACTCCAACCCTCTGACATTTGAGCAATGATTCCTAAGTGATATGATTCATGGCAAAAACCTGTTATAGTCCAAACACTACTGCATACAAAGATGGTACCTCCTTTGCCAAAATTTGCTGATCACTCTCAGCCTCCTAGCATTAGCCATGGCCTTTTCTGTTATGCCTACCTGGCCACTCCTGAAATCTCCACTCAAACCACTACCTGTTCAAGCTTCCTATTAGGATTGGCTCATATGTTATTTCCTCCCTGCAAACTGAAAGGAGGATGGTGATGCAAAGTGTGTTCAGATGCATTTGTGACCCAGAAAGCTGAGAGTGCTAATCCTCCCTCAGCAACTGAGTATTTGTGTGGCTTTACTTTGTGCAAAAAGGTATTAGCTCGTGATGAGCAGAGGTGCGGATTGACAGGGGTTTCAACTAAGGTGGACCATGTCTTTTGTGATGTACTCTACTGAGCTCATCTAGAATTGTATCTCATTCACAAATTATTCAAAGGCTCATAGAAATTTTAAAAAGCTAAATATACTGTGGATTTTTCTGCTCAGATGACCTATTCTCTGTAAATTTACCTTTAAAAAAGCACTTTCTTTTCAAAAGCAATGTAATTCACATACAATTCTGAGCGTGCATGTTGTGTCCAATGCTCAGAAAATTTTGTATTTACAAAGCGAGTGCAATTACTTTGTCAAGGAAAATTCACAATTCAAAAATGCACAAAAGTGTTTTGCGAGTCCTATGGCTATGATGAATCACAATTCAAGCATTGCAGTCTCTTGCAAGTGTCGAGGGAAGGGACAGCCACATGGATGTCCTTCTCTGTTGGAATTCTCAGAGGATGGAATAAATATTTGTGGGTATTTTGTGGTTGCAAAGCATAGTAATAATGTTTGCTGTGGACAATTGCTACCCATAAAAATGTTAGGTGTCAAAAGGTGCCAGTTCACCCAATGCATCTGCAGACTAAAGACAACAGGTGGGCGTAGAGAGCACTGTATAAACTCTCTGATATTTCATGAACAACCCTAGTACCCACAGGTGGTACAGAACTCTGCCGCCCGGGCTATCTTTGGCCTGCGTAGACGAGCCCGAGCTTCCGGGCTGCTTCGGGCGCTACATTGGCTGCCTGTCCGGAAGCGGATCCAGTTTAAATCCCTGACTCTGATGCACAAAGCCCTGTTTGGATCAGGGGCTGGATACCTGCGGCGGAGACTAGCCTTCTATCGACCAGTCCGCTCCTTGCGCTCGGAATCCCTTTACAAGGCGGTGGTCCCTCGGGTGAGGAAGGCCCGCATGGGAGGGCGCTCTTTCAGCTGCAAAGCTCCACAGCTGTGGAACTCGCTTCCTCTTTCGCTGCGCAGCACTGTCAATTTGTTCCAGTTCAGGAAGAGCCTGAAGACCTGGCTTTTTAATCTTTAGGCTGCTCTTATTGCTTCAGTTTCAGTTCTTTTTCTCATTCTTTCGCTGTGTTGTGTTATTTTTATTCTGAGATGCAGGTGGAAAGCGCCGGGACACTCTTTTCGAGTAGCCGTGCGCTATAAAAGAACGCTGTAACATAACATAACATAACATAACAATTTGCCTTCCTTTTCGTCATTATTACTTCACTTCCTTTACGGACGGGGTTACAATGCAGGCTCATCAAAGAAATGAGGACTGCTGACCCATGCACGGCCCCATCTGAGGCTCCACTAATTTGACACCCAGTCACAATAATATTCCCGCCCCATTAACATTTATAAGGTGGGCGATTTTTGACTTTTTGCTAAAAACTTTTTACCCTAGTACCCAACTCTGCGGATGAGTAAATGCTGACAGAGAGAGGTTTGGGTGGTATAGGGCTCCCATTTTCCTCAAATGTAGGAATGAGCCCCTGCTTAATGCCCACTGCCATTCATTTCTAAGGCAACCCCCTGAATGCTTCAAGTAGGCAACAACAGCCTTCCATGCTAGAACACAGGGAATGTCAATTATTCATTATCACAGATGCTAATTTACACATTCCTTAAACATTTTCACATTTAACTGAAGATATATAATGTAAAGTTTTAGTTTTAACAGCTAAACCACATAATCATCTAATTTCTAAACAGTAAATTCAGGATCTGCACTTCCTCAAAATGAATGCTACTATACGTGGCAGCCTTTAGGGTGGTCTTCCTCCAATATTTGCCTATGATGCAGTGCTCCTCCGGAAATAATTTCTAACACCATAACACCTTTCCCTGAAGTACAAAATCATACATATACTCGACAGTTGGGCCCATGAAACCGCGAGTCACTCACAAAATAACTTCCATCTTACTTCATTGGTCGGTGAAATTCAAAGGAGAGCTTGTGTATCATAGTGGAGTGTCTAAACTAAAACTGGATATTTATACTATTTACACCTGCAGTTTAAATTAGCTTACCATGGTTTTATCAACAAAACATTTATTTAGACACGCCACCACTAAGGTTGACGGATCTGCTAGCAAAAAATTAGGCGTAGGAAAACTCAAGACCAGCTGAATTCTCCATTTATCTAATTTTTATTAATAGCAAATTCAGCATTTCTAAAAGTTATTCACTTTATTTAATTTTCTTTAGTTCAAAAATGACATTTAAAGAAAAAGAATTTATTTCGGACAATTTATTTCAGAATTTCAGAAATAGACATTTATTAAATTTAGGAATGCAAGTATTAGCAAAAGACAGATAGTTCCCAAACTCATTTCTCCTATTTCCCTAACTTCCCTGACCAATAGCCTCACCTAAAGTTCAGATCTCTTTCATAAGAAATAGAAAATTATTCAAAGTCTTACATCCCAGGAAAATCAGCATTCCGACAGCATCTCTTGAGGAAATCAAAGAGACGTTTTTTCTCCAATAAAATCAGCACTTTTTATACCCTTTTCACTAGCTCTATCTATCTAAAAGTGTAACTTTCAGCCTAACTTCGAGTTCTGATTGGCCAATTTTGGAGTGGATGAGCATCACCTCATCATCATAATATTAATTTTCCTTCTGTCTGCAAGTTTCTAATGGGTCCATTGTTTGGCCCAAGTCCGGCCTAGTCCTGTTCTCCATTCGCAACTTTGCTGGATATTCTCACGTTCTGAACCATTGTGCTCATCATTTTGGCAGCCATCTATACTTCCAGGCCACTTTGTAATTGAACCGTAGTCATTCCAGGCACAAGCAGCTCGCATTTGGACTCGGATTATGCTCACGCAAGCGTACTTTTATGGCCACAATAATCAAGTGACTCCATTTTCTTTTGATACCTCACAAGTCGAAAATGGGAACTATCATAGAAACAAACACAAATGAACGTTAATTTAGGAATTTTAGCCCTTCTGTTTACCTCCCCCCTTTCTAAGGTTTTCCCTATTAGTATTTATCTAGCGAAATAGCCACATTTAATCATGATATACTCACTTATCCTCGCATTTTGCCACAAAATACGGAAACAAAAAGCACATTTATGCTGCATTCCGTTATCTTAAAGCTGCTTACTAGTTTAGGACATGACAGAATCACAAATTTAGTTAATTATGATCGCA
The DNA here is from genome assembly GCF_964263255.1 of Lissotriton vulgaris. Lineage (NCBI taxonomy): Eukaryota > Metazoa > Chordata > Amphibia > Caudata > Salamandridae > Lissotriton > Lissotriton vulgaris. The sequence continues at coordinate 1,320,341,788 of NC_141696.1, read as the reverse complement.
ACATAAGCATAATTAGTTTCCCACGTGTGTTTGTGTAGGTGCAATTTTTAGTCTAAGTTGATTAATTTCATGCGTCACTCAGTTAGTGCAAATTATGATTATGAAAGTATGATTTCGCAAAGGTACACAACATTTTGTTTCTCCACCTTGCTCCATAAACTCCCCCCTTTGGTGATTTATCACCAAATATTTCCCAAAATGTATCAGAACATGTTTCAAATTCTTCAGATTATTATAGATTTATACTTTAGTATCCTTTGTTTCTTTAAAGACCTTTTCTCGGAATTCCTTCATTTCTATATCACCGTTTCCTCTTTCTCTTTATCGTTTCTCTTGGATCATCTTCTTCAATGATTTTCGAATATTTCTTCTCTTTCTGTATATGCAACATAATCTTATCATAAAAACTACTAATACTATTACTGTTATTGGAATTAGTATCTTGCCTATAATTGAACAATTTCTTGAAACCTATGTTTAACTGCTGTAAAACTTCTTCCATGCTGCTCAAGAATACCATCAACCTCCAGTGGTTCAATTTCTCTATGCAAGTCTGTAATATTTGTAATATACTTTTCAATGTTTTGACTTTTTTCAGGAATGTAGGTGCAGCAATGCTGTACCTTCAAAATTCCACAAACTCCTCCTTCCTTTGCTAATATTATATCAAGAGCAAGACGATTTTGTATTACCATCGTCCTCATAGCAATCATTTCAGTGTTTACCATTAAAAATCCACCTGCTGTGTCTGTTGACAAACGATTTACTATCGTTGACAATCTTCAAATTCGATTTGCATTGAAAGATATTCCCACTGCTGGTATCAGTGCTCCAAAAACATCACCTATTATTTCTATAACACTCTTCCTTTTTCTATGACTTAAAGGTTTACCTATCTCATGAATACCATTAGTACCTCTATCTACATGAAAGATTTAAGGAAAGATCAAACCCACATAACAAGTCCCATACCAGTGGTCAGGTAACCAATAATAAGCTTGGTTTCCATATATAAAATAAATGCCAGGAAAAACTGGATCTTTTCCCCCTTTAAATCCCCAACGCCCTAAGATTCTATAAGTGTCTTTACATTTACTTGCTCCCACAAAATAATTGTCATACATAGTATTGTCTCTCTTAATACAGAATTTCCCTAACAACGGAGTGTCTATGTTTATAGCTACATTCAAATTGCTTTCATCAAGATTTTCATCATCAAATGTCCAATATTTAGATTTTTCATGCCTTCCTTTTTCTTCACATTTATAAGCCATCCTTCTTTCCTCAACCATATCTAAAAAGGCTTTCTCTTCCACTCTCATTTTACATGTCAAATTATTTTTAAATGCATAATCGTCGGTTAATTCATCTATTTCTAGAAAGTATTCTCCCATAACTGTAGCAGGTTTCTTCTTATTCAATGCTTTATCAATCTTCAATTTTGCAAATACTTCATCTGAATTTGAGTAATGATACTCTAGCTTGCCTGTTTGATAAAACAGGCTTGCAATCACACTACATGTGACTCCATATGTAAGCGGAAGGTGGTGATATGTCACCCCCTCAGAAACAGATGCAGGTAGATTTACACACACATAACAGTCGCTTGCGCCCATTGTCCAAACATCCTCGGATAACAGTCTTGAAAATGTATTCTTTGTGAATTCACTGATTGAACTATCCTGATGTAATTTAGGCCTATATACATGCTGCTTGTTAGACTTTGATTCCACATTTTTTTCACCTGAACTTTCATTATGCTTTAACTTCACTAGGTTATCTTGAAATGGAATAACAATAGCTAATATTATCCATATCAATATCAGTAATCCAGTACAAACTAGGCACGATCAACACCACTTTCTAAAAATAGAACATTTCGTTTTATGTTCATTATTGATCTTTTTTTTTTCACAGCAAAATTTTCTAACAGCTTTTTTTCGACCTTGTATCACCTACTAAGCTTTTTCTTTTCTAACAAAATTTTCTTCGACCTTGTGTCACTTACAAACTTTTACTTTTCACTTACAATGTCCTCCCTTTTTATCAGAATTTCAGGTTTTACCTTTACCTTATTTCTTTGGTCAATTACCAATTTTCTTTGTAATTCAATCCTTTATTCACTTTTCCCATTAGTCTTTGGGCAATTCAAGTTTTCTTGACTACTGTTTACCTCTTCAATTGGAGGTAGAACTATATATGTCCATTCAGGTGACTTGTATTTCTGATTTGGTCTCCTCACTCTTTTTGGCCTCTGAACAACTTCTATCTTCTTTCCCAATGCCTCTCTTTGACTGGTTATCCCATTAACAGGTTCTACTTGTTTTCTTTCTTTGTTAACCAACTTGAATCTTAGACAAATATTTCCTTTAGGCCAATTGTCTCCTTTGCAAACTCTTTTCGTCTTAGGCTCCGTGGTGTTATGTTCCACTCTCCAAGCCCTTTTTCTTGAACTTTTTCGCAATGGAGTTTCATCTTCACTGTCGTCTGTCTCACTTTCGTTATCTACGACAGTTTCATTTATGATGATCTTTACAACGTCTTTCTCTTTCTCTTTCTCAGAGTCAGTTTTCTGTTTTGACAGTTTTTTCACTCTGTTAGGAACATCTCCATAGCTGGTACTTGGAATCTCATCCTCTTCGTGAGCTGTTTACGCTTTTCCAGTGTCAGGATTTTTGTTCCTGCTTTCAGAGCTTTCAGTCTGTCCTTCAGAATATTTCTTTTCACCAGTTTTATCTTCACTTTGCTCAGTGTCCTTACTGGTGTCAGTCTTTACCAATTCTCAATCTTCAGAGTGATCTTCAGAATTCGGTACTTCAAGAGTTTCTCCTTCTCCTTCAGATGCAGAACTAGTGTCTGATACTTCCAGATGTCGATGTTCCTGTCGATCTGCTGTATCTGGAATTCCCTCTGGTTCACCTTCAGAGTCAGAATCAGTTGTACTTTTGACTTCTTCATTTATATTTTCAGGTTCAGGCACACGGATTGTGTGGCTTGCATGCACCCATTTTTTTTCAATCCGGCACATTTAACTGCAGTGGTGCTAACTAAATTAACCTGTCTTGGTCTCTGCCAACGGGGTACCAAGCAGTTTCTTCTGCGGTGTACCTTTATGCGCACCCAGTCTCAAGGAACTAGATCATGAGCTGGATTTTTCTCTTTCGTGTTCCATTCAGTTCCCACCTGATGGAACACAGAAGTCACCATGTCAGACAGGTTTTTGCAGTAATCCAGTATGATGTCATTTGTCTTTGTGCCTGTGTGTACTTTCGTTTTCGCTGCCATTTTGTTGTTGTTGTGCATGGAAGCCCGTCCTCTACAGCCCGCCCCGCCTCCCAGCTGAGCCTCCCTCGCCCCTCCCCTTCCACTATCTACATATGACAGATGCTTTTACGCGCAGCGTTCACGTGCAGCGGTCATGCCCAAGTCGCGCCAAAGGTGCGCCAAAGGTAAGCCCGTCTATGCCCGTCCGCGCCTGGACCGCACCCAGTACCAGACCCCCTGGTCCCCGCAAACCGCACTCCTCCCGCATAACGTATGACGCCGCCACCCTCTTAGCCCTTAACCCCGGACGCACACCACAATGCTACGAAGCTGCCCCAGGACACACCCATGGACCCTTCGCCTGCCACTCCTGCAATTTCGCCTGCATCAAGACCCCCACCAAATTCACTAACTCCAAACACAGCTCCGACCCTAACCTCCTGAAGTGCATCCTGCTAAACACCAGCTCGATCCACAGACACGCCACTGAACTCTGGGACCTACTCGACACTGCTTCACCGGACATGTCCTTCCTCACAGAAACCTGGATGAACGCCTCATCAGCGCCCGACATCGCCATAGCCATCCCGGACGCTTTCAAGATCATCCGTAAAGACCGCACCAACCAAACAGGAGGAGGCATCGCCATCGTCCATAAGAACACCATCAGAATCACAACCAGCCTCGACGATAACCTCACAACCGCCGAACACCTCCACTTTCAGATCCACACCGACCCCAGAACCACACTTAGAGGCACCCTCATCTACAGACCACCAGGAACCCGTAAACAATTCAGCGAAGACATCACTGACTTCATCAGCCCACATGCCCTCGTCTCCGAGAACTACATTCTACTGGGAGACCTCAACTTCCACCTGGAAAAGAAAAACGACAGCAACACCACCATCCTTCTGGACAACCTGGCCAATCTTGGTCTCAAACAACTTGACTCCCCCACCCATATAGCCAGACATACGTTCGACCCAATCTTCACCTCCAGCAAGCACATCTCCTTCGATCACACCACAGCTCTCCATTGGATGGACCACAGCTGTGTTCACTTCAGCTACAAAACTACCTCGACCCACAACCCCCCACAACCTATTCCACAAAGAAACTGGAACAAAATCACCACCGACCAACTCCTCATATCGCTCAAACAAAACCCTCCCGCCCTCTCATCGGACCCAAACCAAGCGGCCACCAAACTCAAACAATGGATCACTCACAGCGCTGACGAACTAGCACCCTTGAAAAACCACCAAACCAAACAGGGTAGCAAAAAGGCCCCCTGGTTCAACGAGGACCTTAAGAAATCCAAAAAACTATGCTGTACTCTGAAAACATGGAGAAAAAACCCAACCACTGACAACCTGACCACCTTCAAGACAGCCACCCGCAAACACCACCAATTGATCCGATCCACCAAGAAGTCAGCATTCAAGGATCGACTCGACAACAACGCCCAAAACAGCAAGGAGCTATTTAACATCGTCAAAGAATTTACCAACCCCACCACAGCCTCAAACGACATTACTCTCTCCCAAGAACTTTGCAACTCATTATCCTCTTTCTTCCACAACAAAATCGCCGACATACATAACAGCTTTGAGAACATTTCTAAAGAACAGTCCACTCCACCCACCTCCGAACCTAAACCGCCCTCTAGCATCCTTAACGCCTGGAACCCAATCACCACTGAAGACACCATCCGCCTAATGAACTACATCCATTCAGGCTCGCCAACCGACCCCTGTCCCCACCACATCTTCAACAAAGCAGACTCCATCATTGCACCCCTTCTCCGTGATGTCATCAACTGCTCCTTCAACTCCGCTACCTTTCCAGAAAGCTGGAAACACGCCAAACTCAACGCCCTCTTGAAGAGACCCACAGCAGACCCCTCTGAACTTAAGAACTACCGCCCCATCTCCCTCCTCCCATTCCCTGCCAAAGTCATTGAGAAAGCAGGCAATAGACAGCTTGCCGCCTTCCTTGAATCCAACAACTCCCTCGACTCCTCACAGTTCGGCTTTCGGGCCAAACACAGCACCGAAACCGCCCTTATTGCAGCGACAGACGACATCCGAACACTACTGGACAACGGAGAAACAGTTGCCCTCATCCTACTCGACCTTTCTGCCGCCTTCGACACAGTCTGTCATAGCACCCTCATACAACGCCTCAGCAACATGGCATACAAGGAAAAGCCTTGGACTGGATCATATCGTTCCTCGCCGGGAGAACTCAGAGAGTCCGACTCCCCCCATTCATATCAGAGGCCACCAAAGTCATCTGCGGAGTACCACAAGGATCATCACTCAGTCCCACCCTCTTCAACATTTACATGAGCCCCCTCGCATCCATCGCGCGACAACACAACCTTAACATCATCTCTTACGCTGACGACACCCAACTGATCCTCTGCCTTACCAAAGACCCTAACACCGATAAAAAAAACAATCTTCATGAAGGCATGAAAGAAGTAGCCGAATGGATGAAAAACAGCCACCTAAAACTTAACTAAAAAAAAACAGAAGTCCTCATCCTAGGATCATCCCCCTCTGCCTGGGACGACTAATGGTGGCCATCGGCCCTGGGCACGGCACCCATACCCACAGACCACACACATAACCTAGGCTTTATCCTAGACTCCTCCCTCTCGATGACCAGACAAGTCAACGCCGTCTCATCCTCTTGCTTCAACGAACTTCATATGCTCAACAAAAATCTTTCTTTGGATCCCCACCAAAAGAAGAAAGACAGTCACCCACGCACTGGTCACCAGCCGACTGGACTATGGAAACACCCTCTATGCCGGAACCACATCCAAATTACAGAAAAAACTCCAACGCATCCAAAACGCATCAGCCAGACTCATATTGGACATCCCGCGCCAAGCTCACATCACCAGTCATCTAAAAGACCTCCACTGGCTTCCCGTCAACAAGAGAATAACGTTCCGTCTCCTCACCCACGCACACAAGGCCCTCTACAAACTAGGACCCGAATGCCTCAACACACGACTGTCCTTCTACACACCGACCCGCCAACTAAGATCCTCCAATCAAGCCCTCGCCGCAGTTCCGCGCATCCACAAATCCACCATGGGAGGAAGATCCTTCTCCTACTTGGCGGCCAAAACCTGGAATTCTCTCCCCACTCACCTCCGCCTTACCCAGAACCACATTTCCTTCAGGAAGGAACTTAAAACCTGGCTATTCGATAAATAATGCCCCCCTCCCCCAAACGCCTTGAGACCCTCTGGGTGAGTAGTGCTCTATACAAATTCCTGAACTTGAACTTGAACTTGAACTTGATGTCATCATTAATTGTTAACAATTTATCAACTTGTACAAATGCTTGTCTCATCACCCTGCCCATTAAGATCCCAGTTTTTCTGTCAGGAATGCTTCTTAATGTCATCAAAACAAGTGGCAAGGCATCAGGCCTCTTCAGTCCTGTCGCTAGGCACATTTTTCCAAGCCTGCACCTAATCGTTCCATTTACTTGCTCTACCACTCCTGAAGCCTCAGGTCAGTAAGCACAATGCAATCTCTGACAAATGTCCAGTGCTTCACATACCATTTGCATGAGTTCATTCTGGAAATGTGGGCCACGATCAGTTTCAATGGTCACTGGAAAACCCGAATCTCGGTATTATTTCCCTTAGAAGCAATTTTGCAACAGTTAGCTCATCATTCCTTCTTGTGGGGAAAGCTTCTACCCATCGGGAGAACAAACAGATGATCACCAAAATATATCTGAGACTGTTACATGGCGGAAGCTCAATAAAGTCCAACTGCATTCTTGTAAATGGACCTGCCTCCCGTCCTATGGTTCCCAAACTCACAATAGTTTTCCTGTTTGGATAAACTGTTGGCACACCAAGCATCTCTGACACAAACTTTCAGCGATCATCCTGATCTTGGGATTGTACCACGTCTGTCTAAATAAACGAAGCAAGGCATCTCTCACAATATGAGCTTGACCATGGTACATTCGGGCCATGTTTGAAATTATGCTATCGGGCATTACTGGTCTTTCATCTTTGTAAACCCAGATTTCATCTTCCTCTCTTTGTCTGCATCCTGCCTTTAACCAGATATTTTTCTCTTCCTCATCAGCCTCTTCCTGTATTTGCCTCACTTCCTGGCAAGTGTCGCCTACATTAGTTAGCATTAAAGGACTTAAAGCATGCTCTTTCTCCGTGTCCCTGTTGATAGATGCAAGATTTTTAGCACAGTATTTAGCAATTGAATCTACCTACCTGTTACCTCGGGGGATATAGTCATCCCCCTTTTTATGAGCTGCACACTTAACAACAGCTATTTTATCAGGGGGTTGAATTGCATCCAGCAACATTCTCACAAAATCTGCATTCCAGATGAGGGATCCTGCAGAAGTCAAATAACCTCTTTGGGACCACAGTTGTCCGTAATCATGAACAACCCCAAACCCATATTGACTGTCGGTCACTATGGTCACCTTGATCTCCTTTCCCAGTTCACATGCTCGAATCAAAGCAATCAACTCTGCTATTTGAGCAGAACGTATTCCTTTCAGACAAGAAGCTTCCAGTACATCCGCCACAGTACAGACTGCGTATGGTGCGCTCAAAGCACCCTCATCTGTCCTCAGACAGGAACCATCAACAAACATCACATAGTCAGATTCAGGCAATGGCTCATCTCGGATGTCTGGTCTTGGTTTAGTACAACCTCATTTCTCACTTCAGTTTCCATTGTATCAGGCAATAATGTGGAAGGATTTACATTTAGGCATCTAGAGATTGTCAAATTTTCTGCTCCCAGAATTGTCTTTTCATATCGGGTCATCCTATTATTAGTCAGATATTGTATTTTTGTTCTAGTGAGGAGAATCTCCACAGAATGAGGTACATACACCCTCACAGGAAATCCCTTTACTATTCCTTCACTTTGTTCGAGACTGACACTTGTAGCTGCTACTTCTTTCAGACAGCCTGGCAATGCTTTTGCAACAGGGTCCAAAACAGCTGAGAAATACGCAATGGGCTTTCTCTGTTTTCCATGTCTCTGTATTAGTACTTACAATGCACATCCTTCTCATTCACTGCAGAACAATTCAAACTCTTTTTCATAATCAGGCATCCCTAAAGCTGGTGATTCACATAAGCTTGTTTTCAGTTGTTCAAATGCTTCCATTTAAGTTTTGGTCAGGTTTATAGGGTCTCTGAAACCTGCTCTGGTTAACCTCTGTAATGGCTTGGCAGTCAGTGAGAATCCACTAATCCACTGTCTACAATAACCCACCATTCCCAGGAACATCCTCTCTTGTCTTTTGGTTTTTGGTGGCTGCATTCCTTGTATCATTTTAATTCTTTCTGTAGTGACTTGTCTAATTCCTTTAGCAATCTTATGGCCTAAGTATTGCACTTCTTTCTGACAAAATTGTAATTTTGACGGAAACACTTTATGTCCCTCTTTGGCCAAATGATTCAATAAATGCAATGGTATTAGTTACACATGCATCTTTTGTCTTTGATGCCACTAGGAGATCATCAATATATTGGACCAACACAGAGTCTCCAGGTATGCTCAAAACTCTCTAATGATTTCTTTAGCAACTGGTTAAAGATAGAGGGACTTTCAGTATACCCTTGAGGTATTCAGACCATGCCAAAATTCGATCTCCAAATCTGAACGCAAAAATTGGCTTGCTTTCTGAGTGCAATGGAACAGTAAAGAACGCATTACACAGATCAATCACAGTGTACCATTCTGCATCATGGGGAATTTGATATAAAATCACTGCTGGATTTGGTACAATCGGAAAACATGGGACAACTATTTTATTTACCTTTCTAAGGTCTTGTACGATCCTAAATGTTCTGTTTGGTGTTTTCAATCCCATTATCAGTGAATTACAAGGACTACTCTCAATTTCTCTCAGTATTTCCTGCTCTATCATTTTGTTTTGTCACTGGAATTATTCCTTCAATTATTTCTGCCGTCATCTTGTACTGGGGAATGTTCGGGTAACTCACCCCTTCTTTGTTAGAAATTTTTACAGGATCTACATCTTTCATCAACCCAATATCTTCTCCTGTGAAATCCCACACCTTTTCTGTCACTACTTTCTTCAATTCCTCTGGTATCTTCTCTCGATCAAACAAGTAAACGTTTGTTTTGTTCTGCCTCAATCTTTAACATGGTCATGTTGTACAGACTATCTTCATCCGGGGTTTGCAATTCTGTTCCATCTGGTGAGCAATATATGGCACAGTTCATTTTACACAGAATGTCTCGTCCTAACAGATTTACGGGGCTGCTATCACACAGCACGAATCGGTGCATGTCTTTGAAATTTCCAATTTCTACTTCCACTGGTTGTGTTAGAGAAGTTTTAATCTGTCTATTAGCTACACCTACTACTTGGATATGGTCTCCTGAGAGAGGAAGATTTCGGACTTCCACTGATCTAACAGTAGAACGGGTAGCACCAGTGTCCACTAGGGAAGTTATTTCTACATCATTCACTTTTCCTTTTACAAATGGACCGGACTGATCTACCTCAAGAGTGGCTCCAAGCACACACTCTTCTCCCTCTCGCAGGCCCCATACGAAACTTTCATCCGACTCACTTCCACCTTCTTCTTGCATCCAATACTGGGGACTCACATTCACTCAAGGTGATCTGTTTACCTGTTCGACTCCGCTGAATCCTGTCTCTGCACTGTATCTCTGTTGATTTATACTGTGTGGAAGTGGTGGTTGTGGCACCTGACTTTGGTGAGTAACTATCTTCTGCTGCTGTGGTTGCATTACCTCATGCTGCACCTGTGGATTCAATTATGTATTTTCTGGATTAACTCTTAGTGGATACTTACATTCTTTCTTCCAGTGCCCTATCCTGTCGTAATTATGACAAGGGAACTTCTTCTTAAGCTCTTCTATATTCCCTACCAATTTTGTTTTTAGGAAATTACCTTTTAATTTGACTTGATTTGCATCAGCATTTTTATTTTCCAATTGTGCTACTTGATGTTCTGCTACCTTCACTTGTGCCCACATTGCTTTTTTTTAAATTTCTTTTATTTAGCATTGATTTCTTCACTACAATATCTGGCTTTTCTCAAAATGTCATCCACAGATCCTGACTGCCATCCCATCATATTATGCCTGATCATGTCTCCGATTTCTGGCCTTAATCCATATACGAATCGATATATAAAATGACTCATATCTTTTTCACTCAGTTCCTCATATCCACTGTATTGCTTAAATACCAACAACAGTCTTTCATAGAAAGAATGTACAGAATCTTTCGGTTCCTGTGTAGTACTGTCTATTTTAACCAGATCAGTTTCTTTTGGTGGAAGTTTATTCTTCAAAAATACTATTACTTGTTCATACTTTCTCATTACTTCAGGTGACGGAGCACCTGTCACTTTGTCTCGAGGATTCTCATCTCTCGGCCAATTTACAGATATTTTACATTCAGTCCACAAGTCTGCTGGCACAACTATGTCAAATAATCCATCCAGATCAATCCATAGTACTTTTGAAACTTTTACAAATCAGTCTACCTGTCAATACCATTCTACTGGTTTCTCTCTCAATCTGGGGAAATCATTTGTAAATGATAATATCTTGTCTACTCCATGGAACATGCACATATCCTCCTCCAGGTATTTCTCTCATAGGGAACTCATTTGCGACTGTCGCCTTTTCTCGAACTGGGAATGCTAATGTAGATTTATCGCTAGTTTCCTCTTTCTTCTTTGCCCATTTCACTCTCCATTTATACACATCTCCCCATCTCCGTAGCAAAACAGTTCATTCCTTTATTTGGGTAAATCTTCCTGCAGTATTCATATTTTCAATGTCCTTTTCTGAAAAATCTACTCTGTAGGATTTCTGCAGCATTTTATTCTTTGCAAATTCTATTTCATATTCATTTGCTAGCCCTTCCAATTGATCATGTACAGATTTCGCTTTCCATGTTATGCTTTTACACATGAACATAAGTTCATCATCTTAGAACTTTTTTAATCTTTCTGTTCCAATTGTTCCAATAATTAATTCTTCCATATGAACCTTTAATCTTGCTACATCCAGTAATTTAGGTTCATGCTCTTTTAATTTCAATGTTTTAATCCAATCTCCTAATTCCTTATCCGATGGTCCTACAGGAGTTTGTGTTAAATCTATTTCCTCTACACTCTTTTCAGGTGTAGCAGAATCAGATTCTGCTCCGGTTGCATACTTATATGGTAAACTCTGATTAATAGTTAAGTCTGACGGATTTACATTATTTGTTTCGTCTGATTTCTGACAAATCAGCATAAATGTTTTCTTTTACTTTTTGCAAGCTCTGTTGAAAAGGGATTGTCAAACTTGGTTATTTTATTCTTTGATTTTCAAAGACTGGAATTACAGGTCCTATTGTTACTGGAACTGTCACTGCTTCTATGTTTTCCGTAAGTTCCTGTACCTTTCCTGTCAATGCATTTGTAGTGTATATATACTCAGCAGTACTGGCTTGTTCTTCAACTCATTTTTCTTGTCTGTTTACCCTTTCTCATTCGTCAATTTGCATGGGGTACCGGTAAGTCTTGGTTCTGTCATTGAAGTACTCAGATTATATCTCACTCTACTCTTTCTGGTACATCTATAAAATTAGGACATTGTTTTGGAGTCTCATTAATTCTTTCATCTACAGTTGGAGCATTAGGTGTGGTCCATAAAGAACCTGGTTGATATGGTGGTGGTCTCCTATTTAATATTTCTTCAAACACAGCAGCCTCTGATTCACTGTCTCCATACCTTTCACTTCCTATTTCTATATTTTTCTTCTTTTCTGTGCATTTCCGCCCTTCATATTCTTCCACTAATCTGACTGGATACATGCCATCACGCATGTTAGCATTTCTCCATCTGCGCATTCTATTAACATGTGTTTCTCCCCACAAATTATGAAACCTATCTCTTGGTCTGATATGCTCCCTCAATCTTTCAATTTCTAATTCATTCATCTCATCTTCCCATTCCACTAAAGCTTCAAACTGAGTCGGTCGAGGTCTTGGTTCAAGATTCATCATCTTTTCTCTCAAATTTCACAAAACTGCCACATCAAATGATCCTCCTGCTGGAAAAGCTAGTACACAATCATTTCTAGTATACCTTGTCCAATTCTCTAACCAAACACACATATGGTAACCATATTTCGACAACATATAAGAAGCAGGCGTTTTCGGTGGAGGAAGCAATTTTCCCTCTCTAGTTATTATCTCCTTGTCCTTTATAAACACATTCTTTAGTTTCTTAAACGATGAAGTTTCTTCTTTTCTTCTCCAAAATAGTAATCCATTTTCTGTAAGTTCCCTGTCTTTCAAAAGATCTCGCACTTTTCTGTTGCTGTTCCGTAACACCAACCTATCACAGCGCGGTTTACACTAACGTACCAATTAGAACAAGATACGTCTCCTTAGTGCCTAACCAATAGTATTGCTGCTTTTCGTGACGAACCAATCAGCTCCTACTCTGTTTTGGTCTAGACGACCAATCCCAGCGTGGCACTTTTGACGTCACCAGCGTTCTGGCTTCTGCAGCGCCGACTGACCCCTCCTTTACAGGATTTATCGAGAAGCCGTATTTACATGATATTCAACTAAATCAGTTAGTAACTGACACAAAACAACTGCATTTGTCTGTTTCGCTAAATAAAGTAAAAGATTTTTCTCAATTATACAAGTATTCTGTATTTTCAGTAGACAGCGCTTACCTCTTTTCTACCACAGAATTTTTCATTTGCTGATAAAGCAGCGCTTGCCTCTGACTTTACCCTTCTCACAAGCTCAGGTTAAGCTCTATTACTTTCTCAGCAGTAAGTTTTAAATCAGGATACACAATGATCCCTTTACTTGAAAGCCAAGATTTTATAGACTGTCCTGGCGATACATTTATCCTTTCACACGTAGTGTTCATAAACAGTGATATACGACGATACCACCGCAGTATATGACGATACTACTTTCTTGAAACAGACTATGCGATGTGCGACTTCACTTGTCACACTCCCTCTGCCTGCAGACAGAGTAACCAGCTTCACGCAATACTCGGAAGCCTTTTCAGGACATCATATAACATAATACGAACTCAACAGATGTTAGTCATAATTCTGTACATCAAAACCTTTATATGACACTTTATACATATTTCTAGCTAATTCTATAGCAACCAATGCTCTGCTACCAAGCTAATAACTGATGCAGCGCTACTCCGGAAATAATTTCTAACACCATAACACATTTCCCTGAAGTACAAAATCATACATTTACTCAACAGTGGGGCTTATGAAACTGCGAGTCACTCACAAAATTACTTCCATCCTACTTCATGGATCGTGAAATTCAAGGAAGAGCTACTGTATCATAGTGGAGTGTCGAAACTAAAACTGGATATTTACACTATTTAGACCTGCAGTTTGAATTAGCTTACCATTGTTTAATCAACAAAACATTTATTTAGATACACCACCACTGCTAGTAAAAAATTATGAACCAGCGTGCTCATCATTTTGGCAGCCATCTGTATTCCAGGCCACGTTGTCCTTGAACCGTAGTCACTCCAGGCACAAGCAGCTCGCATTCAGACTCGGATTATGCTTGCGCAAGCATACTTCTTTTATGGCCACAATAATCGAGTGACTCCATTTTCTTATAGGCCTCACGAGTCAAAAATGGGACCAATCATGGAAACAAACACAAATGAACGTTAATTTAAGATTTTTAGCCCTTCTGTTTACCTCCCCCCTTTCTAAGGTTTTCCCTATTAGTAGTTACCTAGAGAAATAGCCACATTTAAGCATGATATCCTCACGTTTTGCCACAAAATGCATAAACAAAAAGCACATTTATGCTGCATTCCGTTATCTTAAAGCTGCTTATTAGTTGAGGACATGACAGAATCACAAAATTAGTTAATTATGATTGCAACATGAGCATAATTAGTTTCCCACGTTTGTCTGTGTAGGTGCAATTTTTATTCTAAGTTGATTGATTTCATGCGTCACTCAGTTAGATCAAATTATGATTATGGAAGTATGATTTTGCAAGGGTACACAAAATTTTGTTTCTCCACCTTGCTCCATCAACTACCTCCTCCACTTTCCTGACCTCACTTTTGCTGGCTTTTGGGCCCTGTGCACTTTACCAATGCTAACCTATGCTAAAGTGCTTGTTCTCTCTCCCCTAAACAGGATAATATTGGCTCATCTCCAGTTGGCATATTTAATTTACGTATAAGTCCCTAGTAAAGTGCACTACTTTTCCTAGGGCCTGTAAATTAAATTCTACTAGTGGCCTGCAATACTGTTTGTGCAACCCACTTAAATCGCCCTCTAACCTTGTCTCAGACCTGCCATTGCAGAGCCTGTGCACACAGTTTACACTGCCATTTCAACCTGGCAAAATAAACCTTTTGCCAGGCCTAGACCTTCCCTTTTTATACATGTAAGTCACTCCTAAAGTAGACACTGGACAACCCACAGGGCAGGGTACAATGTATTAAAAACAGGGCATGTATTTTTTAGTTAAATGTCCTAGCAATGAAAACATTTTCACATTTGCTTTTCACTACTGTATGGCCTATCTCACCCATATATTTTTTAGGTGTAATTCCCGATTGTGAAGTGATAGATGTTTGAAGTTAGGTGTCTCTGGAATCACAATTTAAAATCACATCTTATGGTGAAGCCTCATTTTAAATAGCATTTTGGAAAATGCCACTTTGGAAAGTTTGTATTTTTTTACTTTAGCCATTTGCATGTTTGGGAAATGTGACAGCTGGACATTGTGTATTCCCCCTACACAATGGGAGCTTAGGTGTGACCTGACGAGACATCCTGGCAGGATGGGGGAGAGAAGCTGGACGCAGCCTCACCCACATCTGAAAAGGCTATGTCATGTTCCCACACAAAGGGCTGCTTGTCCCCCTGTTGTGAATCTGGAGCCAGGGCAGGAAGGGAGGACCTATGCACACTTCAAAGACCTGTCTTTGAAGTCTCCACCACTTCAAAGACACAACTGGGTATAAGTTCTGGACCTTTGACACCCTCTCCTCAGGATATTTCTGGACCTGTAAAGACTCTTCCAGGATGAAGAACTATTGTGCTGCCTAATACTACCACTCTGCAGGACTGATGTGTTTCTGGACTCTTGCCTTGCTGTGCTGCCCTGTTACCTGCTGTTCCCTTCCTGGGTGAGAAGGACTGGACCTGCATCACTTGAACCCTGAGTGACTCCTAGGGCTAGCTGGCTGGCAACCTGATCTAAAATCTCAGAGACATAAAAGACTTCCAACTTACCTGCATCTGGACTTTGCCATCTGTGAGCCTACCCTGCCAAGTGGAGCCACCCCAGTCCTGGCCCCTTGGAAGTGAGGCCTAAGGTGCTTGCTTCAGCAAAACCAATTTATCCTCAGTCAAATCGGCGCATTAGCACTTTTGCATGGATCAGAATTGGAGCATCTCTCCTGTTGCATGACCAGAACTGACGCATCACCTTTGCTGTATAGATCGGCCCAATACATTGCCTTTGGGATGGCCACTGCACAAGGTCTCTGCAAGTCCATCGAAGGCATCCTCTACACTGACAAATCTCTGCATCACAGCTCTTTGCTCATTGGAGCCGACACATGAACGTCTACACCAACGCATTGCTTCGGCTGCACCCAGATCTTCAATGTCGGCACAGCCAGGTTCAAGGTACTTTTGTTCAGTGGGCTTCACAGAGTCCCTGTATCGGGCGTTCAGTCTGGCCATTGCGGCCAGACTGAACTTTTGACTTTCTCCCTGTCCGGTGCATTTAGCTATCCCAAGTAAGCGCTTATTGCATCTAAGTTCTATTTTACTATTTAAATGTTAATATCCAAAGTTCTACTTATTGGATTTTTGTCATTTTGGTCTCATTTTATTTATTAAATTAAGTTCTAATTTCCTAACCTGGTATAAAATATTTTTGTGTTGTGTTTTCACTGTTTTACAGTTTGCTGTGTTACACAATCACTTTACACATAGCCTCTAAGTTAAGCCTCAATACTCTGTATCAAGCTGCCGGGGGTGATCACAGGTAAATTTAGGGTTTTCCATGATCTTACCCTGACTAGGATTGTGGTTGTTGCCTGACTTGGGCACAAATCCTAGTCAACCTGCGACCCAATGTCAACAAATGTCTTCGGACCTTACATAAAATTTTACATTCAAACCTAATATCTGCACTAAGGGCCCGATTACGATGGTGGAAGGCCCGCCAAAGACCGTCTGTCGATGGTGGGCCCTCCTCCTTTGTGCTCCTGTTCCCCCAACCAAATTATGATGGCGGGGGAATCGTTGGTTCAGCACGGCGGATTGTAAAGACTGCCACCATGGTTCCGACAGGCGGTCCTTTTCTGTCCACCTGTCAGAACCAAAACATTCCCCAACATTGTGGTGGTGCCTTGCAGGCACCGCCGGAGGGATTATGATAACCCTTTCCACCATTTGTTTTGCGGCTGACAATCCGCAGAAAAACAAATGGCAGAAACGGATTTGGGACACCTAGTGGGCCCCCCTTCATCTCTGGGCCTGGGACAAGGGCACTGGGGGGGCACCTATAATGCTCTCCTAAATATCCCTGCACCATGTGGCAGGAACGGCATCGTGCCCACCACATAGAGCAGGGATATGCATGTGCCTTTTTCTGGGCATTGCGGCGAGGGCTGCTGACTGTATCCCGCCCCAAAGTTAGGGATTGGGCCAGCGACAGCCGTGGTGGTGGTCGCATCGTAATGTGGTAGGTTGATAGGCCGCCTCGCAGGCGGCTGGTCTCACTACCGCAACAATGGCTGTAGGACAAAAGTCTGACCGCCATTGTAATGACCCCCTAAGTTTCAAAATCCTTGTGATCCAGTGGTAATTTTCAAACAATTCTAAAACACAGAACGGAGGTCTTATATTTCTCTCCAGTGATTGTATTCTCTAACAGTTTGTATTTTGTCCTGTAATGTGTGTAGACTGCCTTGGTTTTAAAACATCACATCAAAAGAGATTCACCTGTTGGTAGTTGAAGTACACAATCTCAAATATTGATTATGAGGGGCTGATTCACAAAGGGCTCCTCATTCATGGTGAAGGCCTGCAGTTGCAGCAATGAACCCCCAATCATTTTGAGACCTCCACAAAGAAAAACTGTGGTGCAGAGATACCTCCATGAGTGCGGGCCCCCGCCACGAGTGCTGGCCTCCACCATAAGTGAATAGGCATGTTGTCAATGAGACCCTGAAATCCCAGCCTTGTGTTATATATCTCTTAGTCCAGAGGCTAGTCCCACATACTTATTCAACAGTGATTCCCATAATAAGTGATGGCTCTGCCCATCATTGTAGAGTGTTTCACAACCTAGTACATAATCGAGAGTCAAATGCATGAGTTGTATGTCTGTGAGTGCAAACTCAGAACTCACATTGATCTGGATGAATGCAGAACAGAGCATGATCTGGAACTGCTCCCATATTGCTCCTTCTTTGATATTTCTCACTGTGTATCATTTACATGCTCAAGAGAAGGTCCATTTTTATTGTTTTGTAGTTCTGGAAGAAGCTTGGGGAAAGATCTTTATGTCTTGATGGCCGACCACCTACAATTTAATGTTATTAAAGACTGGACCCCCATATCTATTTTGAAAGGATTATGAATGCATCAAAAGCTAGCACCATGAGTTTACCTAAATGTTCATTTTATGCATCTACTATTTTGTTTGCCATCCAACACAATACATAATGATAAGGTCATACTCAGCAAAAAAAGAGATGCCAACACAGCTGTCAGAGTTCACAAATTGCACATGCTAACCTTCTGCTTAAATTGTCACAGCATGGCATTTAGATAATACTTGCATGAGAGCCAGTCTTTTTATACTCACAGATATATAGTTTTGCTCATCAGAGAACACTTCCCAAAGAACAGTGCTTCAAGATGCATGAAGTGAGTTTCAATGTCATTTTGTAACAGTAAAGCTCATATTACAGAATTGGAGGCATCCAGATATACTGGATAAAGGTGACCTTCTCAATGTGCTGTTACTAGGCTGTTAGAAATCACCAACAAAAAGTAGTAACTGCTTCTTTTGCTAAAATATCGTGAAGGTGGTTGAAGCTTAGCAACACAATGCTGAGCAGAGTCTCTATGAAGTGCATCTCAGAAATGTTGAAGCAAATAAAATTTGCATTCTGCTTATGGGGGTGGAGATTGATACTTTTGGTTACATGATAACACCTTTGGGAGTAAGAACAAAATGGGCAACCTGTAAAAGAAACTCAAGCGTGCCACTCACTCAGCATAGAGTAGAGCGGCTCTCATTGCTGCTTTGCTGATGAGTTAGGGCCCAATTACGTAATTACTCTACTGTTTCTTAGATCCTTACTTAATAATTATACTGAACAGTGGACTTTTCCATGCACTTTTACTTTGCCTGAGTAAAGAACTGAAATGGGTCTGCAGTAATGCCCTGTTCAAAAAGCATGACTTAATATCTCACAAGTCTGTTCCATCTGTTGTATTAAGGTTTTTAGTTATCATACCCCAAATTTGAAAAATAGATAGCATGCCCCTAGTGCTTCTAAAGCAGGGGTCTCCAAAGCGGTCCTAGAGAGCCGGATCAATTCCAGATTTTTTTGATATCCCCTTTGAGATACATTTAGTAATTTTAAAAATCTGGCATGGATCCGGCCCTCCAGGACCGGTTTGGAGACCCCTGTTCTAAAGGGTGGAAATTATGTTGGTTCTCACTTGGTCTAGCAACACTGCAGTGACACTGATGGTAATGTGGTTAAGAGCTTACTAGTCAAGGCATATATTTATATCAAATGTATCCACAGATACTGGATGATGATGACTGTTGTTAAGTGTTCCATACAGGAACCTTCATCACCATTCACATTAGTGACAGAAACTGGTTCTGTAACTTTGATCACAAAAATATTGTGATACAAAAATATCTTTTCAAACATATCGAAAACACACATATCTTCTTAACTCTCTATACATAACACAAGAAAATCAAGGACACAAATATCAGCAATAAAAATATAGTATAACAAACACTGTTCAATGCTAAAATTAACAAAACAATATCAAAACCACAATACAGTGAATAAATTACACCCTAAGCACCAATATATAAAAATACCTTACAACAAAATATTACTAAATAAAACAACAAAAATGCAAGAAAATATAACATTTGACAACATATCATATAAACTGAATAGGAATACACGTATTTAAGCAAATATAAAAAGTAATTAGTGTATTCCTGATAGGATAGGTTAGCAAATAACAACAAACTAATTGGGTTTAGTGTACAGTACACAATGCAGATGAAAACAGTGAAGATTTAAATGCCAATCATTAAGAAAAACATAAAAATCCTGAAAATCAACAGAAAGTAACAACAACAGAAAAGGTACAAATAAAATATAGTAGTAAATGAAAATAAAATATAAAAAAGAAAAAAGCATACATTAAATTGCCAAGTGCAAACCATACTTTTTTCTTTATGTAATTCAACCAGAAAAAAATAAAGAACAAGTACTAGAAACCCAGATACCAACTAGATGAAGAAAGAGAAGAAAGCTTGAGGAAATCACTGAAAAAACCATAGGTTTCAGGGACGTTATAGTTAGTTGGACATTTCACTCATACAAAACAATAGAAATTCCCATGTTATAGTTAGTTGAGCTAACTGTAACTTGTGCCCCCGCAATGCACTGCTGATGATGTCACGTATTACATCATTCATGACATGGTCAATGACATCACTGATGACATCTCAAATGACATCACTGATAACATCATCCATGTGAAAATCCGATGCACCTCATCAGACCCTAATATGACACTTAATATCCCACTCCAAAATACAGATTATAATTTTCGAAACCATGAACACACCAATACCAGTTATTACATATCCACTCACTAATTCCTAGGTCTACACACACATTCATTCACACACAACACGTTTCTCATAAATGGGATATTCACCTCAACTTGGAGCATAAAGCCTTCTTAAACAATTATATTCTCTTACACAATTAACATCAGCACTAACCTTGTTATCATCAAAATCAATTAAATAAAAACCAGACAACGTTCTAACATGAGATAATGCAACATATGCTATTCCCTCTTTAAACACACTTCTTCCTACATTTACCAAAGCATTATCTTCACTTAAACCTTGAGATTTATGAATAGTTAGTGCATATGCTAAAGAGAAGGGAAAATGTTTTCTATGAGCATACAAGTCTTTTACAAGCATAAAACATGCAGCAGAACACGCAATCTGTCTTACCACTGTAACCTGATCAAATTTAACTTTCAAGAATTCAATTCCATTTCTATTTTGATATCTCACAAAATCAAGAACTTTTCCCATTGCTCCATTCACTAAACCTTCTTCTACATTTAGATTATGCTTCAAAATTACCCGACAGTTTAAACATACATCTAAAAAAATTCTAAGCCCTCAGTATTTGATACAGACTTTTCCAAAGAATCCAATTTAGTCTGTAGTTTTTCTGAAAGAACAATTTTTATTCCTTGATGCTCGATTTTATCAATAGCTTCAATGTGAACTATTTCTTGATTTTCCAATTTCATAAGATCTCTACTAAATGTATAAGACTCTACTACTGTAGGCATTTAGATAACTATAGACTTTTTTCTTTCATTTTCTTGTACATTACTTCTGCTGGTGTATTTTCATTTGTAAACAAGTTCTTTAGTAGACGACTTTGAAAAGCTTGTTTACCATGTTTGCTTAGAACACCAATTCTTTTAGAATATTTGCATAATCTTCATCTCTTGCTTGTCGCATATTCTGAGGGAGTTCTTTATATTCAAAATGTAACCATAGATTTAACATTTCCAATATTCCCCAAAGATTTGTTAGTGCCCTCATGTAGAAGAGTTTTAAACACTTGCTCTCCTTTTACAGGGGTTAGTTGTAGCAGATCTCCAAATACAATTAAATGTTTTCCCCCAAAGAGAACGTCGTAATCTGTTTTTAATACCTGGTGCATTCTTAAGTGTACAAAAGCAAGCATTAAGTTTGAGACCATGCTCACCTCATCAATAATTTAAAGTTTCATTTTTTTCAGCACTCTAGGCACTTCATAAGAAGTTTCTCCTGACAACTTCTGATATTCTAATTTATTATGATGCTCAACTGGTAACATCAATAATCTATGCAAAGTAACTACTTTAACATTGTGTGCAGCGAATCCAGTTGGAACTCTTATCACACAACATAAATGTGAACCAGTAGTTTTTTTAACATAACTGGTCAAAACTTTAATTAAAAAACTTTTACCTGTCCCAGTTGACCACTGATGTACATCAGAAGAGGATTAAAAGATGAACCCACACATTCTTTTTTTTCATGTAACAAACCATGTTCTATCCGTTCTCTCACTTGTACATATATTTCTTTCTGTTCAACATTTACTTGTTCTTCTATGTTTTCCAATGTAATATTCTTCTTGTGTGCTTGTTGCATTGCAATTCCGACTTCATGCATAGCAATCACTGCTTCATTTTCCAGCATTGGTTGTCCAAGAGGACCTTGACTACATGGACCACTACTTTGACTATCTTGAGAACTTTCATGAGCTATTTCAGCTATAATAGTCTTTTCCTGTTCAACTTCATCATTCAACATTTTTAAATATGTAGGGGAAATTGTACACCCACTGATATCTTTACATGCATTAAAATAATCTTCATAGCAGTCAAACTATCCAAGTAATTCACTTTCACTACGCCATGGTTTAAACAGTTGCAGAAGTGCTAAATAGTAAAATTCTTGCTTATCTGGTGTTTCACAACTAAGTTTCTTATGGTTTATAAGATTACCCTTTGCATGTTTTACTAAGCAACCATGACATCCAACTACTGCAAACTTTCCTTCTTTTAAATTCTGTTTACCAATTCTTTTGAAGCTGTAATGTTGAAGTACTTCATACAGATATAGCTGCTCGAGATGTTGACTCCTTTTCAGATAGTATGGGTCCAACATATTAGTTTTAAGAATGTCTGTACTGTCTAGCTCATTTGCTGCTAATTGTACAATTTCTTCCAATGATTTCAACACTTTATTTTGTTTGCAGGTTAGACCTAAATTTACCCAAATGATTCCTTGTGGCTTTGAATATAAACTTGAAAAGCACAAGCGGTCTGAACATTCATAGGATCCAATTTTTCGGTGGGAAAGCATTTACAAAGTAAAGCTGTACAATTTTTTGCTAAGGCTTTTTTCTTGTGCAATTTCTTCCCAAATTTATTTCATCTCTGTTTTTTCTGATTTTGTTTTGTAGGATGTAACATATCGTGCAACAGCAATTGAGTTATCTGCAACATACTGGATGTGTATATTCGCATTCCACATTTTTAAAATGACTGGATTGTAGTCCTTGATATACTTTGACACGTCTGTTCTTTTTAAGTTGAAGGTATTCTTTGGAGATTTGCGAGTTATTGCGTGCCTTGCAGAAGAAAAAAAGAATGTACTCTTCCTTTAAAAATGAAAGTCAAACCGACATTTGGTGTAAAATGTTTCTTTAGACTTGTATTTTCTTCTCTAATACTTTCCACAACGATGACTTTGGAAACGTAAAATTTGCTGTCTCAAGCTTCTATCTCCTCCTTTTCTTGGAATCTCACATGCCACAAACTATTCAATTAAAGACAATATTGTTTTTCATCAGAATCATTTCCAAATTTAGGTGCATCCTTGATCTGTAGTAGAAATCGGTAACTTCTCCAAGAGGTGGATTCTTTTTATTGCAGATAAAAGACATCATAGCTTGAAACCTATGATTAAAGTATGTGCACACATTTACAGGATCCAATGAACACAGTTTACCAGGAGTCTCTATTTCAACATTATTTATATTGGAATTCGTTTCTCTTAGAAACTCAAGCAAATCTTCCTATGCATACTCTGCACAGCTAAGTGTGACAAACCATGTTGGTATGGCTAACTTCCGTAACATACACTTGAGTTCTCCATGAAGACGATACCAATACTCATTTGTTCCACGTTGACATGCCATCAAATTGATTAATTGTGCTATTAAATTTTCATCTGTTTCTTGAACTTTCTCCACAAATTCTTTTGCAGAAAGAAGTGATTGATGAACTCCAGTTTTAAGTATGTGGTTCACTGCATATACCAGAGAAGACAGATCACTTTCAAACAAAAAGGTAAATATGTATAGAATACACTGTCGAAATCTAGGACCTTCAGAATATAATCTTGTTGACCGATATTCTGAATCTGGACTCCGTAAAGGTCGGTCATCATATCATCCACCTTCTCCAGTAGCAAACAGCTGTGGAAAACAATGAGCTTCCACACTTTTTTCCCATACACTCATTGGAGTTCCCTGTGCTTTTACATTCGAAATAACTCAATGCTACTTCCTATTACTTCTTTTGAATACAAAGGATATATTGTGTAATGTTCATAAATCTCTTCAGTCCTAGACTTGTCCACTTTCTCTATTTGATCACTTGAAATTTCAGATTAATCTTCTAAACTTATTGCCTGTTCATCCACATTTGTATTTTTGTAATAAATATTGTTCTCTATAAGATATAAATAGCCTTTTTAACTTTTTTAATATCAACTAATTCTTGCCAAATTTTCCGACTCTTTGTTGGTACACCATTTACTAAAATAACTACTGCCTCATTATCCTCTTTCTCTCCAACAATTGTTTTAATATTTTTCTAAAAATCCAAAGGTAAGTACACCACTCTTCCTTTCAGCCCTCTTTGCAAGTCTGTTGGTGGCAGTTTACCTGTTTTAGGCTCCATCCGAATTATAGTTTGAAAACGATAAACAGATTGAATTGGAACAGACTCATATGTATTCAATTCTGCCAGTTCCTCCGGAATAGCAACTAATTCTAACTTATTATGTACTGCTCTGGCAGGCATTTTGTTCTCTTCTAATTTGTTGTAACAATGTTTACGTATATATTGATCACTACCTAACTCAAAACGACCTTCCACCAACAAGTAAGTTGCAAATTCTACCCACTTAACATTGTTCTCCTTTTCACTTTTTAAATACAAATCAACATTCCTACTTTGACTTTTATAATGAGTACGTCGACAACAAACACAAACATAGGGCCGATTATGATAGCGGTTTTCCCGCATCCTCCGGGCCGGCGGAAGCCACCGCCGGCCCGGAGGATGCAGGAAAAACTGCTTCGGAACCTCGAAAGACCCACCGCCATCCTAATATGGATATCCTTGAAATCCATCCACAGCCTTTCCGCCGCGGTCGCCTTCCGACCGCGGCGGAAA
The DNA here is from genome assembly GCF_964263255.1 of Lissotriton vulgaris. Lineage (NCBI taxonomy): Eukaryota > Metazoa > Chordata > Amphibia > Caudata > Salamandridae > Lissotriton > Lissotriton vulgaris. The sequence continues at coordinate 1,320,317,119 of NC_141696.1, read as the reverse complement.
AGCTTTAACATGGCTGGCGTTGTCTATCAGATACCGCCAGCCATATTGGGATGGTGTGAAATGTATGCTTTTCCGCGGCGGCTTTTCTGCTGTGGAAATGCATACGGACCTTCACTTCGAGGGCCCGTTGCGGGCCCCCTTGGTGAAGGGGGGGTGGGGGGTACACATGGGGGGTACCTATGGTACCCCCCAGCATTTGCGTGAACAAAGCAGCAGGCACCGCGCGGTGCCTGCCGCTTTGTGCGCGTACATGCGGTGCATGCATTTTTAACATTGTGACGGGTGCAGCTTGAAGCTGCACCCACCGCAATGTTAAAGATAGAGGATGTGACCGCCACCCTGGCGGTCACATCCTAATCTGCACGGAGGGAACGCCGCAGCCCATGCGGACGTTCCCTCCTACTCTGGGGTGGCGGACGGACTCAAGTCTGTCCGCGATCCTAATGACCCCCATAGTTTGGTATTTCAGAACACACTACATTAAACTTTCCAAGTTCTTCTTCAAACTGATCAGTGGTAATCACTTTTCCATCTCCTCCAACATCTGTAATTGTCAAACTTTCACTTTATATGCACTGCTCTTCTGAACGAAAATGTCACAATTCAATATCATTACACTTTTTTTGAACATCTGATAAAGAACCATATAAAAGACATGTGTTCAGTTCACTTAAATATAATGCAGAAATATTTTCATAGTACAGTTTCCTCACAAACTTCCACATTTCTGAATGGTGTACTACTAACATCCTCAAATGATGAAAAAAACTTTTACAAACTTTTCTTGAAAGACAAACTAGATAATGCCCATACTTCTCAATTATATTTTTTTACATTACATGGATCTACTCCTTGTAACAACCTAATCTTCTGTTTAATACTTTTCTGTGTATATTCTCATAGCAAATTTTGCATTATATCAATGGATTCCTGTTGAATACTGCCAATACTACTACAACCCCACTTATACACAGGAGCTTGTGGACGCTTCCCTTGCACGTCTTCAGCTATTAAGTCTTCTGCACTTTTTCTAACCAGTTCCTCTTTTGGAAGAGGACAACCATCCTGAACTTCATAGCAACGACCTTCAGTATCAACTACAAATGGTAAACTATTTTCCTGGAAGTAACTTTCCTCATTAAAAAAAGGCTCACTAGTAGAAGTATGTCTCCAATGTCCACTAAAGATGTTGCAAATGTTGGTTCTGTTCACAAGTCTCTTTTTTCTACTTTTGTCTTTCAACACTTTGACTATTTTATCCAATTGTTTGATTCTGTTCAAAATCAGAATGAATAAATTTTGTTTTAAATTGAATGCAGTATCCACTATACCTTCAATATGCTGCTTCTCTTTGAATTGCAAAACTTTCCTTTTTATATTTGCAGCATGTTTTCATAAAATTCTGAATCACACTAGATCGAAAAAGTCTTTGGCGAATTTCTTGAATTTGCTTTTGTCTCCAAGTAACAGATACTATTTCTTTATCATGTTTCCTTTTCCTGGTATTTGCAAATGAACTATACTTCACCTTACTTGAAAAATTCTTCTTTTTGCGATATTTTTCTCATTAAATGTACGCAATATTTTTTCAGAAATTGTCTTCTGCTTTTAGTAGAACAAACTGTTTCTGTACTACTCAAATTTTTTTCTAATTCAAGATCTTTCCTTTTGGCCAAATATATATTTTTCTTCTCTTTTCTTTTTTTTCGCTTCTTCTAGGCATTTCCAAATTTTCATCCAGTTTAAATACTTTTCTGAAAAACAAAAAATAGATTCACATTTTTTAACATTTGTTCACTATGTTAAAATATTAACATACAATTACAAAACTTCTACTAATGACTTCCAGACCCAGTGCTGCAACGTGATGGAGCATGACAGAGTAGCACTAGGATGACAAGCAGTGCCATAGAACATTCAGCAAGTATTTATTTACTTATTTACATATACCTTTACAAATTATATGGAACTGCGCTTCCTCGTACTTTTCACCTCTCCGCCGCACCCCACCACCCCACAGCACTCCCCCTGCAACACACTGCAGACAACTTCATAAATAGTATTTTTTTAAATTGTAATCTATGTACTTAAGATGATAATATCAACCTAACGGCACACACAAAAATTACCATTATCAGCCTAACAATTTTATCTACAACTTTGCAAACATAACACTACACCCAGAGCTTTAAGTGGGGGGGGGGGGTGTCTGTGGAGGTCTGAGCACCAGAACTTTATTTTTGGGGGCCTCTAAACAGGTCTTTATGGGGCTCTATTTGTGGGCCTCGCAAAGCTAATCTGCTTTTTTATTGCACTGCAGTGAGACTGTGAGAGCATGCACATTGCTCACTACTGGGAAGTGCAGACATCATGCCAGGTGACTCGCATTGTAAGACAAGGGAAATCCTTTAAAGATAGCCATTTTCTCTCAGGATTTCCCTTCTGTTTTTGCAACGCAGAAGCAACATCATCATGGGGTGATTACCAAATAGACCACCAGGCGCACAACGCACATTGCCCCGGACTCTCTGAGACAGCTTCCCGGACGCACACACAGACCCACACCCGAGTACTTCACAGGTCTTCAAAAGACCATTTTTTGTAAATAAGACTCTGTTCTTTTTCACCCCTTTTAAGAGCTCCTATATACCCACTCTGCCTATTGCTGAAAGAATTAGACTCCCTCGAAATTTCTCTCTGGTTGCGCCTCTGGAAACTACAACAAGCAGGCAACTCCAGCACGACCCTGCTCTGATCTTACACACAGTCTTGTTTTAGTACAACAAAAACACACGCTTTGCCTGGCTCACTTAGTTCACACACACCCTCTTTAATATGAAGATAAAAATAGAACTGCAGGTTCTCACCCCCAAATTAGCTCTCTGGTATACTTTCTCAAATGTAAGAAGTACAGGTATTCAGTATCTGTCAGTCATGGCCACTTTAAAGCAGTGTTCCTATATACAACTCGACAAAACGTTATGTTTCTAAATTAACGTCTTACACTGAAAAGCTCCTTTACATTTCTTTCGCTACCTTTGTTTAAAACACCACCAGCGAAGGGTGGTGAAGTATGCTCCACAAAGAGCAACTCAAAGCTTTGTTGTTCTTTATATGAAACATCTGCCTGTCAATGCTTATCACCAGCCTTTTTGACCCCTTAAGAGGCTGGGTGGATGAGTATAATACGCCGTATTTAGGATCGGGCGGAGGGTGCATGGAAATAAGGATGGATAGTTAAATAAAGGGCGAGTGGATGCATGACCAGATGAATGAATGGATAGGTAGATGGATGGATGTATAAATGTATGGATGGAAGGATAAATGAATGTGTGGACTAGTACTTAGGATAGACGGGTGAGCTGATAGATGCTTAGGATTGGTTCTAGGACAGATGTATCTACGGATATATAGACATATGGCTGCATGGATGGCACAGTGCTTACCATAGGCGAGTGGGCTCATAGATGCTTAGGATAAGTGCAGGAACAGATGTATGTATGTATATAAGTAGGAATGCATGCATCAATTAAAATATGGTTGGATAACGCAGTGCTGGGCTTTAATTCGGCTGAGTCTAAGGACCAGCACTTTTTTTCAGGGAGCCTCCAAAAAGGTCTCTATCGGGCTCAATTTTCAGCCCTCGTAAAGATAGTCAATTTTTTTAAAAAAATGTATTACACTGCAGTGAGAGCATGCACATCGATGTATGCATGCCCATTTGCTCACTACTGAGAACTAGATACATCATGCTAAGTGAGCCATGTTGTAGAAGAAATGGAAATCCTTTAAACCCTTCGCTGCTAGGCCTTTTCCTCTCCTGTGCTAAGCCTTTTGTTGGCTTTTTGGGGTAGTGCGCGCTTAGGCTCCTGTAACCTTTTGACCACATAAGGTATCCATGCCTATTTCGCGTCCTTTTCTTCCAACATCATGCGGATTCTAAAGGTACGCAGGGTTTGTGGCGAAGTCCCAGAAATTAGCCAAAATACTGCAAAAGTTTGGGTTTTCTCAGGAAAATGGGAAAACGGGCTACAAATGAAAGCGTCTGGATTTTTCCCTGCGAATGTTATCAAAAAAGGGCTTGTGGGGCTGAAATCACCATTTTCCCAGCTTTTAGGGAATGAGAGTCTTTTGTCATAAAACCAATATTTTTTTTAGTTTTGCCATTTTTCTGGGCCTATTTTTAGTGCTTTCAACTTCCTTCCAGTTAATGGTAAAAATGAGTATGTAAGCAATTGTGGATCATCGAAAGCTATACATTTTAGAAAAGTAGATACAATTTTGAATCCATCAAGGTTTCTTTATAGAAACTAACAGATAAATATTGGGAAAATTGAAAATTAGTTGAAAAAAACAGCCCTTTGTGTCAACGTTTTGACCTGTAACTTCTTTAATTATGACAGCTCTTTAAAAGCAATATACTGTTACATCCACTGGACATTTCTGGTTGTGGGGATATATAGGACTTGTAGGTTCAACAAGAACCACACGAACCCAGAGTCAAAAACTGAGTAGCAATTTGTAACAGATTTTCATTATGTACCAAGTATATAGCAATTATTATGTGACAATGTATACATGGAAAAATCGGTATGAAAGACACCTATGTATTTCTGAAATGGGTACAAATTATAGAGTTTAGAAACAGTACATATTTGAACATTTTCAAAATTGGTAATACTTATACTAGCATGAGAATTATTGGTCATTTTTCAAAATGACTTCTTTTTTTCACAATGTCTTTCATTTGGAAAGCAGAAATGTTTCAAAACTCAATAAGTAATAGCAGTTGCTTTACAAATCTGAATTACCCTAAGTCTCCTAATAAAAATGAGGCCTGGGCGGTAAATTCCGTTCCGCTCGCGGAATTTGCAGAATTTGGGTAATTTCGCTTTCCGCAGAGAACGTGAACGTTCCCACAATTCTGCGTTCAGTGACGTCGCAAAATTTTTTGCTTGTTCGCGTTCTTAAAATGCGTGTTCACAAGATATTTCCTCCTGAGCACGCAAACAGCAATTGCGAAATGGAAAAAAGCATTGCGAACAAGCAATTCCGCGTGTTTGTGGAATTTCTACGTGTTCACAGAGATTTTTCACCATTTCGCAGAGATTTGCATAATGCAATTACGCAAATTCTGCCCACCCCTAATAAAAATGGTACCTCACTTGTGTGGGTAGGCATGGTGTCCACGACCAGAAAGGGCTCCAAACCCAACGTGAGCATACCACATTTTCACAATGAAAATGTACCCTTTTTTTGCGAAGAGTGTAGCTGGATTGGGTGACTTGACTGCCTGTTCATTTCTGTATTACTTCTCTATGATCCTAGGTCTCTATGTACTTTCTTTATTCTAGCATTAGCATGCTGACTTTGGACATTTTATGTTCTGTTGGGTGGCAGTTTGCAGACTGGTCGGCAGGCGTTGGGTTATACTTTGCTGTGCTCCTGAATAAACCACCTATTTCAGTCTATGGAGTCTTGAGCTTAATTTACCACATTTTGGCAATGTTTGCCCGCTGTCCAACAACGCATAGTGCATCTTACTTATTGGATTCATGCTGTTTCTAATGCGTGTTTTGTTACAGCAGAGTGACCCAACGACAACAAACCCAGCTACCTCTCCTCATGTCAATTGGTAAGGAGAGAGGCATCGGCCGGTGTTCCGGGAAAAATCTGAGCTACGGAATTTGAATTAGGATGAAAAATTAATCTCAACAACATTACCTGTGGTAGAGCGCGCGCACACCATGGCAACGCAGTGGTGTTCTTTTTGCTTGGACAAGGTGCCATTTCGAAGTCCGGATGATGAATGCATTCAGGCGGAAGTGACGTCTCACGTTTGCATGCAACGTGCTTTGCAAGCCTCGTTTTCGGCCGGCGCCCATTTTGGGTGTTTAACTAAACACTGTCTATTTCCATTCATCATTTGCTGTCAGACTTTTACCGCGTTTGGGATACAAGCATCATAAATCTTGTGGAACATTTTTACTTGTATTGGAGCGCAGCGCAAGAGGTAATTTATTTCTAGTTGTGACATTTTATGACAACTGTTTGACACTTATACTGGGTTTTACAAGGAAACTTCATTTTCGCATTTTGCCTTTCAATAAAAAAAAACGGAGATTTGTGTTGTTCAACCTGCCAAAGCATAAACTTTATTCCTCTTTGTTTAGTTGACTTTATAAACGAAATATGTCACAACAAGTCATTGTCACCCTTCCACCTCCATTTTTAAGTGAGCCTGGAAATTCTTCAGTTGTCTGGGAGGATTGGTTCATTATGCTTGATAATTATTTGGAGGCACTTGATGGTCAGGAGTTTTCGGCGAAGCGGAAAAAGGCAATTCTCTTAAGTACTTTGGGCAAAGAGGGCCATGCCTGATGAGTACAAGGAGGCAATCTCAAGGCTAGAGGTCAGATATGCGAAAGAGGAAAATCTTGTTATGAATCGCTATAAATTCTATACCCAGAAACAAAAGTCCGAGGAGTCAATTGATGATTTTGTTGCACGGCTGAGAGAACTATCCATAAAATGCAAATTTGGGGCGATGAGTGACAAACTCATCCTGGACCAGTTGATTGTGCAATGCAACAACCGGAAGATTCAAGAGAGATTGTGGGCTGCGAAAAAGCCCACATTAAAAGGAGCAATAGAGCTTGCTAAAGTTATTGAGGAATCTGAGAAGTGCATTAAAGTAATTGAGAATTTGAAGAAAAAGACTCTGGAACAAGAAGTTTTGGAGGTTTCAGAAAAAACTATGACTGTGATGCTGAACATGATGTCGAGGATTCAGTGGCTGTAGTTAAAAACAAATTGAGAGCCTATGTAAAGAGAAACACTTCTATGAGCAAGTTTTGCACTAGGTGTGGTAGCAATTCTCAAACCTCAGAGGTGAGATTTTGCTTTGCGGCTAATAAGGAATGCCTGAAGTGTGGTCGCCTGGGTCATTTCTCAAAAATGTTTAAAACATAGAATAGGCAAAAAGTTGCTGTTGTGGAGGATTACATTGACAATTACCCATCTGGGAGAAAAAAACTGTTAGTTGTAGATGATATTGATGTTGTCAATGTCGATGATAAAAGGCAGAACAGACCAAAGGCTGTTTTTGGAATAGATGACACTGGATCACATTATACAATTATTCCTCAATCCACTTTTAAGATCTTGTGGGAAAACAAGCCATTAATAAATAGTGACATTTCTCCAAAGGGGTTCCAAGGCGAGACCATAGACATTGTGGGATATTTTGAGTCAGACATTGTCTTTAAAAATAGATCTACATATGGAAATGTTTATGTGTCATTTGATGGTCCTCCGATTTTGGGGTGGGTCCATCAGTATGACTTATACATTATCATCTACCCTAGAGCACCCGACCAAGTCATGGTGTTGGAGGATGACTCTATTGAGTCTATGTTGAATGAATTTAGTTCTGTTTTTAAACGTGAACTTGGTGAACTGAAGGGTTATTTTGACCTCATTAAAGTAAAGGATAATTGTTTACCTATCCAACATAAACTGAGGAGAATTCCCTTAGCTATTAGGCATGAAGTGAAATCTTTATTGGAGGAGATGCTACAGAGTGGAGTCATTGAACCGGTGGAAGGATCCTCATGGGTTTCTCCGGTCGTGATTTCTAAAAAATCTGATGGAAAGTTAATGTTCTGTGTTGATTTCAGGTCTTTGAATAAATGTGTCATTGCTGATATGTTTCCCCTACCTAATATAGGTGAGGTGGTATCCACTCTTGATGGTGCTAAATTCTTCTTGAAGCTGGACCTCAAGAGTATGTACCATCAGATAAAGTTACATGGCAGTTGCAAGCATTTCACTGCCTTTATCACCACCGAAAGAATTTTTCAATTTACTCGCCTTCCCTTTGGCCTTATCTCAGCTGCTACTGTATTCCAGCGCATGGTTGATGAAATGTTTAGGGGTTAAAGAAGGTGGTATATTTTCAAGATGATATTCTTGTCTTTGGTGATTCTGTTTCTGACCATTATCATGTACTCAGGGAGGTCCTACATAGGTTTTGTGATGCAGGTCTTACGCTGCGTAAAGAAAAGTGTGCATTCCTTGTGGAGCAGATTGAGTATTTGGGTCATGAGATCTCAGCCTGTGGAATTAATCCAGAGAAAGATCTTTTGGCAGCGATACGTTCATCTCCACGTCGCATGGATAAGGACCAACTTAGATCATTCATGGGGTTAATAGAGTATTACTCTAAATTTGTAAAGACAATTTGTTTGAGAACTTTACTTAAGAAAGGTTGTAAGTTTGCTTGGGGTTCAGAACAGGATTTTACTTTTGATAGAATTAAAAAAGACATCTGCAAGGCTAAGGTTCTTGCACCCTTATGACACTAAGCGTGTTTCTATACTCATGGTTGACGAGAGTGCAACTGGTTTGGGTGCGGTGTAGGTGAACGCCCTATCGCCTTTGCTTCAAGAACACTGTCTGTGTCTGAACAGATTTACAGTGTTATAGAGAAAGAAGCATTAGCAGCTGTGTGAAGTGTGCATTATTTTCGTACTTATTTATGGGGGATTCATTTTATTCTCAAGACAGATCACAAGCTTTTAATTCACATTTTATCTCCTGGTGGTGCGATCAGAGGTTCGCCTAGATTGGCAAGGTTGGCAGCAAAGCTGCAAGATTTTCATTTTGAGATACAGCATTTTCAAGGTTGGTGGAATTTTCAGGCCGATTGTTTTTCCAGACTTGCCATTAATGCAGAAGAAGTGGTTTTAAAGGTTGATTTCATGGATGAAAGTATAGTTTGGCTTCAGGATATTGTTTCCATTGGTGAGGGTTCTTTTTCGCAGGATGAATTGCTTAAAGCCGTGCAAAATTATGATGTGTTGAAGGAAGTTATAAGTATGGTTAGACTAGGTCCTATGAGGGAGAGTTGTCTTCAGGTTGTTGTTCGTCCTTATGTTAAGATTTTGGATGAATTGTCTACTTGTACTGACAATATGTTGTTGCGCAATGAGAAGATTGTTCCTCCTTTAGATCTTAGGAACACACTTATTTCTATTGCCCACGAGGAACACCTTGGTCAGACTTTACCACAACAGAGATTAAAAGCTAATTTTTGGTGGCCAGGGATGGACTCTCAGGTTTCTGTGTGGGTTGAGTGTTGTGAGACTTGTAAGGAAGGTGAAAACAGGTTGAAGGTTGCTGTTGGTTCAACCATGGGTCAGAATGATTCTCCGAATAATCATTGGCATACCATTTGTTTGGAATTTATCATGCCCATGGAGGAACTTAATGTGCATCAACGGTTTGCCATAGTGTGTATTGATGTTTACAGCTAATGGTTGGTTGGTAAGTTTGTAGAAGATATTACCACAGACACTACTATCAAATTATTGACATTACTTTTTCAAGGGGAAGGTTATCCTAGTGTCATTGTTAAAGATAATGGGACACAGTTGGTTTCACACAGTATGCGGTCTTTTCTTTCCCATTGTGGTGTGTCTCATCATCGCACCTCCCTATATAATCCACCGGGTAAAGGCCTTTGTGAGAGGATTAATAGACTTGTAAAAGGCACTATCCAATTGGCATTTTCTAGAGGGGGGAACGTATTGGATCTTGTTCAAGAAATGGTTTCTGCCTATCGCACTATTGTTCATTGTTGGAGGACCAAATCTCCTTTTGAAGTTATGCGTGGCAGAGTTCCTGGGACTAAGTTGATTCCTTTTTGGGTGAAAGATCTTTTTACAAGAAATCTCACTAGAGGTACAGACATTTTGAGTCATAAAACAATTTGTAAAATTTCAAAAGGTGATTTGTGAAAGTTAAACCAGGAAGAGTTTCTAAGGGTTTGATGAAGTTTAGGGGTCCTTTCTGTGTCAAAGAAGTTTTTCCCATCATGTTGTTCTTTCCAATGGGGAAAAATGGAACATGAGGAGAGTCGCTTTATATCAAAGAAATGGTTCGCTGGTTTCTGACATTTCTTTGAAAGATTCTGTTGTTGATAAGAGTAGTGGTTATACATTTTCGTCTCCTGAAGATTGTGTTCCATTTTCTTCTCCTTCTGACAGTAATTATGATGGGGTGGTGATGTCTCGGATTCTGGTTTTCCTAGTACCGTCATTAAGTCCACTTTTCCTCAAGTATCTTCCCCTGATGTCAGTCCCAAAATTCCAAGGTATCGTAACCCACCTTCTTACTTAAATGATTATGTTTGTAATTAATGTATTCTATTTTGTTTTGCAAGGGGGGATGTGTTGTAAATATATTGGGTTCATTTCTGTATTACTTCTCTGTGATGCTAGGTCTCTTTGTACTTTCTTTATTCTAGAATTAGCATGCTGACTTTGTACATTCTATGTTCTGTTGTGTGTAGGTTTGCAGACTGGTCAGCAGGCGTTGGGTTATACTTTGCTGTGCTCCTGAATAAACCACCTATTACAGTCTATGGAGACTGGAGCTTAATTTACCACAGTCGGCCTAGTTCCCGCGACAGGAAATGGTGCAAAATGCAACGTGGTCACACCTCAATCTTGCAGTGAAAAATGACCCTTTTTTGGCAAAGTGCCTAGCTGTAGTTTTTGTCCCCTAGCTCTGGCGGCACCTAGAGAAATCTAGCACATCTATACATTTTTGAAAAGGAGACACCCTGGGGAATCTAGGATGGGGTGCCTTGACTGTCTCCCACGAGGTTCAGTTACCCAGAATTCCTTGCAAACCTAAACAATTGTCAAAAAACACATTTCCCTAAATTTCTGTGGTGTAAAGTGCTGGAATCTGTGGGGATCAACAAATTTCCTTCCAACCCAATTTCCCCAAAGTCTTCCAAGAAAAAATTGGCACCTCACTTGTGTGGGTCAGCCTAGTGCCCGAGACAGGAAATAGCGCAAAACGCAACGTGGTCACACCTCAATGTCACAGTGAAAAATGACCCTTTTTGGCAAAGGGCCTAGCTGTAGTTTTTTAACCCTACCTCTGCCGGCACCTAGGGAAACCTAGAAAACCTATACATTTGTGAACAGTAGACACCAAGGAGAATCCAGGATGGGGTGACTTGACTGCCTCCCACCAGGCTCTGTTACCCAGAATCCCTTGCACACCTAAAGAATTTACAACAAAAAACACTGTTTCCCCACATTTCTGTGGTGGAAAGTTCTGGAACCTGTGTGGATCCACAAAGTTCCTTCCACCCCACGTTCCCCAAAGTCTTCCAAGAAAAATGGTACCTCACTTGTGTGGGTCGGCCTAGTGCCTGCGACAGGAAACGGCGCAGAACCCAACGTGGTCACATCTCAATGTCGCAGTGAAAAATGACCCTTTTTTGGCAAAGGGCCTAACTGTAGTTTTTTAACCCTACCTCTGCCGGCACCTAGGAAAACCCAGCAAACCTATACATTTGTGAAAAGTAGACACCCAGGGGAATCCAGGATGGAGTGACTTGACTGCCTCCCACCAGGTTCTGTTCCCCAGAATCCCTTGCAAACCTAAAGAATTAACAACAAAAAACAAATTTTCCCCACATTTCTGTGGTGGAAAGTTCTGGAGTCTGTGTGGGTCCACAAAGTTCCTTCCACCCCACGTTCCCCAAAGTCTTCCAAGAAAAATGGTACCTCACTTGTGTGGGTCGGCCTAGTGCCTGCAACAGGAAACGGCGCAGAACGCAAAGTGTTCACACCTCAATTTTGCAGTGAAAAATGACCCTTTTTTTCAAAGAGCCTAGCTGTCGTTTTTGAACACTAGCTCTGCCAGCACCTAGAGAAACCCAGCAAGCCTATTCATTTTTTAAAACTAGACACCCAGGGGAATCCAGGATGGGGTGACTTAACTGCCTCCCACTAGGTTCTGTTACCCAGAATCCCTTGCAAACCTAAAAAATTGTAAAATGAAAACACATTTCCCCTACATTTCTGTAATGGAAAGTTCTGGAATCTGCGTGGATCTGCACATTTTCTTCCACCCCGCGTTCCCCGAAGTCTTCCAAGATAAATGGTACCTCACTTGTGTGGGTCGGCCTAGTGCCTGCGACAGGAAACAGCGCAAAACGCAATGTGGTCACACCTCAATTTCGCAGTGAAAAATGACCCTTTTTTGCAAAATGCCTAGCTGTAGTTTTTGAACCCTAGCTCTGCTGGCACCTAGGGAAACCTAGCAAACCTATATCTTTTTTAAAACTAGACACCCTGGGGAATCTAGGATGGGGTGACTTGACTGCCTCCCACCAGGTTCTGTTACATAGAATCCCTTGCAAACCTAAAGAATTGTCCCCAAAAACTAATATTCCCCACATTTCTGTGGTGGAAAGTTCTGGAATCTGCGTGGATCCACAAATTTTCTGAAACCCCGCTTTCCACAAATTCTTCTGAGATAAATGGTACCTCACATGTGTGGGTCGGCCTAGTGCCTGCGACAGGAAACAGCACAAAACGCAACGTGGTCACACCTCAATTTCTGTTACGATCGCGGAATCACCGCGAACTACAATTCCCGGCATCCTCCGGGAAAGAACTACCGCTCCCGGCATCCTTCGCGGCGCATCGCGCTCCCGCGATACTGTACAAAGGGCGAATGGCGGCCGGGGAGTGGTGTCGGTGATTCCGGACCTGAAGCTGTTCTCGACCCCGGAGTTCTGTCTGCTCGGTGTGGTAAGAGTGTTGTTACCGCGATGCTGTGAGCCCTGTACTCAGCGGCGGTTTGTATCTTACCCACCTCTGGCTGTGTTTGCATATTTTGGAGACCTTTTCTAGTTCTGGTTTTTGCTTTGGGGATTTCATTGGATTTGTCCCGGTTGGTATTTTCAGCCATCGGCGGTGTGACTGTAGTAACTATCGGACATTGGATAGTTACTCCTTTTGGGTGCTTCTTTTGTTGTTGTACATAAGACTATTTCCTGGAACCCAGCTAAGAGGCATTAGTTGGGGATTCCATCTTGGGATCTCCAGAGGAGCTTTGTGTGACATAAAAACACTGTGTGTGGAAAGGGGTATCACGGAGTATATATGTATATATGTGTAACGTGTTATTTGACTTGTGTATTAACAGGGGATTAGGAGGTGTGGGACACACTCTACCCCTGTGATGTTTAGTGGAGTCATATCTAGTTACATCATATCCAACCCTACATTGCCTCTACTCATCCACAAGGCTTTGTCTTTTCTTTTACAGGTATGAACCCTCATAGTAACAGTTATAGAATCTAACCATTTACAGTGTAGGGATTCAGTCTTATGCCTGTGTTCTGTTTATGTCTTTCAGATCTCCCTCCCTGCTGTCCCCATCCTTTCCTTCCTTGATCTTTCATATTTTCCCCTCACTTAATCCTGTCAACACTCAGCACCATAAAGGCTATCCAGGAGTTGGCTAGAATTAGAGGTGGGCTTACCTTTCAACAAACCGATCCTGAGGACTACTCGTAACAATTTCGCAGTGAAAAATTACCCTTTTTTTGCAAAGTGCCCAGCTGTAGTTTGTGAACCCTATCTCTGCCAGTACCTAGGCAGAGACGGCAAACATATATATTTTTTAAAACTAGACACCCAGGGGAATCTGGGATGGGTTGACTAGACTGCCTCCCACCAGGTTATGTTACCTAGAATCCCTTGCAAACCTAAAAAATAGACAAAGAAAACACATTTTCCTCACATTTCGGTGGTGGAAAGTTCTAGAATCTGCATGGATCCACGAATGTCCTTTCACCCTGCGTTCCCCAAAGTCTTCCGAGAAAAATGATACCTCACTTGTGTGGGTCGGCCTAGTGCCTGCGACAGGAAATGGCACAAAACGCAACATGGTCACACTTCAATTTCGCGTGAAAAATGACCCTTTTTTTGCAAAGTGCCTAGCTGTAGTTTTTTAACCCTAGCTCTGCCGGCACCCAGGGAAACTTAGCAAACCTATACATTTTTGAAAACTAGACATGCAGGGAAATCCAGGACAGGGTAGCTTGACTGCCTCTTACCAGGTTCTGTTATCCAGAATCCCGTACAAACCTAAAAAAATGACAAAGAAAACACATCTTCCCCACATTTCTGTGTTGGAAAGTTCTGGAATCTGCGTGGATCCACAAATGTACTTCCACCCTGCGTTTCCCAAAGTCTTCCGAGAAAAATGGTACCTCACTTGTGTGGGTCGGCCTAGTTCCTGAGACAGGAAATTACGCAAAACACAACGTGGTCACACCTCAAGTTCGCAGTAAAAAATGACCCTTTTCTGGCAAAGTGCCTAGCTGTAGTTTGTGAACCCTAGCTCTGCCGGCACCTAGGGAAACCTACCAAACCCACCAATTTCTGGAAACTAGACACCCGGGGGCTTTCAAGAAGGTGTGGCTTACGTGGATCCCCCAACGTTCCATTACCCAGAATCCCTTGCAACCCTCAATTTTAGCTGGAAAAAACTGTTTTTTCACACTTTTTTGTGTGGGAAAGTGTGGCATCAACGGTCTTACACACATTTCCTACCACCCAGCAGTCCCTTAGGTCTCCCAATAAAAATGGTGCCTCACTTGTGTGGGAGGCGCAAGTACCCGTGACAGGCAAGGGCCCAAAACGTAGTGAGGCAACATCAAAATTGCCTTTCTCAAAACCACCTGCTTTTGCAAGGGGGGTCACCTGGATGTTTGGCCCCGTGCTTGACGGCCATCTAGGGAAACCTACCAAACCCATATATTTCTGAAAATTAGACACCCGGGGGCTTCCAAGGAGGTATTGTTTCCATGGATCCCCCAAAATTCCCTTACCCAGAATCCCTTGCAAACCTCAATTTTAGCTGAAAAAGTCAGTTTTTTCACACATTTTTGTGTGGGAAAGTGTGGCATCACCAGGCTCACACAAATTTCCTACCACCCAGCGTTCCCCCAGGTCTTCTGATAAAAACGGTGCCTCACTTGTGTGGAAGGCGCAAGTACCCGTGACAGGCAAGGGCCCAAAACGTAGTGAGGCAACATCAAAATTGCCTTTCTCAAAACCACCTGCTTTTGCAAGGGTTGTCACCTGGGTGTTTGGCCCCGTGCTTGACGGCCATCTAGGGAAACCTACCAAACCCATATATTTCTGAAAATTAGACACCCGGGGGCTTCCAAGGAGGTATTGTTTCCGTGGATCGCCCAACATTCCCTTACCCAGAATCCCTTGCAAACCTCAATTTTAGCTGAAAAAGTCCGTTTTTTCACACATTTTTGTGTGGGAAAGTGTGGCATCACTGGGCTCACACAAATTTCCTACCACCCAGCGTATCCCAGGTCTTCTGATAAAAATGGTGCCTCACTTGTGTGGGAGGCACAAGTACCGGCGACAGGCAAGGGCCCAAAATATAGTGAGGCAACATCAAAATTGCTTATCTCAAAACCACCTGCTTTTGCAAGGGGGGTCACCTGGGATTTTGGCCCCGTGCTCTACGGCCATCTAGGGAAACCTTCCACACCCACACATTTCTGAAAAGTAGATACCCGGGGCTTCCAAGGAGGTATGGCTTGTGTGGATCCCCAAACGTTCCCTTACCCAGAAACCCTTGCAAACCTCAATTTTAGCTGAAAAAAAACAGTTTTTTCACACATTTTTGTATGGGAAAGTATGGTATCACCGGGCTCACACAAATTGCCTACCAACCAGCATTCCTATAGGTCTCGCGATAAAAATGGTGCCTCACTTGTGTGGGAGGTGCAAGTACCCGCGACAGGCAAGGGCTCCAAACATAGTGAGGCAACATCAAAATTGCCTATCTCAAAACCACCTGCTTTTGCAAGGGGGGTCACCTGGGTTTTTGGCCTTGTGTTTGATGGCCATATGAGGAAACCTACCAAACCCACAAATTTCTGAAAAAAAGACCCCCAGGGCCTTCTAAGGTGGTATGGCTTGTGTGGATCCCCCAATGTTCCCTGACCCAGAAACCCTTGCAAACCTCAATTTTAGCTGAAAAATATCCGTTTTTTCACACATTTTTGTGTGGGTAAGTGTGGCATCACTGAGCTCACACAAATTTTCTACCACCCAACATTTCCCCAGGTCTCCCGCTAAAAATGGTGCTACACTTGTGTGGGAGGCATAAGTACCCACGACAGGAAGGGCCCAAAACGTAGTGAGGCGACATCAAAATTGCCTATCTCAAAACCACCTGCTTTTGCAAGGGGGGGTCACCTGGGTTTTTGGCCTTGTGTTTGATAGCCATCTAGGGAAACCTACCAAACCCACACATTTATACACAGTAGACACCCGGGGGCTTCCAATGAGGTATGGCTTGCGTGGATCCTCTAATGTTCCCTTACCCAGAATCCCTTGCAACCCTAATTTTTAGCTGAAAAAATCAATTTTTTCACACATTTTTGTGTGGGAAAGTGTGGCATCACCGGGCTCACACATATTTCCTATCACCCAGCGTTCCCACAGTTCTCCTGATAAAAATGGTGCCTTACTTGTGTGGGAGGCCCAAGTACCCGTGACATGCAAGGGCACAAAACATTTTGAGGCAACATCAACATTGCCTATCAAAAAATGTTTTATGATCAGCAAGCCTTCCTAATTGCCCCCAAAGGGGAGCAACCCTTGTCTAAGGGGTCGCTCCACAAAACAAAACAAAAACATGAGGACTGCGTAAAATGACCCTTGCCCAAGGGGATACTGCACATTTGTTCAGTGGGCCGATTTATAAGTAAAAGTTTAAATTCTGCACCCCCCCCCAGGGGGTCAGACAAAGCCATTCATAATGCCCCAAACCAACAAACACTGCCAACCTGTAGGAAGCAAATGGCTTCCTACGCATCGGAAAACAAAAAGGGAATCCTGCAATGACATCAGAGCGCCTTGCGCACTGACGTCATTGATGACGCAGAGGGGGGTCGGGGGAGGCAGGGGAAGGTCTTCCCCTGCCTTCCCATAAAAAAATGTTTAAGATTGCACACCCACAGGGGAAGCGCCAGCGCTTCCCCCGTGGGTGGGTCTCATTACAAGCTGAGCTCGTCATGAGCACAGCGCGACTGTATGCCATGACGAGCTCAGCTCATCATGAGCATACAAGGGGTTAAAGAATATTTTTTCCAAACGAGGATAATTGGAGGGGATTTTCTAAAGCACACAATGCTACTTATCTTGATTTAGACCACGCCCCTACTTGCATACCCCACACCCATTTAAGAGGTTTGCCCCCCTTTTAGAGCACCCCCACTTTTTAACAAAGAAAATAGTCTCAGTTTTCATTCAAATCTACAATGGCACCAACATTCATAATTTGCCATCAACGCTTGCAGCCTTCTACTAAATTGCAATAGTGTCTATCAGCACAAATATTTGGTATCCACAGAAATGTTGTATAATTTGTGTAGCTGTCTGCTGGAACACTCATCACCAAAAGGAAAAAAACAAGGGAATTTGCCAGAAAAAAATATACCATACCATAAAGGGATTCATAAATGGGCACACTGCCACTACAGCACCCTCTTCCCCATCCTTCCTTAGGCTTACACAATCAAAGAAAGAGCCCCAGCAAACCTAGTAGAGCCACGATAGCAATTCAGGAACTTAATTCCAACAACTTTCTGCCAGAACACTCATCAGCAAAGTGTATTAAAACATGCAAATCTGCGGGTAAAACATATATCATGCCATAGGGCGCTTTATAAGTGCACCCAGTGGTACCATGTCACCTTTAGTAGATCAACACTTGCATGTTACTAAATTCTGTGTTTTAAAGACCAACATACCCACCTCGCCCACCCCCACGCTCACCCTAGCTTAACCGTACAAACAGAAACCCCACCATTCTGAGTAGCACCACTATACCCATACACAGGGTTCATTTTAACAGGTGTCTGCCGGAACATTTATCAGCAAAAAGTATTCAAACATGCAAATTGGCGGGCAAAACATAAACCATCCCTTAGCACAGTTTATAAATGGGCCCAGTGGAACTACATTACCTTTGCTAGCTACACATGTCCACGTTAAAAATGTCTGTGTTATAATCAGCAACATACCCACCTCCCCCACCACCACCTATGCCCTTGCTTAACCTTACAAAATCAAACAACGAGCCCCAGCACTCCTGTTACCGCCACTATAGCCATACATAGACTTAATGTCAACAGGTGTCTGTCAAAACGCTCATCAGAAAAAGCTATTAAAACCTGCAATTTTGCAACTAAAACGTACACCACACCATAAGACGGTATATAAATAGTTGCAGTACCACTACACCACCTCCACAACTACCCTTGCTTAACTTTGTGCAATAAAAGAAAGAGCCCCAGCAAACGTAGAATCAGCACTATAGCCTTAAGTATGGGCCAATTTTGTGAATTTGCGATTCACGAAGTCGCACAAATTCGCAAAAAAAATCTGTGAATTTGCGGGTTTCCTCGCAAAATCGCTGATTTTTTGCCAATTGCACTATACTCAACTGGAGTACTTTCTACTGGCTAATCAGTGAGTGCTACCTCGTTGGGTAAATGTATCGTGCTTTTCCTACACTACAGCTGAATAAAGGCCCAGAAGAGTTGTCTCTAGTGACCCCGTGTGTCTGTAACTTTACCACCGCGCCAATAGGGGCCGAGGTCCATCGAGTGAGCTGTCCATCACAGTGGGGGAAAGGGCAGGAAGAGGTTGCATAGCCTAGTGTGTGGGGGGCCAGGCTTCTGTACAAGTTCACAGGCCTCTTGTTTATAAAGGTCAGAGACCGATCAGAGCAGCAGATGAGGAAAAAGCAGTAAGTGCTACCTCGTTGGGTAAATGTATTGTGCTTTTCCTACACTACAGCTGCGTAAAGGCCCAGAAGAGTTGTCTCCAGAGACCCCGTGTGTCTGTAACTTTGCCACCGCGCCCATAGGCGCTGAGGTCCCTCGAGTGAGCTGTCCATCACAATGGGGGAAAGGGTGGGAAGATGTTTCATAGCCTAGTGTGTGTGGGGCAGTGCTTCTGTGCGAGTTCACATGCCTCTTGTTTATGAAGGTCAGAGACCGATCAGCGCAGCAGATGAGGAGAAAGCAGTAAGTGCTACTCGTTGGGTAAATGTATTGTGCTTTTCCTACACTACAGCTGCATAAAGGCCCAGAAGAGTTGTCTCCAGTGACCCAGTGTGTCTGTAACTTTGCCACCGCGCACATAGGCGCCGACGTCCCTCGAGTGAGCTGTCCATCACAGTGGGGGAAAGGGCGGGAAGAGGTTGCATAGCCTATTGTGTGTGGGGCCAGGCTTCTGTGCGAGTTCACATGCCTCTTGTTTATAAAGTTCAGAGACCGATCAGCGCAGCAGATGAGGAGAAAGCAGCCTCCTGGTCACTGGAAATACAGGGGGATTGCGCTCGAGAAACTCGTGGATGCCTAGACCTCCATCAGGGATTACAGCTATTTGTAGACTGTAGATTTAGGGAGAAAGCACACCTGCCTAGCATCGACCGTGCTCACTAGATTCTTGGGCTAATTAATAATGCGTTTCTGAATTTGAGCTTCAACTCGGGCACCTGCTTTATTTATATCTGTAAGTGCTTCCTGTTGAGGTTTAATTTTTGTGACAGGAGCGTCGTTGCCTAATTGTAACTATTCTCTGTCCCTGCTTCGATGGTCAGAGCAGGGTCAGAGAAGCACTTACAGGGTTACAGCAGGTGCCCAAGTTGAAGTTAATTTCTTTGTAACCCTTTTGTAAATGGTTACAAAGAAATTGTAAGTGCTTCCAGAACAAAATGCGTCCCGCTCGTGGATTCGCGGATTTTGCAGGAATTTCGCAGGATTCGCGGATCGCAAAATTGCGGAAAATCCGCAAATTCCACGAGCGGAACAAATGTTCGGCCCATACTTAATAGTAGAGAGGCTTAATTTCAACAGATGTCTCCTGAAACGCTCATCAGCAAAAACATATTAAAACATGCTAATTTGTACTCTGCATGAATCACCCCGTTTTCCTACATTTCTCCTGATACAAAAAGGACCACACTTATGGGGTTGCACCTTGTACCCACCCAAAAATGTAACAGGGACACACCATATGTTTTACATGAAAAAAGACCCTGTTTGGCAATGTGAGTTACTGCAGAGTTTAGGCCGAGCTTGGCAGACACACTTAGAACTCTAGCAGATATTTCTTAAAATGTCTGGGTCACAGGTCTCGAAAGGAGAAGACCGCTTTCATTTTGTTATGTTCCTGTAGAGACAGAAGTGGTCGGCCAACTGACATTTATAGTCCACGTTTTAGTCCTGGGTACATGTGAGAGAAGGTCTAGCCTCCAAGTCTCCTCACAGGTTACAGATAGCCCAGTATATAACCAGTCCAGTCCTCTTCTGTTCTGCCACAGACCCAGAAAGTGTTCTGTGGAGCTCGGGGTCAGGTGCTACTTTTGTTCAATTCAATAGTTAGTGGGTGGGGGAGATTTCTGGACACTTAGTTGACCAGTGGACAAAATGTTTCCAAGGTTCCACAGTTTCAGTAAAACCAAACATAGCAACATCTCACTCCCCCCTGGAGGGAATTTGTGGCACACCCACTGGCATGTTTAGGGTAATAAGCCATCCCCTGGCACTCAGATACTCTGAACTGGGTCTGAGGCCAGCTCCATCCTCCAATGAAGCTAAAGCCAGAAGGTTAAGGTTTGTTTTCGGATCAAAAGGCCTCCTTCCTCCACTCTTCCCTTACTACTAACCATAAAAGTACAGATCCCCTCCAGTACCTTTTAAGTTTGTGAAGCTCCTGGACACTGCTAAACTGTCATGGTTGGAATAACCTAGGTCGCATTACTCCCCCAAGGCATAGTGCCAGACTGAAGCCATCGTCCCTGTTCTCAGACTGTCATTGCTAATTAGCCTGCAGGGTCTTCAGACACAGAAAGTAAACTTTTAAAAGTTAACTTTCCTGCATATGTATCATTAATCCAACTCCACCATTTGTATGTTCTTAATATATATTAAAAACAGTGTTTTAACTGTCACTTTAAGATTATCCAAAGCCAATATATAGAATTAACATATTACCTCTACTTAAGCTTATTCTTTAAATAACAAGCTAAAACTCTAACAGTGAAAATAGCTTTCGGGGGTAGTCATTGTAGGAGCATGCAGACATTAAATTCTTATATGTTTTACTTTTAGGTACATGGCACCTTAACTTGTGGGCACTAAGGGGTTTCTGTCCTGTCAAAAGGTATATTTTGACAGGTCTGCCTGCAAGTTTAACAGTTGCATGTGTCAAGCTACACATGTAGGGCTGAAGTCATGCTTTCCTTGTCAACCAAGTGAATAGCACAATAGGTGCTGCATGTCACTCCTATTCAGTGCCACAGCGCTGTGTGAAAGGAGCGAAAGGATAACTCTAATGCTTGCCTCTGTGTAGGCTGTTTCTTAGTGATTACTTTCTACCCCCCTATCCGGCGCTAGGAACTCAATAGGAACTTTGAGCTTGGTATGTTTATGCTCAGGCCAATGAGGGACACCTTTTAGTAAGGACCGTTTAGGTATCACATGTTGAGAAATGCCTTTCCTGGAAACGTGGTGGTTTCTGGCCTAAAGCTTACCTGCATGTGCATGGGTTGTGTGGTTTTGGAGTAGCAGGGCCAGCTGGGTCAGACCCGGCTGGAGAGAGAGATCGGTATGTAGAGCGTAGAGGGGGTGACTCTTTGATCCAAGGAGAGCAGTGCCTTGCAAGGTGAATGATGGCTCCACCTCCCACTGGGTGTCTGATAGCAGGCCCCCTCATTTGGAAAGGGCAGGATGTCACCTCATAAACCAAGTGCTCCCCCGACCCCACTGAACTGGTTCTGACTGGAGTCAGTGATTTGCAACCTTAGAGAACAAAGACTTTTTAGGTATAAAATGCTGCACTTGAATTTTGGCAAAGTGTGTTCTTTCTGGATGTCAAGACGAAACTCTGCCTGAGTGAGCAGAGGAAAGGACTTTGAAACTTTCACCAAGCTTGCTGAAGAAACTACCCAAGGGCCTAAATCGAGAGAGCCTCCTGCAGAATTCTCAGGGACATTAGACTTCAACCTGTCAGCCTTCAGAATTCCTGTGCGAGGAATTCAACTTGCAGGTGAGGCCTCCATCGAGTTATCCGGAGCCTCTAGTCCTACTGCGAGGACTGCGGACTGGGCCCCTTTGATTCCATTGCTAAACCTGTACGGGCCGCTGCAGCAAAAATAGAGTTGCCGCCGCTGAGGGCCCGCCTAATGCTTAACCTTTGAATCCTTTGCTAAACCTGTGCGGGCCGCTGCAGCTAAATGAGAGTTGCCGTCACTGAGAGCCTGCCTAATGCTGAACCTTTGAATCCCTTGCTAAACCTGTGCGGGACGCTGCAGCTAAAAGAGAGTTACCGCAGCTGTCAGCCCGCCTAACTGTGCACCTTTGAATTTGCTGCTAACCCTCTGCGGCCCCCTGCAGCTCTGAGCGAATTGCTGCCGCTGAGAGCCGGCCTATCTGTAAAGCTTTGAACCTTCTGCTAAACCTGTGTGGGCCGCTGCAGCAAAGAAAGAGTTGCCACCACTGAGAGCCCACCGGAGTCCACACCTTCAAGCCTTTGCTGAACCTGGGGGGACCGCTGCAACTCAGGGAGAGCTGTAGCGGCTGAGCCTCCACCATTGGATTGTACCATGGGCTGCCGCAGCCAAGAGAGACCTGTAGCTGCTGAGTGCCCGCACCCTTTGTTACTCTGCATCATCATGGGCCACCGCAGCCAAGAGAGAGCTTTAGCAGCTGAGTGCCTGTACCCTTTGATACTTTGCATCATTGTGAATTGACCTGTGCGCCGCTGCAGCCAAGAGGGAGCTGTAGCTGTTGAGTGCCCACACCCTGCGCAACTTTGCATCATCGTGATTTGGCCCGGGGGCTGCCACAGTTACGAGAGAGCTGTGTCCGCTGCGCTCTCGCCCCTGGAGCAATGTTGCATCCTTGGAATTTACTCTGTGGGCCACCGCAGCTGAGGGAGAACTGCTGCTGCCGGGCGCACACACCTGGTCACCCTTGTTAAGGATTGTCGATATCGTCCTGTGGGCTGCCGCAGCTAAGAGAGAGCTGGTGCCGCTGTGATCCCACCACGGAGCTGCATGACGAGAGTCATTGCCCCCACCAGCCCGGGCCTCAGCAACCGTGTGTTGCTGCCTCTGAGCACCTGCCTGTCCCCAAGTGCCTGAATCATTGTTGGTGCACACTGCGGACCTCTGCCTCCGAGACTTGTGGGCGCTGGGAGTCAGCCTGTCACCGTCTCCCCTTCTTCGAGAAGCTGCGTGCTATGTCCCCTCTCAATGACAGGTATTGGGTATGCCCCGGGTCACGTAGGCCCCGGCCCGGAACCCAGTCAGTGTCACGCTTTGGTGAATATGCTATTGTCTTTTTGAGTCCCTATGGGTAGACTTGAAATGTAGTTGTTGAAACGCTTTGAGAGTTCTGAGTAAAACTGTTAGATAATGACATTATTTTTCTATACCTACATGAGTTGTGTCCGTTTGTGGTGTCATTGCTGTTTTATTATATGTGGTCAAAAACGCTTCACACTGCGATTGGCCTAACTGCTCGTGCTATGTTACCACAGGGATGAGCAGGGGTTGTCAGTGGGGGTGAGCCACCTGCCCTGACTTAGGAGGAAGGGTCCCTATTTGGACAGTGGAGCCAGCCAGTGCCAACTAGAGACTCAAATTTCTAATAGGAGAATTCAAATATTAAATTGTTCTTATTTTCTATTTTTGTGCGAATGGTGCCCTTCGTCATTGAGGACTGCCAGATAGGAGCCCTGACTTCGGAGTGTCAGGTTTATTTTCTTTGAGTAGGTTTTGAAGATTCTGTGGGAAGGGTTTGGCTGTCCATGCTCCTTCTCATTAAACACAAGTGCAGAGGATGAACCGCCATGTTTCCGTTCATGGAAATTATACTCTAATTATGGTTGGTGGCATTGTCGCTTTCCTTCACTTTGTTCAATTTTTTCAGAGTACACCTTCTTCGACAGAGGGAGGAATAAATGGTGGTGGAGGTGGGCCGATGCCAGGCTTTTGTTCATCAAACCAACCATCATACTCCAAATCAGACCACCAGATCTCTAATAATAATTAATTCCACATTTGTAAATGCAAACGTATCACCGCTAAGGATATCCAGGGGCTGTGGGCCATCTGGGAGAATAAGGGAACTATTGCCTAGAGTCGCATGATGCTGAGCTAGGCTGCCACCGCCAATCGAACCGTAAGCCCTGTGCTCAGGAGTTGGCCGCATTGGCCGCTGCGCCACACCTCTCCATCTCTGCAACAGTGGAAAGGTGGTATTTGACTGCCCATTCGCATCTGCCAAACTCTAAATCAGGTGCATAGTATGATATTTGTCAAACAGCTTGGAAAACAGATGCTCTGCCTTCGACTGCGCTGTTTTTTCTAACCTTTCTTAATTTAAATTAACTGCTGGGATTTAGAGGTTTTTTGGCAAAGTCACTGTGATGATATGGCAGCAGCCAACTCAGTTGAAACAAACAATGCTTAACAGCCTTTTGATGTGATAAAGGCATGAGAGCAAGATCGTTTTTTTTTATTGCCTGAGACAAAATCCCAAATATTTTTTTTATTTTCCTGAGATAAAATCCCAAAGATGGTATTTTTCTTTGGAAAAGAGAGCATGTTGAGATCCTTTTGCATTTTTCCTGACTGAGCCGGGCAGCAAAAAATGTGGCTGGTGTGATGTTGGAGGACAGGTCTTCTGAAACCATATCTGCTGGTGGCAAGGTGGATGTGAGGTGGTTTCATGATGCTAGAGCTGACAGCAAAGGCCTCCTAAACCTAATGAGCCCCTTAATGATGAATTCGTTTTCTTGCTTGTCTATTGCTTCGATCCTAGTTTTGTGTTGATACTTTTTGATTTTGTTTCAGCAGTTAGACACACAAGAGTTATACAGATTAATAGTGATCGCGCAAATTCATCTCCAAACTATTTTTATTTCTTTGCTGTACGCTTTTCACAAATACCAAGGGGCAGATTTACAAGCACCTTCCAACACTTTTGCGCTGCTGTTGCGTCACTAGTGAGATGGGTCACAATGCAAAGCCCTGCATCACATTATACCTGCATTCGATATAATGTATGCAGGGTGGGTGATCCCAGGCAGGAATGCCTCGTAAAAGTGACGCAATTAAATCTACATATGACGCACTTTGCCACTTCTAGGACCCCACTGCGTCAAAAACCTTATGCCTGTTTGAAACAGACATAAGGAGTGACACAGTACAATAGGTATAGGCCTTAACATGCATTGCTGGAGTCGCGTCGTGCTTGCCACACAACTTCAACAACGCGTGTCTTTTGGGCCAACAGATGAGTCAGAATTTCTGACCCATCTGTCAATCCTTGCGCCATGGTGCGCCGTTTATGTAAATATGGGGCATCCATGGTGGTACAAGGGTATCACAGACTGGCACAGGGAAATTGATGCATCTCTACAGATGGGTCATTTTCTTTTAAATATGTCCCCCTAGTTTGCAGATTGCAGTTTTCATATACCTTTTCACCAACTTCATGTGTCGTTTTGCACTTTATGTTTAGTTTCCTTCACGCGCTTGGGGAATCTCCACAGCGAGCACTTCTTTCTAGCATCTTTTCCTGTGTGTACCGGTTTGGCACCGGAAAGGTAAATATGCAAGTCAAGCTTTTTGCCCTTGAGCTCTGATTTCCCCCAAATAGTCTCTGCCTCCCATCCTCCTTGCCACCTCTTTTTTGATGCCATTTTGTGCCGGCAACATCTTGGAAAACACACCGCTGCTTCGATTTTCTCAGCATATGTTTAGCCGGGTTGATGTTCTAAAGCAATTTGTCTTTCTGTGATTTCAGTCGGGTTAACTGAGAAATGGAATGTTTGCAGCTGGAAGCAATTAAAGCTTTGCTGACAGAAGAAGAACCTGCGGAATTAGTTTTATCTTCTCCTGTTAGCAGCAGTTCAAAAACTGTGAATTCCCCACAAGAGACAACTAACCATGGTGACGAATTTAAATTATCTGCTACCGTTTGGGAAATATGAAAGATTAGCCTGCAGTTCGCTTTATAGTTTCCCCTTTACTAAGCACAGGTCATGGGCAACATGTTATTACAATTATTGCTGTAACACGCATTACATGCCATTAAAGTCTGTACAGCACAACACATTACCTTGTTTAATATACAGAACATTGTTAATTCGAGAACATTATGCTCTAGCCTAGCCTAGGCACGCCTGTGCGCATAAATGTGGCATGCTCAGAGTAAACAAGATAGCATCAAATTCATTGCAAAAAGACTTTAATGGATTCATAGGCTAAAAGCTATTGTATATAAATAAGAAATGCACATTTGACTTCATTGACAGGCAGTACCGGAGCACTCACTTATAGAAGAATCTAGGGCCATATAACCAACGAGTAGCGATATTTATTTCTAACTAGGCTTTACAACGATTTTTTTATCGCTAAGCATCGCCAGAAATTATCGCTGAGATAACTTACTATTAGCAACGTTTATTTCAGAAGTGATAAAAATCCTCACGCTAACTGCCAAATGAGAAATTATCGCTGGGAAACCAACGATAATCTCTCGAAGTTTGGCGTTAGCTTGATGATAGGGGCTTACAAACTTTGCCATGATATCCACCTTCCATAGGATATCATGGCTAAGTCAGGAAAATACCAGGTGTACCAGGTGTTTTTTTATCACTAACAGGGTTAGCGATATCCTTGATAATAGGAGAAATGTCGCTTAACAACATTTCTCCTATTATTTTTCTCTGGAAACGCCCTCTTTGCATCTCATTAGAGATGCAAGGGGAAGCGTGGAGAAAAAGGGTGCTAACATGCGAATTTGCGTGTTAGCACCCTGTTGCTGATAGGGAGATAATTTTATCTCTGCTTTCTTGGCTTTTAAGGCCAAAAAAAGCAAAGATAAATCCCTTGATAATATGCCCCAAGTGAGCAGTGAATTGGCGTATAGTGCCTCTCATTAACACAAACTTTGCCCTACTCACAAAGGTTCCAAGTAGGGGTGACTTGCTCTTTCAAATCTTCTGGGTCACTCCTAAACTTCAGGAACCCTTCTGCCTTACATCCGGGTTCTAGGCTGAATTCACAAAGGTGAATCTAAGTTCAAGGATCTCCCCACACATAGATTTATTCCTAGGTGTAAATTTCCACCCAGATGTAATTCTCTAACTCTGATATGAGTGGCGATTCACACCCAATAGTTGGCAGTGGAGGTTCCTCAATTAGGGTGGACGAGTATTGCTGTTGCCCCTTTGTGAACACAGCAAACGTTAGTAATAAGGTGGTAATAAAAAGATTTTTGTACCATTTTGTTTTTCACTGGTCTCAGTCTGAGCCATGTAGGAGGGAGGAGCAGGGTGGGACCATTCCTGGTGATTGGCGGCAGGGGAGAAGTGGTGTCATATCAGTTTGGTCACCTGTCTTGCAACGGCCAGCCCAACGTGTGCACTTTTATCCTCTTCAACTCAAACTATTTTAGACAGCCAGGTGGAGAGCAGCCACAGGACCCCAAGGCGCCTGAATGAGCACAGAGGGAGCCACCTCCACCCAATCCAGGTGCTTCTCTTATGCTGGTTGATATCATCAGCATGAGAGAAAGTCCTGGATTCGTTAAGTTAGCTGGCTCTGGGATGCACAGAGCCGCAGACTGCAGAAGTGCACCGAGGACTAGAGAACGCCCAGCCAGTAGGTAAGTAAACATTTATTCAAACTTTAACACCTTTATGAATTTTACATCCGGACATGCACTGTGAGGAACCTGCAGTGCCTCAACTCCCGAACTATCGTCTACTATAAACACTGTTTAGAATGAGCCAAGATTGATACACTTGGCCTTGATCCTGAAGGCATTGTTGGTTTCTCACAGTGCCTGTCAGTAGGTCAACATGTTAGCTTTGCTTGTCCTACCAATTTTAAAAATGTTCTATCCTATCAGTTGGTGTACATTGTCTCCCTCTCTAGGTAGAGTGGGGACATGTACAACGCAAAATATGAGCACAGAGTTGCTACTAGAACGAGAACTAGAGTTTTCTGGGTGAAGTTTAAATGTCTGCTGTGATTAACTGTAATTACAGACTTTTCTCATCATCATTCTTATGTGAAATTCCTGAAATGACACCATTATGCTACTTCTCGTAAATACTCCAGTCCGCCCGCGACCCTAGCTGTGCTGGGACCGGCCGCAACTGGTGCAGTGGTCCCGCGCCGCCAATTAGGATGCAACCGCCACCATGGAGGTCGCATCCTGTATATTTAACATTGTGGTGGGTGGTGCTGTATCCAGCGCCCGCCACAATGTTAAAAGGCGAAGCTGTGCATTTGCATGAATAACGTGACAGGCACTGCGTGGTGCCTGCCACCTTGTGCATGCAAATGTCAGGGGGTACCATGTGT
Source organism: Lissotriton vulgaris (assembly GCF_964263255.1). Taxonomy (NCBI): domain Eukaryota; kingdom Metazoa; phylum Chordata; class Amphibia; order Caudata; family Salamandridae; genus Lissotriton; species Lissotriton vulgaris. Next base: position 1,320,288,808 of record NC_141696.1, on the reverse strand, counting down.
ACCCCTCAAGTGCAGCCATCCACCCCCAACCCCCTGGGGGCCCGCAATCTAACGTTCACCTAGATTAGTTAAAATTATGTTTGCGTATATAATTAAATATTTAAAATAAACAAATCTTTATTAAATGTAACATTTAAAAAAAATCACAAATAAAATAGCTCTTTTTTAAATTTATTTTTTATTTCCACAGTTCAGCAAAAACAGATAACTAAACACAAGTCAAAATTACAGCCATAATAATCAAATATAATATAGAGTATTGGAGCAATAAGCAAATAAGAAACCATACATCAAGCATTCATATGAGCAGCCAACCTCCCATATATTAATTCCTAACTTTCGTTTCCTTGCCCCTTTTATTGAGTATAACCTTAGTTCTAAATTAGCTAGTTGATACATTTTGGCCCTCCAGGCCTCGATCCTTTGAGACTCGGGGCAAAGCCAGTCCCCAGCAATACATAACCAAGCCGCAGTCATTGCTACAAACAACAAAAATCGATACTTATAAAAAACACTCCCTCTTGTGACTACTCGCCCCATCCCCAAGAGCATTAAGCCCGGAGTAATATTAAGCCTGGACCCAAGAATAATAGATAAAAACAATTCAATATCTTGTAGGAACTTGTTCAGTTTAACACAACTAAAAAATATATGCACCATATCAGCGTTATCACCCCCGCAACGAAAACATTTGCCATCATAACGATCACCCCTCTTATAAATACGTGCCGGGGTGTAGTATAATTTAAATAAAGTGTTAAAGAATTGTGCTTTTAAGATTGCACATAAAAAATCTTCCTTTGATCTCACAAGTGCATCTTCTATTGACACATCAATTTCAGTTTCTCCCAATATCAATGCCCATTGTAAATTATGTTTCTCCAAGTCACCCTTTTTTAATGAGGTCAGTATTTTATACAACACAACAATTTTACTCTGAGATTTAATGGCCTCAATTTCAATTGACTATGTATCAAAAAGTCACGTATTTGAAGAAACTTGAAAAACTGTGAATGGGGTAAGTTATATAGCCTTACTAAGTCTGCATACTGTTTGATAAGTCCCCCCTCGTCATATAAGTCTCCTATCTGAAGTACACCTTTGTCTCGCCAACTTACTGCCACCCTATCACAGAATATTGTTAGGAGCAATTTTTTCACGCTCATATGAGTGTAATAAGATAGGTGGGGGGTGCCATGTACAAAGAAAGGTTTAATCACCTGACTCCTGTAGAGCATTTCTACAAAGTGATTTATATATAGGGTGAAAAGTAAAGGGGAACAGGGACATCCCTGTCTTGTACCTACTATTTCTGAAGTAGATCCCATTACCGCTATTCTAGCTACTGGTGAAGCATACAGGACTTGCAATGCAGTCATAAAACTTTTCCGAAGATTTCTCTATAAAAACTGCCACTCTGCACGATCAAAAGCTTTTTCTGCGTCTAACAGAATCAGCCCTAAGTGTTGCTTCTCAACATTTGCAATATCGAACAGGGTAATTACTTTATTAATGTGTTACACCGTCCCCGCCCAAGTATAAATCCATGCTGGTCATAAGTTACCAATGAGGCAATTACTTTAGAAAGACGATTGGCAATATTTTAGAATATATTTTACCATCACAATTTAACAGTGATATGGGGCGATATGAGCCGGGTAGCTCTAAATCTTTACCCTCCTTACCGAAGACAACAATTTTGGCTTCATCCCAGGCATTAGGAGCCAACCCTGTTTGAGCAGCCCTAAAAGTGGCCAACATAATTTCCTTCAAATGATCAAAGAAAAGTTTATATATCTCTCCAGGTAGCTGGTCAGGGCCTGCTGCTTTCCCCACTGCTAATGTCTTTACTGCAGTTGCTAATTCTTCCATCGAAATTGGGGCATCGAGCATATCTACCGCCTCTGAATCTAGTTTGGGGAGATCCCAAAGCGGGATTGGTATTACTCCAACTGCCCCTACTTGTTGACTTGTATAAAGACTAGTGTAAAAGTGTTGGAAAATAGTTAGAATCCCTTTTGGATCCGACCTTAATATCCATGCATTATCCTTTAATGCTGTGATGTTACGGCTAGCTTCATTCACGACACTTCATTCACTTCATTCATGACAGCAACACCACCACCCTTCTGGACAACCTGGCCAATCTCAGACTCAAACAACTTGTTGACACCCCACCCATGTAGCGGGACACACATTCGACCCTATCTTCACCTCCAGCAAGCACATCTCCTTTGATCGCACCACAGCTCTCCACTGGACAGACCACAGCTGTGTTCACTTCAGCTACAAAACCACCCTGACCCACAACCGCGCTCAACCTATTCCTCGGAGAAACTGGAACAAAATCACCTCCGACCAACTCCTCACATCACTCAACCAAAACCCTCCCACCCTCTCATTGGACCCAAACCAAGCGGCCACCAATCTCAAGCAATGGATCACCCACAGTGCTGACGAATTAGCACCCCTGAAAAATCACCAGACCAATTCAGCCAGCAAAAAGGCTCCCTGGTTCAATGATGACCTTAAAAAATCCAAGAAGCTATGCCGCACCCTGGAGAAAACATGGAGAAAAAACCCAACCACCGACAACATGGTCACCCTCAAGGCAGCCGCCCGCAAACACCACCAACTGATTCGATCTGCCAAGAAATCAGCATTCAAGGATCGTCTCGACAACAACACTCACAATAGCAAGGAATTTTTCAACATCGTCAAAGAATTCACCAACCCCACCGCAGCATCTAACAACATCACTCCCTCCCAAGACCTCTGCGATGCGCTATCCTCCTTCTTCTACAACAAAATTGCCGACATCCACAACAGCTTCGAGAATACTCCAAGCTATCAACCCTCCCCACCCCCCTCAGACCCTACTCCGCCAACTAACAACCTCAGCGCCTGGAACCCAATCACCACTGAAGACACCATCCGCCTAATTAACTCAATCCACTCTGGCTCGCCAACCGACCCCTGCCCCCACCACATCTTCAACAAAGCGGACTCCATCATCGCACCTCATCTCCGTGATGTCATCAACTGCTCGTTCAACTCTGCCACCTTTCCAGAAAGCTGGAAACACGCCAAACTCAGCGCGCTTCTGAAGAAACCCACAGCAGACCCCTCTGAACTTAAAATCTACCGACCCATATCCCTCCTCCCATTCCCGGCCAAAGTCATTGAGAAAGCCGTCAACAGCCAGCTCGCCGCCTTCCTTGAATCCAACAACTCCCTCGATCCATCTCAACCCGGGTTTCGATCCTAACCGAAACCGCCCTCATTGCAGCGACTGACAACATCCGAACACTACTGGACAACGGAGGAACAGTGGCCCTCATTCTACTCGTCCTCTCCGCCGCTTTCGACACAGTCTGCCACAGCACCCGTATACAACGCCTCAGCAACATCGGCATTCAAGGAAAAGCCTTGGACTGGATCATCTCATTCCTCGCTGGGAGAACTCAAAGAGTCCGACTTCCCCCATTCAACTCAGAGGCCACTGAAGTCATCTGTGGCGTACCACAAGGATCTTCACTCAGTCCCACCCTCTTCAATGTTTACATGAGTCCACTCGCCTCCATCGCGCGTCAACACAACCTTAACATCATCTCTTACGCCGACGACACCCAGTTAATCCTTTCCCTCACCAAAGACCCCAACACCACCAAAACCAATCTTCACGAAGGCATGAAAGACGTAGCCGAATGGATGAAACATAGCCGCCTAAACTCAACTCAGACAAAACGGAGGTGCTCATCCTAGGATCTTCCCCCTCTGCCTGGGACGACTCTTGGTGGCCTTCCGCTCTGGGCACAGCACCCACACCCACAGACCATGCACGTAACCTTGGCTTCATCCTAGACTCTTCTCTCTCGATGTCCAGACAAGTCAACGCAGTCTCATCCTCCTGCTTCAACGTACTTCGCATTCTCAAAAAGATCTTCCGCTGGATCCCCCTCGAGACAAGAAAGACTGTAACCCACGCATTGGTCACGAGTCGACTGGATTATGGTAACACACTATACGCCGGAATCACAGCAAAATTACAGAAAAAACTCCAACGCATCCAAAACGCTTCAGCGAGACTCATATTAGACGTCTCTCGCCAAGATCACATCACCGGACACCTAAAAGACCTCCACTGGCTTCCCATCAACAAAAGAATTACATTCCGCCTTCTCACCCACGCACACAAGGCCCTCTACAATCTAGGACCTGAATGCCTCAACACTCGACTGTCCTTCTACAAACCCACCCGCCAACTAAGATCGTCCAATCAAGCCCGCGTCGCAGTCCCGCGCATCCGAAAATCCACCATGCATGGCAGATCCTTCTCCTTCCTTGCTGCCAAGACCTGGAACTCACTCCCCACTCACCTCCGCCTTACTCAAAACCTCATCTCCTTCAGAAAAGAACTTAAAACCTGGCTATTCGACAAATAATGAACCCCTTCCCCAAGCGCCTTGAGACCCTCTGGGTGAGTAGTGCACTATATAAATGCTTGAACTTGAACTTGAACTATTCATACGGAGCTTAAGAGCGAGACATCTCCCAACTGTCTCCCCATATTCATGACATAATTTTCTATGTAGAGTACCCCATTGTAGGATTGTGAATCAGTAACTATGAAGAAACTGCTGCTGCTTTTAGTTAAAACTTCTGTTTTTATAAATTTTACTCTTGAATGTTGTGGTATGTGGTATTGTGATTATAGTTAATACTAGCTGGTCACTGTGCACAATATGTCACTGCCACAGAGTCACTTTTTCCACATAAACCACAGCGTGTTCACGGTCAAAAAGGGCACTTGTTGTCTCTGTATTTTGGTAATTCTCTCTTTTGTCTCCTCTAGGCAAGAGCAGTCCAATGCAGGTAGTACAACAGGAAGTTAAATGTATTATTGGTTGACACTTTACTAGGTCATTCCTTTGCGATAGATGTATATTATTAGGTCCTGAAGAATCGCAACATAATTGCATAAGCGAGAAACATGTCGACCTCACGATACGAATTGTAGTCCTAGATCGTGATACGGAATCCTAATTTCTGGCGATCATAGGCTACCCACTGTTTTTAACATATAGCATGGGAACCACCAGAATAAATTGATCTCCGGTCTCTCGTGCTATATTTTAAATCACCTCCCTACACTATCCATTCTCTCCCTGGCCCCTCACTTGCACTTCACCCACAGGCTGTTGGAAAAAAGATCTCAGATAAAGAGCCCCTCTAGGAGGTGAGCCCGTAGGGCATTGCTCCGCCTGCCCTACGAGGAGCAACCGCCAATGATGAAGCATGACACTCGCAAGAGTGTGTGAGGCCATTAATTCCAACAAATTGGATACCCAGGGTAGCCCTCCACAGAGCACTACCCTCTCAGGAACAGCCGAGTCTGTTTTTGTTAGTCATAATTTTCTATGGGTCAAGTATTTTCTTGCCGACTCTTTGTCCCAAACACATGTTATTTTGGCTCTTTTTCTGGTGACCTCGTCCTCTAAAACTGAAATACTACCCTGATGTGCTATACCATGAGTCAACTTCTCCTCTGCCCTCTTCAGATCAAAATAAAAACTCTTTAGTTCTCTTCTGAGTTTTGTTGATGAAATAACCCAAAACTCAACACTTACACCCTGAAGCAAACCTTAAACGTGTCCCAGACTGTGGTAATACTGGCTGAGTCCCTGTTATTATCAAAAAATTCCTTTAGCCACCTAGACATATAATCTATAAAAGCATTGTTAACACATAGCTTCTGGTCAAAAGATTTTTTTTTAGGTCCAACAGCCTCCCCCCAACCAGACAGTGTTAGTACAATAGGGGCATGATCTGTTGAGATTTTAGGGTAGATCTGCATTCCTGCCCCTGCCAAAAAAGCGGTGCCAAAAAAAATGTATCCAGTCGCACCATTTTTTTTATGGGGGATAGAATAAAAAGTATATCCTGGATCTGCAGGAAATATTGCACTCCATACATCTATCAAACCATAATCCTTTATTATATTAGACAAAGCCTTAAAAACCTGTGGTTTTTGTCCTCTATAGATTTTAGGCCCCCCCCCTCAAAATCTTGATTAGTTAAATTAATATTCATATCCCCACGAATGATTAGCGGGGATGGCCATGTTACAAGCTCTAAATGTAGCTCTGCAAAAATTGCTGCTTCATCTAGATTAGACACATAGATATTGGTAAACTTCCTGAGTCGCCCACCAAATTCAACTATGGCCCAGCGCCCTAATTTGTCTGCTAATTTTCGCCGAACCATGTAAACATTGGGTTTGGCCAATATTGCAACACTATGGGTCATTACTGATTGTTGCGAAAAAACGGCGACAGAGAATCCCAGGTCAGCTAACAAATGATGTTTACTCCATGGTAGATGCGTCTCTTGAATACAGACAAGATCCGGGTGAATATGACGTAATTCAGCAGCAATCCTCCATCTTTTGTTAATGTTGTTCAGACCAGAAGTATTTAAAGAACATATTTGAATATCTCTAGACACCATCGAACTTCATACCAAATTTGCAGTAAATCACAAAAACTCTTTATATAACAATAGGCTTGCCCCCCTCCTAGTACAATTCCTTTTTTGTTATCACTTTTTTGCTGAAACTGTGATTTTCCCCCCTTTTACCCCATCACAGTGACCCCTCCAGCCCTCCTCCACCCCAGCCCCCCAACCTCCCCCCCCCTCCGAACCGCCTATTCCCTTTAATAAGGCTTTAGGACTCATGGTCCTGCAGATGCCGGCAGCCAATTCCCTAACCTTGATAGCTCTTAATGTATATTCTGATAAATTGGCTCACAATTTGATCATGTAAACGTGCTATCACTTTGGCTTTCAGCTTATCAACTTCCACTTATCGAAAGTATCCAGAATTGGGCTGCCTGTTTACTTCTCCACCTTTCACGACAAGTACCATATCCAGTCACATTCCTTCTCTATGTTTGCTCACTGTAGAGAAACCTATTGTTTCAAAAGCCTGAATATTTGCTTCACAGCACTGCATATTTGTGGCCCTGTTTCTCTTAAAATTGTTTGTAGGTATGTTCCTACAAGAGTCCTTTGTTCTGCATATGTGCATGTGCTGAAGGTCCTTAAGTGCTGAAATCTCAACAAGGGGTTAGGTCTATTGCCTAACAGGCGGCTTTACTCTGGAATTGTCTCTTGCTACAGCTGAAACCCAAACTAATGTATAGCACTTTAGAGAGATAGTAAAAACCTGGCTATTTACTTACTAACTCTCTCTAGAATACTTACTTACAGACCTTCATTTTAGCAACAGGGCACCCTCAGGAATCTGTGTGGTCTATAAATACTATAAGAAAATTAGCCATTAGTTGGAGAGGATGTGTATTCTTCCTAAGTAATAACCCTACAAGCTGCAGGGGCACAACAATTAGCAAGAAGCCTTTTATTGAAGTCACAACATTACTAGTAGCAACTGAACGTAGACTGAATACTACCGGTGGCCTCTGCTGGAGTGAGTCCCACCCCCTATGTGCTGTCCCAAAATGTCCTGGGAGCCTTAGCCGAGACCAAGGGGAACTGCTTCAGAAAGTGTGAAAAGTTGTGACTTAGAAAGTGTTTGGATTTCCAGGACCTTAGAAGCTTCACTTGGATGTTGCAGCAAAGGTTTCTAATTTCGAGAGGGCTTTGTTGGATACATCTTCTGGCTTTCTCTATCTGGAGGTCTTTGACATGGTAAATGTGTGCAAAGTATCCAACAGATTTGTAAGCATGCAAAACATTTTAACTTTCCTGCCCGAGGTTTTTCATCAAAACCAGCAAATTCAGAGGGGCCTATTGCAACATCTACTTGATTTGGAGAGAGCTTTGTCAGATACAGAATGCAACATCTTCCATAATAAACAATGAGTAAGAAGGTAAAAACTTTGGGCCTGATTTCGAGTTTGTTCCACCATCCAAAGTATTATGACATTGTAAGTTGTTGCGGAGGGGGAACACCGGCTGCACCAGTCATTCTCTGGCAGTGGTCTATCTGTGTGTCAATGTAAGATGCTCAGTGGGACTGGCATAGCCCCGCTGAGCATTTTACAAGTTCGACAAGGCCAGCCATTTCAAGGTGGGAGGAACAAAGGGGGCCCTACAAGGTACCCATACCCCCTCCACCATTGAGATACATTCAATGGGGCACAACATGCGTCCCCCTGTCTGTACAAAGTTCCAGTATGGCAATGTCATCACCATCCATGCCGTGCTGGAACTTTTTTACCATTCCCATTGTGGTGCCCATTTTTCAAGCACTACCATAGACAAGGCACAGGACCATTCACCGTACACAGGTTTAACTCGTAATATGGCAAAATGTCCTTGCACAGGTTTGGTGCAGCTGGGACTGGGGATAGGACGCAGGCGGACGGATTTCTGAACGCGAGTGGGCCGCTTACGTTGAAAAACAGTTTATTCGCATTGAGAAAGCTGCCGCTTGCCAAACTCGTAATCAGCCCCGTTGACTGGGATGACTCGCTTGGTGTATCTGTAGTCTGCTCCATTACTATCAGCCAGAAATCATGCCTATGTCCCGGTCAACAGAGAACAGTGACTTATAATTGATGCTTTACTTTTTATTGGTGTTTTTGTCCTACAAGTTTAAGAATTCATATGCTCTGTTTCCTTTATTGGATGTTAATCATTTTTCTTTTCTTTTTAATTTTCCCAGGTTTATGTATTGAGTTTGACCTGGTAAGATTTAGGACTTATTACTTGGAAAGGACTCCCAATCTTCTCAACTAATAAACCATTTAAAAAAACAAAAAACATGAATGTTGTGAGAAATAATCCTAGTTTAATTCTGGACTGGGTTTTTTTAATTAAGTCTGGGTTAACTCCGCTCTGCTTGTGGAGTTTGGTGACTTTTTCGCAATCCGCGGTACGCGGAGTTCCGAAAACCTCTGTTCCGCAGAGCGGAGTTTTCTTCCTCGCTCTTGCTCATTAACATCAAGTTGGTGAGCTCAAGTGAGGAAAATCAACCTTCCAGCGAGATTCTTCCTCATTCGTGCTCATCAAGATCATGTTAGCGAGCGTAAGGCTAGATTTCTCAACACAGAAGGATGGATTTCTGAACGTGAGTTGGCCGCTCACGTTGAAAAACCGTCTATTCGCATTGAGAAAGCTGCGGCTTGGGTAGAAAATCTTCTCATGCCACAGAAAGGAAGCAACGACTACTTGCTCTGTGCATGGTGCCATTCGTGCTAATTTCACAGCTCGGACAAACACCCGGCACTGAAAATTATCAAGAACAGCATTTTGTTTTTTGTTTTTTTGGGCGTGGCTTGACCGGCGATCATGGCGGTCATGTAGAGCGCAAGCTCCTGACCAGGCTTTCCTTATCCTGAATAATTATCCTTGCCCTGAGCATTCACTGTGCTCTCTGTCAGAGGTTTATGGTGCTGGACCGGTGCGCTACACTCGGTAGCAAGATCAGCCGGTTGGGAGCACCGAGGATGGAGAAAACGATCCTGTAACATCGCGGGCCCCAGCAGCTCCGACGAGGCCTGCAAAGCCAGGGCCTCGATTTTGGCGTTGCCCGGATCGGACGCGGCTGTTGGCGGTGGGCGCCGCGGGGTGCCGTAGCTTGGCGGAGGGCCTGGTGGTACTGACCGGGGACAACCCCCACGTGCCCTGGGGCAGCACGCCGCCGGACATCAGAGTGGAGCTTGGCCTGGAGCTGACTGGGCAAACATTGGAGGCGACATCCCTCGAAGCAGCCGCCATTCTGGGCCGTCCTGTCTGCCCTGTGGAGCCCTCGGCCAGGAGGTAGCAGCGGGCTGGAGAAGAGCCCTCGCGGGAGCTGGGGGAGCACTCGGCTTGCCCTAATTGATGAGAGCTGTCCGATGCTGGTCTGGGCCCCGGCGTGGAGCAGACGGACCCGGCCTGCCTGATTTCAGAAGGGAGGAGCAGCGCAGTCCTGCGGAGTCGTCGTGGTGGCGGTGAGTGGAGTTTGCCCAGGGAATTGGTGCCTCGGGGGTCAGATCGGGCCCCGGTGGGGAGGACGGGCGGCGCCCAGCTCGGACAGGGGCCACGGGTGGTGGGGCCCCCGATGTGGTCCTAAGGTAGCCGTTGGTGGATCCTGGTGAGCGCGAGCCCTGAACAGTGGTCCAGCACGCTGGGAACCGTGAGTGAATGAGGACGGGGGCCGGTGGCTTTGAGTGTGGCACCTGAGATTGTGACCCATCGTGGACAGTCATAAGTCATACCCCGGACCGCCGCGCCTGGCCCTTGAGGTGCGTCCCGGTGCTCGGGGGATCCACTGTCCGAGACGCCCTGGAGTATCACGTCTGCCTGGGCACCCCACTGGAGCTGTGGGTGGGACGCCGACCGCACTAAATAAAAAGAGGAGCACCAGGGGCCAGTTTTGAGAGAGACGAGCGGCAGCGACTGGCGAGATAGTCGCGACAGTGGTGAGTTGTGGCTGCCTGCTGCTGGGCGACTCGGGGGTCGGGTTGGGCCCCGGCAGTGGTGAACTGGTGGCTCTCCGAGCCAGTGGAGGCGGCGTGCGAGGTGTAAGTTGGAGCTGCCTGGACATTATTGGCTGTCAGCGCCTGTAGAGCGCATTAGCTTGTGTCCCTGTGGTGCTCAGACCCTGTGGGACTAAAGAGAGACTTGGGGTGTTGGAGGCCGCACTGGGGCCGCTATTCTGCATTGGGCGGAGGACTGCGGGCATCTGGCCTACACAGCTTGCCCAGGACTGTGAACGCACCTGCACAGGGAGCTACCACTGCTGAGAGCACAGTGAGATGATGCGGTGAGGGGCCGGAGGTGGCCAGGGCAAGCAGGGGCCGATGGGCAAATTCACTGGGGCTGCGGGACCCGGGGATCCCAGGCGCCGGCACCTGACAATGCGGCGCTGCTGGCAGCCAACACACAATCGAGGGATATGCTGGATGCTAAAATAGGCACGGTCGATGCCGATGTCACCCTTCTCCGCCAGGACCTGCGGAATGCAGTGGAGCGAATCACTAGTGCAGAGACCCGCATCACTGAGGTTGAAGATGATGTCTCCAGCCTCAAGAAAAAAGTCACGACAATGGAAAAGATACAGAAGGGCCTGGCCTTGAGGGTCGTAGAGGCTGAAGGGCGCGCTCGGCGGAATAACCTCCATTTCGTAGGTTTTCCGGAGGGCTGCGAGGGAGACAAGGTCGAAGACTTCCTGGCGCAATGGTTGGTGGGCTGGATCCCGGCGGAAACACTATCCTGCTGCTTCGTGGTGGAAAGGGCACATCGGGCGCTCGTGAAGAAACCCCCTGTGGGAGCGCACCCACGGCCGATCATAGCCAAATTCCTGAACTACTCGGATAGGGATACCATTCTGCGGCAGGCAAGGCTCAAGGGCGAACTACTGCATGACAACGCGAACATCCTCATCTTTCCAGACTATACGAGATTAGTACAGCAGCGTAAGTTGTTTCTTGCGGTCAAGGACCGCCTTCGTAGCCATAAACTCCAGTATGCATTGCTTTATCCGGCGCAGTTGCGGGTGATTTACAAGTCTCGAACACTATTCTTTGATACTCCGGAGGAGGTTTTCCACTGGACAGACGAAACCGTGAAAGTTAGAGTCAACACGGCCAGAGATGGGGAGTCGGACTCCTCCTCCAGTGGAACTGCCCCGGGGGGCCTCAGAAGCCAGAGTCGGCGCCGTGGAAGACCGCGCTCAAATAGGGGCTCGCGATTGGGCTCGGTCGCCCGCAGAGACAGTCCCTCACAGGAACAGCAAACTGATGGAACTGGATGATCCGGGCCATGAACGTGACTCAATGCTTATAGGGGAGGTAGATGCTCAGGTGCACTGTTGCTTTGGGCTGGGAGCCCTTCCCGGTCTGAATGGGTGGATGGGAGTGACAGCCTAGTTCCTATGGGCTGCCACAAGGGGATCCATTGGAGGAAATGGGGCTGGGTCTCCTGTTGGGGACCAGGCCGTGATCCGACCGCGACAGGTGCTTCCATGTTCGGGAGGTACAGGGTGGGGGGAGGACGGGGGGGTTGGGAGTTTGGGGCTGGGGGTTGGGGGGGTGTGTGTGTGCGTATGTCTTGCTGCTCGTTATTTGCCATGTGCTGTACCAGATGTTCCTTGGGGAAAGCTGTCCCACATTTGATATGCTGCTCAAATGTCTGCTGTCGGAGGGAGGGCGGGTAGGCCCTGGTTCGCTGCGAATCTGAGTTGGAATCTGTGGGGAATGCTGGACAAAGTTAAGCGGGGGCAATCTCTCAGTGCAACAAAAGAATGGGAGCAGACATACTGTTCCTGCAGGAGACCCATCTGCTGGGAACGAAGGCCCTATGCCTCCAGCGCTCAGGGTTCACGCATGCATACCACGCGGGCTTCTCGAGGGGCTCAAGGGGAGTGGCAGTCCTTATTCATCGGAGAGTACCGTACATACACAAACGCCTCTGGACGGATGCGCAGGGCATGTACCTCTTTCTGCAGGGTGAAATTGGAGGGGATATTGTGATTCTTGGCAGCGTGTACGCTCCGCCGGCACTACAGTGGTCCTTGGTGGAGCGGCTATTGTCCCTCTGGGGTACCATGCCGGATGCCTTATCCATTGTGGGGGGAGACTGGAACGATGTCCTAGATAGGAGCTGTGATAGATGGCGGAGTGGGGCGGTGGCTCCGGCGCAGGAGGGGGAGGGGCCCACCACTAGGCTGCATGCATTGACGGTAGGTCTTGACTGGATAGACACATGGAGGTATAAACATGGGGCGCGTAGGGACTACTTGTACTTCTGCGCAGCACGCGATTCCTTCTCCAGACTAGACTATATTTTCGTCCCCAGAGCTCTGGCTCACAAGGTGCTGTCAGCGGAGATTCTGCTGTGGGCGCTTTCAGACCATTAACCGGTGGCCATCACGATCAGCGTGGGCCCGGCCAGGCAGCCGTATCGGTGGCGAATGCCAGCCTGGCACTTGACGAAGGACGACTATAGGGCGCACATGACGGTCGAGATAGACCGCTACCTGGCTACGAACCTGGGCTCGGTGGACTCCCCAACTGTCCTCTGAGAGGCCATGAAGCCGACAATGCATGGCTTGGACATATGCTGGTGCACTGCGGCCCGGAGAGAGAAGAGTCAGGATTTAGTGCGGCGCGAGGCTGAGCTGGTGGCGTTGGAACGTAGGGGTCGGGAGGAGGATGACGGGCCCGCCAGACGGCAACTGGCACTGGCGCAACAGCAATATGCCACGGTCCTGATGGACGAGGCGAGGCAGGCCTGGCTGGCCACCCGCAGTCGGATCTACCAATGAGGAGACAAATCGTGTAAGATGCTGTACCGCCTATGTCAGGGCATCATACATGCTCAGCCGCTGCCCCGGATTGAGACCCCGGAGGAGGAGCCCATATGTGAACCCGTAGCGATAGCAGAGAGCTTTGCCGGGTACTACGAGGGGCTGTACATGCCCAGGGAGTGTCTGGAGGCCGAAATTGTCCAGCGCTTTATAGATGATCTTCCCCCGATAGCCGTCTCCGATGAGGTACGGGAACTCCTAGATCGGCCCCTGACAGATGAGGAGCTCGGTGAGGCCTTGGGCGAATTGAATCCGGGTAAGGCACCAGGTCCCAACGGATTTCCGAGGAAATTTTTCCGCCGGTTCTTGGTCCAGCTAGGCCCGCACTTTCCGCTGGTACTGGAACAGACGTGCGAGAATGGGGCGCTCCCACCAGACTGGTGACATGCTGAGGTCGTAGTCTTCTTGAAGCCCGGGCAACCCCCTGAAAACCATGCATCCTATCACCCCATCTCCCTACTGAACACGGAGGCGAAGATCCTTGTGAAGGCCCTGGCCACTAGGCTCAAACCCTATATCACAGACCTAGTTCATCCGGATCAGGCGGGGTTCATGCCGCAGAGGGCCACTCGGCACAATATTAGGAGGGCCCAGGTCGCGATATCTGCCTGGAGGCACCTCGGGGATTTGACTCCCTGAGCTGGACATATTTGTTCGCACTGCTGAGGCGCCTTAATCTTGGTCCGAGATTCCTGAAGAATGTACAGGTACTTTACACCGGCCTTACGGCATCAGTGCGCGTTGGAGGGGAAGTCTCCCGATCGTTTCCGGTTCAGCGGGGGACGCGGCAGGGCTGTCCCCTTTTCCCATATCTTTTTGCGCTAGCAATGGAGCCTCTCGCGGCGTGGGTGCACATCGACGCCCAACCTGAAGGCTTCCGGTGGTCTTCAGACCACACTGATAGAATTGCGTTATACGCAGATGATGTGTTGTTCTTTCTTACTGATTTGGACCGTTCTGGACCGCGACTTATGTGCATACTTCAAATCTTCGGTGAAACCTCTGGCCTCTACATGAACCCAAGCAAATCCACACTTTGGGCATTGGGTGGTGAGCGAGTGATAGGCGACTGGGCGTCGGGTCTCCAACTAATGACGGATGGAGTGAAATATCTGGGAGTGTACCTAACTGAGGATGCGGCACTGTCCTGCGATCGCAACCTTACCCCGGTTTGGAACCGCACAGGCGAGGACTTGAAGGTATGGACTAAGATGCCATCGTCTATACTGGGCAGGTCTGTCATTTTTAAGATGGTGGCGCTGATGTGGTCCTAAGGTAGCCGTTGGTGGATCCCGGTGAGCACGAGCCCTGAACAGTGGTCCAGCACGCTGGGAACCATGAGTGGATACTGGGCCGGTCTGTCATTTTTAAGATGGTGGCGCTGCCACGCCTCGTATACAATCTGCAAAACCATCCGCATGTGATCCCGGCCCGCTGGTTCCGACAGTTGAATTCAGCACTTAGCGGGTTTCTTTGGGAGGGGGGAGTGGCTCGCGTGGCCCTGAGGACGTGCTTCCTGTCCACATACACTGGGGGATTGGCCACATCGGATGTACTCTCATACTACCAGGCGGCTCATTTCCTGGTGTTGAACGACTGGTGGTATGGGGACAGGGGTGACCCGGCCAATGCGGTGGAGAGGACGCTGATGGGATCTGCTTCTTTTCATGCGCTGCTGTATTCGGCGCTGCTCCGGAGGTCTCTTCCCGCAGCCACGCAAGTGATTTTTCACATGTGGATGCAGGCTCTGCGTAGGATGGGGTGGTGGAACGTACTTACCCAGGAAACCCCTCTTTGGCGGAACGGCAGGCTGCCCCAGTTGAAAGCATTGAGGGGCTTTCAGGGATGGGATGCCATAGGTATCTCTACCCTCGGAGATGTGACGTCAGGGTGCACCCTTAAATCATTCACAAACCTGCAGGAGGAATTCGGGATGCCCGCACCCAGTTCTTCTGCTACCTCCAGTTTCGTCACGCTTTGGCGCCCCATCTGGTAGGCTTGGAGCGGCTCCCTGAGTTTAACCCTCTGGAAGCCAAGATTTTTATGGGGGAATTGCCGGACAAAAAATTGTCGCGCATATACCAAACGCTGGTGCGCCACTGCTCGTCGGATCTACTTGGACTTAGGCCTGCATGGGAACGGGATGTTGGAGAGTTGGATGAGGAGGACTGGGTGGAGGTCCTGGAAAGTCCAAGGGGGGCAGCCATATCCACGCGCCTGCGCCTGATTCAGTTCTGCTACATACATCGCACATACTATACCAGGCAGCGTTTGTGGAGGGCGGGCATGATAGAGTCCCCCGTGTGTCTCCGCTGTGGGGCGGAGGTGGGCACCCTGCTGCACACGGTCTGGGAATGCACAGCGCTGCAAGGGTTCTGGGATGGGGTATATCGTTGCCTGGCGGAGGTTCTGGCCTGGAACTTGCAGAGGGACCACAAGTTGGCTCTATTGCATGTCATGGCAGGGGTGGGGGGCAACCGCTACAAGTGTCACTTATTACTACTGGGCCTTACGCTGGCGAAGCGCGATATTGCTAGGGAGTGGAAGGCGCCTCGGGCCCCGTCACTTGATGCCTGAAAAAATGGAATGGACTATAGTATGGGGTTGGAGCAGCCCGTATTTGTGGCCAGGGGGTGCCCCAGAAAGCACTTCAAAATCTGGAAGAGGTGGGCAGACTACCGGGGGCTGGATCTGGATCCGCCGCACGAGGAGGCCGCCCTCCCAACCCTTTGACAGATTGGACTGTGAAAAGACACTTTTGGTGCGTGATACATATGGCGAGTGATCTATTACCGTATAATGGTTAAGAGGAGTGAGCAGCTGCGCAAGGGGGGGTTAGTTGGGGGGAGGGATGGGGTGTTTAATCCTAATGTTTCTGATATTCTGAATGGGGGAGTTCCCTGTTCCTAATACACGTTGTAGAAAATGATGCAGATTAATTGATGATGGCAGTAGGCTCCGGATGACGGAGCTTTGCATGCTATGTGTGTTTCAACAATAAAATATGTTTAAAAAAAAAAAGAACAGGATTTTTCCTAACCTACTCCGCTGCTTGTGGATATCGATGTAGCGCAGAAGAGTTTTTTTTACACTGCGCAGAACTCCGCGAACTCCACCCAGGCTTACTTATAATGCTGATCAGGGTTTCTCTGCCAACAGTGCATCTAATGTTGCATGATGCAAAGTAAAATACTGTGAAAAGTACATGCTTAAATGTCACCATGTTCACATGGCATGTTATATTTCCCTATCAATATTCTTATTCTTAGAAATTTTGTTTCTGGTTGGCAGAGGTATGTACCCTGTCCAAGCGTTAACCACAATCCTAGTCAGGGTAAGTCACTAACTCACTTTAAATTAACCTGTGCTCACCCTCTGGCAGCTTGGCAGAGAGTAGTCAGGCTTAATTTAAGAGGCAAAGTGTAAAGTATTTGTGCAACACATCAAACAGTAACACAGTGAAAACACCACAATAAGGCTCCACACCAGTTTAGAAAATAGCTGTTATTTGTATGAGTAAAAGAAGACCCAAATGACAAAAATGTAATAACCAGAAGTCAAGATATGACTTTTGAAATAATAAACAGTTCTGTAGTACTTAGAAACAAATATCACCAACCGGACCTATCTGGTCCGCTTGACCAGGTCAAATCCATAAGTTAAGGCTTTCCACGATGGAGCAGTTTGGATACAGGGACAAGCCTTGGCCCGCTGAACAGTACTTTGGATGAGTCGACATTGAGGGTGATGTGGGGAGCAAAAGAGGCAATGCCTTGTCATTGAACTTGAAGATGTAGGTGATGGGTTGGTTCTCTGCTGTACATCGAGAGCCAAGATGTGAAGAACACCAGGGCAATGCATCGTTGTCAAACCTCTAGGCTACATGTGATGTGAACAGCATGTAGCATTGTGTCAGCAAAGAGCTGTGTAAAGTCGGAGGTGCAATGGAAACTGGAGATGATGTGTTGCACAGTCGGTGATGTGTCAGCGTCGAAAGAGATGCAGCGGTTCTGTTCAGTCCAACATCGTCGGGCATGGATTTTCACAGTTGCAGCACTTGTAACTCACTTTCAAGCGCCTAGAACTGTATTTGTGCCACTTGGCTGAGCAGAACGCACAGCAGACAGAGTCCAGGTGCTGTTTACAGGTTGAAGAGAGAAGTCTCTGATATCCTTGAGACTTCAGAATACAGGAGGCAAGCCAACAAGTCCATGGAGATAATTAAGTTTTAGGTTACGTACAGATGCAGGTCCAGTCCTTCTAATTTCCAAGCAAGAGGGAAGCAAGCAGCACGTCAACACAACAAAGCAGTACAGCAAAATGGCTGTCACTCTAACAGCACAGCAGTCCCTCTTCCTAGTACAATGTCTTCAGTTCCAGATGTGGCCTGAGTTGGTGGTGTCAGAGGTCCAGTACTTATACCCAGTTGGGCCTTTGAAGTGAGGAAGACTTCAAAGTGATACCTTTGAAGTGTACAGGAACCTGCCTTTCCTACCCTGGCTCCAGACTCACTGCATGGGGGTATGCAGCCCTTTGTGTGGGAACAGAACACAGACCTTTCAGGTGAAGGTATCCGCTCCTCCCTTTCATTCTGCTCAGGATGGCCCCTCAGAATGTTAATGGCCCATTTTTGGACCTGGCCCTTTTGTAGGGTAATCCCCAAACTTTTCGCTTTTTTTTCCGTCTATTTTTCTGCCTTTCTTTTTGTTGTCTTTAGGACACTGGTAACTTTACCAATGCTAACCAGTGCAAAAGTGCGTGTGTTCTCTGGCCTAAAACATGGTATAATTGGTTTACCCAGTTTGGCATATTTAATTTACTTATAAGTCCCTTGTACAGTGGTATACTGTATACCCAAGGCTTGTAAATTAAATGCTAATAGTGGGCCTGCAACACTGCCTGTGCCACCCATTGATGTGACCTTTCAAATAAGCTGAATTTAAGGTTAAACAAACATATATAGTTTTTTATATATATATATTAATATATAATTTTAATTTATAATATAATTACAAAATAATATAAAAATATACCAAACAAATATATATATATTGGCGTCATGTGATCAAGGTCCAGGTCGGACCGAAACACGTCATGGCGGCGTACTGATGCAGGGCGGAAAACTTTAAATAAATGAAGAATACGCACGAAGAAATTGGGTCCGCGTTGTCTATCTGAGTCCGTGGTTTTGTTACTGGATTCCCGAAGGATAGAGTACTGCAATATATATATATATATATATATATATATATTACCTACTGTATATATAGTTAGGATTATTTGTCTATGGGATTTTTGAAAATTCTATGTCTAATAACTTTGGCGTTTGTGGACGGAATCGGCTGAAAGTTTCAGGAAAATGGCACATTTTGTTTCTGAGCAGCCCCTGAAAATTTGGTGGGGTTTCGTCAAGGGGGGGCTGAGAAAAAAGGGGGGTCCCAAAACGCGTTTTTTACATTGAGTTTTCCATAGGGCGGTTGGACTCACTTTTAGCTCGAACGGCTGAATGGATTTGCACGAAACTTGGCAAAATTGTAGGGACTGTTAGCCCGATGTGCCTTTGCTAGGTCTCAATATATGTGCTTCAGTGGATTTTGAGAAATTAACGTTCAAAACAAGATATATATCTGTAACAGCGCTCTGGGCAGCGATCCGGTCCGCTTACTTTTCGCGAAACGGAACTTTGCGCGCAGAAAGCTGATTGGCTCTCCGGTGTCTGTCAACATTCTAAACAGTCCGGAGCGGCCGCCATCTTGTCTCTCAGTAGGATCGAGAGAGAAGAAGAGGTGAAAAACAAAAGGGGAATTTAATGAAAGGGGGCAAGGTATCCCCCTCTTAACCCCCTAGGAATGTTGTTGGGGTTATTAAAGGGTCCCGTGGGGAAAAGAAAAAAAAAATGATTTTTCACGGTAGAAGCGCTTCACGGGCCGCGAACTGGGCCGCAAACTGGTAGCGAAACGGGAATTCGCCATTTTGTGCTTCGTCAATTAAATTATTAGGTATAAGGGGGTGCGGGAGACGTATCCTAATCCCCTATGTTTCCTGAGGGTGGCTGAGGAGGCTGATATATGTTGATACATCTCTTCCAGCGGCTGTGCGTGAGCTTTTTTTTTTTTTGCTGCGTGACAGTCCGGAGCGGCCGCCATCTTGTCTCTCGGGAGGATCGAGAGAGAAGAAGATGTGAAAAACGAAAGGGGAATTTAATGAAAGGGGGCAAGGTATCCCCCTCTTGACCCCCTAGGAATGTTGTTGGGGTTATTAAAGGGTCCCGTGGGGAAAAGAAAAAAAAAATGATTTTTCACGGTAGAAGCGCTTCACGGGCCGCGAACTGGGCCGCAAACTGGTAGCGAAACGGGAATTCGCCATTTTGTGCTTCGTTTTAATTGTTTAGAGACAAAAATTATCGCCGCACATCGGCCACAATGCATGAGTATCGTTGAAAAGTCAGCGATATTCATGCATTATCCAGCAAATGCTCTTAGCCGTGTTATCCACCTTCCATTGGATAACATGGTTAAAAACTGCTCTGTGCGTGAGCTTTTTTTTTTTTTTTTTTTTTTTTGCTGCGTGACGTTTGTTAACGTTCGATTCGAGGGAAATCAGGAAGTGTTGACCACCATTTTGTCACTGCGAGTAAATATTTTGTTATAAATGAATCCTTATTGAAAAACATTGTCTGCGCCATCTTGCCTTTTTGTCCAATGCCACAATTTTGTCGTGCACGGCAGCCATTTTAGATGCCTTGACCAGGCCCACTCTCTGCACGCCGCCGATCCTCCGCATGGCTTCCCACCCTCGCAAGCATCTCCCCCACGCACTGGTCATCCCCGCTCTCTCTCTCATGCATGGGCCATATACTTCCCCCCATCTGCGCTGCTCTTCTCTGAGAATCACACCCTGTGCCCTCCCGACACCTCTCTTTCACCCTATTCACTACCGCACCCTCTGACACTCCTCTTCCTCTGTGTCCGATTGTCCAGGCCGGACCTAGGCTATCACCTACCCCTGCGGATGTAGTTTATGGCCCCAGCTGTAGAGAATTCAGACATGCCAACCCTCCCGATTCAGGCGTGTGACTACTGATTTCAGTGCTAGTCTCCCGCCTCCCGATTTCTGCAAGCAAAAACCCGGGGGCATATTACGAACAACTAGCGATAATTTTTGTCTCTAACTTGTTTAGAGACAAAAATTATCGCCGCACATCGGCGATTTTTATCGCAGATAAACCTTGCTATTATCGCAGAAAAGTCAGCGATATTCATGTATTATCGAGCAAATGCTCTTAGCCATGTTATCCACCTCCCATTGGATGACATGGCTAAGAACTGCTCAGGGCAGGTGTTAGATTTTGGAGATATTCGCGCTTAGCGCGAATATCTCCAAAAGTTGGTAATAGGAGATAGCGATGTTAGGGACTGTTTCCAGTCGCTAACATCTTGGCACGCCCGCTTTGCATGTCATTAGTGATAAGTATCACTGACATGCAAAGCGGGGCCCAAGATGGTCGCTATCTCCTTTTAGCTGTCACTAACTGGTGTTAGCGACAGCTTGGTAATAGGGAGATATTTTTATCTCCGCTTTCTTGGCTTTTAAAGTCAAAAAAGCGGAGATAAACCCCCTTGATAATATGCCCCACGATTCCTTGGGGGTTTCAGCTGACAGGGCTTGGTATTGTGTTACATGGTAATTTTTCCAGGAAACGTCAGAGGGTCGATGCAGGGGTTCTAGAAGAGGTGATAAACCATTTAAGCCTCATGAACAAGCGCATGGTCTTTTAAAGATTTGTGAAGTACTCGGGGCGGCGGTGTGTGTGTGTCCTCTTTCAGGAGCGGGCGGGGGGGGGGGGGCACTGCCAGCAACTTGCCAGGTCAGGTAGTGTTCAACACGTGCATCACCCTTTCTCTGCCTGCTATTGCGCTCCATGCTTCGGAAAGGTAAGAAAAAGAACGTGCATTTGAGTTTGAAATGTCCGATCCTGCAGCAGCACACTTCCAAAGCCCACACATGACAATAACCCGATTCAAGGCCCCATTCACCCGTTTTTAAAAAAATAGATAACACTCCAACAAAGTAAGATTATAAAACTTTATTAACTATTAACTATAACGAACGGAACAAAAACTAAAAACATTTAAACATTTTTCAACACAAAAAGCAACAATGGTTAGAAACTGTCTTTTGTGCGAATAGTCCCAAGGCAGCACAACGTGCAGAGTTCTGGACGGCACCCAGGTGATGTCGCCTGGGTGCCGCACTGGTTTTGGGATCCTACAATGCAGCAAAGAAAAACAGCGTGGGGCGTCCCGGGTGGTGCGGGGGGAGGCCTCGTCAGTAGCGGTCTGTTGTGCGAATAGTCCCAAGGCAGCAGAGTGCGTTGAGATGTTGATGGGACTGTGTCCAGTGTCACATGGCTGACACAACATGTACGACAGGCACCCAGGTGATGTCCAGTAAACTGCTGCACTGGTTTTGGTATCCTACAATGCTGCTCCGAAAATTGGCGTGCGGCGGCCCGGGGGTGGGGGAGGCGGCGTGAACGGGCCTCCCCAGGTGGCGGCCATCTAGCTGAGTTGCGCTCGCTTTTGCGGCTACAGCGTCTCGCTCACCATGTTGTTGAGTTGCTTCCACTCTTGCAGTGCAGCGATAGGCGGTTGCCACATGGCTCTTAAAATGGCGGACGGCTCCTCGGTTTTGGGCCTGGTCCACTGAAATGGCCCTGGGACACCTTGGAACTCGGACGCTTGCCTGCTAGGGCTTGGGCTCCATTCTCGAAAAGCGTCCCCTCAGCCGTGAAGATTCTACAAAAGTCTTGGGGGCCCCCGACTCCCGCAGGCTTCCGGTGGGGAGCGGCTGCCATGATTGCTCGCGGAATGACCACGACGGAGCCACGAGATGGTGGTGCTCTCATGCTGACGCCAGCTTCAGTCTGAATGATAGAGAAACAAGGTGGGGCTTTCATCGTTTGGGAAAAAAAAATGTTCTAAACCAATGAAAAGTGTTATTTTTAGGTCATATGACCAAGCCTTCCATCTTTAGGAAACCAAAAGTAAAATGAACCAATGAAAAGTTTTATAAACAAGTCACATGACCTGTTATGCGGCATAGGGCTACATAAAGTGTAGAAAATCCGTTGGCACGTGAGGCGGCGTCAGTAGCGGACCGATGTGCGAATAGGCCGAAGGCAGCACAACGCGCCGAGATCCGGATGGCACCGAGGTGGTGTCCAGCAAATTGCCGCACTGGTGTGGCCATCCTACAATGCTGCGCCGAAAGACGGCGTGTCCAGCTGAGTTGCGGTCACTGTTGCGGTACAGTGACTCGAACGCGCCGAGATCCGGATGGCACCGAGGTGGTGTCCAGCAAATTGCCGCACTGGTGTGGCCATCCTACAATGCTGCGCCGAAAGACGGCGTGTCCAGCTGAATTGCGGTCACTGTTGCGGTACAGTGACTCGAACGCGCCGAGATCCGGATGGCACCGAGGTGGTGTCCAGCAAATTGCCGCACTGGTGTGGCCATCCTACAATGCTGCGCCGAAAGACGGCGTGTCCAGCTGAGTTGCGGTCACTGTTGCGGTACAGTGAGTCGAACGCGCCGAGATCTGGATGGCCCCGATGTTGTGTCCAGCAAGTTGCCGCACTGGTGTGGCCATCCTACAATGCTGCGCCGAAAGTCGGCGTGGGGTGCCCCGTTGGCTTATGAGGTGATGTCAGTAGTGGACCGATGTGTGAATAGGTCGGAACCAGCACAAGGCGCCAAGATCCGAATGGCAAGTCCTGGATGTTGAGTGCCTCAGTTGAGAGTTCTGAGCAGTGCTTGTAAGACTATCTGAAGTTTATTATAAGAATCAGAGTAAGTTGAAGACTGTCTGAAGCTTATTTGCACCTTTTGCAGCTTCACTATTGCCCAAGGTGGTGTCCAGCGGAACTTTTGTTTCCTTTTCCTTTCTGCTTCTTTTCCTACAATCCGTTTCATCTGAAGACACGACCAGGTCCCTGAATGTGTGTAGGGGGACGCTATTGAGTGAATGAAAATGGCGGCTTTTCCAGCTGAATTGCGGTCACTGTTGCGGTCCAGTGAGTCGAACGCGCCGAGATCCAGGACCGATGTGTGAATAGGTCGGAACCAGCACAAGGCGCCAAGATTCGAATGGCAAGTCCTGGATGTTGAGTGCCTCAGTTGAGATTTCTGAGCAGTGCTTGTAAGATTGTCTGAAGCTTATTTGCATCTGCTGCAGCTTCACTATTGCCCTTGTGTGGCCAAAGGTCGCACATGACATAGGCGGCCGGCTCCCGAGGTCCGGCGGAACTTTTTGCCTTTTCCTTTCTGCTTCTTTTCCTACAATCCGTTTCATCTGAAGACACGACCAGGTCCCTGAATGTGTGCAGGGGGACGCTATTGATTGAATGAAAATGGCGGCTTGACACAAAGCTGACTCAAGCGTTACTGTTGATGCTATACAGACAAAAATTGGTTTTCAGTTTGTACATTCTTCAGGTTTTTTTTTTCCATCCAAGTCTGATTGAGAGTTTGTAGAAAAATGGCTTCAGATTTTCCACATACTACTTTTCAACATTCTTCCTAAATGTAACAATGTGAAACTCACTAGGAGAACGGCTGTTTCTGTTTCCTTTCAAAATGCTGCCAACAATATTTTCTGAATGGAAGACACCATCTTGTAGCATAAAGGGCCGAAAGGGGTTCTGGTCTGGCCGATGGTTGGTGGAGACATTTTGACTATATCTTGGACCTGCCCGGCCTCGCCCAAAATGGCGCCGGTATAAATGGGACTCGTAACTCTTTGCCCGCAAATGTATATCTAGAAAATGTTATTGTAAGTGGCCCTGTCCTATTTTAATTACAAAATGTATGTCCACCGATTCCGCAACTGTTAGACACCTTAGTTCTTGCAACCTAATGGCCCGCTCGTTACGTTCCTCTACAGTGTAAATGTCTCCTCATCATATACGATTTCAGTTTGCTCCGTGGCCGGCCCACGTGGTTATAGGCCCGTATTTGTATACTGACATTTTCACAATAAAGGTTTTTAAAACAAAACACGGTAGTAGTATTTACATTGGTAAAGTTTTTACTTTTAGTCACTGTTTTCGAATCAGTAAAAGGCAAGTGAAATAAAGCAGTCCAATTACATGACGGATAAAAGGTATAATATGTAGGAACGCAGTAAAGATAAATGGTCAAGGGCAGTTGTGTTTTTCATGTCTGCAACATAAAGTGATCGATAAGAATCTGATAATCAGGCGTATCGGCGACTAAGACAGCAGGCCGAATCTCTTTTACTCAACGGTTCCGTCATGGAAGGAAGAAACGCCCTTTTTCTCGAAAAAGGAATATATTTTACTTGCAAGACAGTTGTAAATTTTCCGGGAAAGTACATTAGCCTGGAATATTATAACATATGTTTGAAAAAAAAATATTGTTCGAAAACAATAAAAAGCGTAATTTTTAGGTCATATGACCAAGCTTTTCATCATTAAATTAACAAAAGTAAAATGAACCAATGAAAAGTTTTATTAACAAGTCACATGACCTGTTATGCTTACGTTACGCGCTGCGCGCCGCGCCTCGGTTCACTTCCGGGTGCGCTAACGCGGCGTGTCATATAACGCATTACGCGACAACGTAGGTCAAGAATATAGTCAAAATGTCTCCACCAACCAGCGTTCAGAACACAACCCCTTTCAGCAGTCCAAAAAGTTCTGTTAAATGACAACAGAGGGGACAGGCAACAAGAACCATCAGTCAAAGAGGGGAGGGCAAGTTCTTCTCTTCCGGGTCATGTTGGGGCGCTACCGGAACTGATCGAATTGGTAGTCTACAGTGTTTCTGGATGTTTCAGACTAAAGCTGGCGTCAGCATGAGACCACTACCATCTCGTAGCTCCGTCGTGGCCATTCCACGAGCAATCATGGCAGCCGCTCCCCACCAGAAGCCTGCGGGAGTCGGAGGCCCCCCAGACTTTTGTAGAATCTTCACGGCTGAGGGGACGCTTTTCGAGAATGGGACCCAAGCCCTATCAGGGAAGCGTCCGAGTTCCAAGGTGTCCCAGGGCCATTTTAGTGGACCAGGCCCAAAACCGAAGAGCCGGCCGCCATTTTGAGAGTCCTGTGGCAGCCGCCTATCGCTGCACCGCAAGAGCGGGAGCAACTCAACTACATGATGAGCGAGACGCTGTAGTCGCAAGAGCGGGCGGTAAACAGCTGAATGGCGGAAGAGGCACAGTGTAGCAAAAGCGGGCGGAATGGCAACTAAAACGGTAAAGGGGCGCCCCACTACAGCTTGTCTTCAGGTGAAACGGATTGTGGGACAAGGTCCAGAATTGAAGAGTCATCAAAAGGCAAAAAGTTCCGCCGGACCCCGGGAGCCGGCCGCCTATGTCGGGGGCGATCTCAGGCTACACCAGTGCTATAAGACTTGGGGAGGGTGTCGGAGCCAAGCGTCTTCTCCGAGTCCATGGCCATCACACCGCCCAAGTTTTCTAATGCAGTCAGGTCCACAAACGACACTCACTTACTTTGAGAATAGTGAAGCTGCAGTAGGTGGAAATAAGCTTCAGACAGTGTTACAAGCGCTGCTCAGAACTCTGAACTATGGCACCCAACATCCAGAACTTATGCTATTTGAGAATGGCAGTGACATCGAAGCATCTCAGGGACCAAAACCATTAACGTACTTTCACGTATGAAAATCTTACTTGGGGAGGGGGCAGGAGCGAAGCGCCCCCTCCCAGTCAGCGCCACCACACCGTATGTTGAAAATTTGAAGCCATCGTTCTACAAAGTCAACCAAACTTGGATTGAAAAATCTAGAAAAATGTACAAACTGAAAACCAGTTTTGGTCTGCATAGCATCAGTAGCAACGCTTGAGTCAGCTTTGTGTCAAGCCGCCATTTTGATTCAACAAAGCACAGGCATTGAAAAAGGCTCAAATTCAGAACTCTAAACTATGGCACCCAACATCCAGGAGCTTGCCATCCGGATCTTGGAGCCTTGTGCTGCTTTCGATCTATTCACACATCGGTCCACTACTGATATCATCTTATAAACCAACGTTATGTAAATAGTTTTTTAATAAAATGTTTTACCCTGTTTCTTTGCTGGTGTGTTGTCTATATTTTTAATATTTGCATAGGGTTTGTCGTTATTTTGTGCGGGATGGGTGATGGAGCCGAGCTGTCTTGCAGCCCTCATGGTGTGGAGCTCAGTTCATCTCACTATTTTCGTATTTCTCATGAAGGGTTGTTCCTAATATTTCTATTTTAGCGAGGTCAAAAAGAGATCCAATTAGTGGCCTACTGATTTTGCTCGATTACTTTTATTTTTTTTACACGATTTTTCACTATCTGCAAAGACTAAACAGAGTATTGCGACTTTGTGCTTGTTTGTAAATAGAGAATGATCCAAAGAGAACCAATTCTAAAACAGTAAATGCTTGGACAACAATCAATCAAATGGAGAGACAAGCAGGCACGACGGATTAAAAAGGGGGGAAAGGCTTGCGTTAACTACCGTTCACTATCTGCAAAGAGAGAGTACTACTAAGACAAAAGAGGGGAGGGGGGGGGGTGCAGCGTTCAAAGCACATCAGCGTGCATAAATACGAAAA
Source organism: Lissotriton vulgaris (assembly GCF_964263255.1). Lineage (NCBI taxonomy): Eukaryota > Metazoa > Chordata > Amphibia > Caudata > Salamandridae > Lissotriton > Lissotriton vulgaris. The sequence goes on along the minus strand of NC_141696.1, from coordinate 1,320,261,864 downwards.
TGTTTTCATCTATCACGTACTTGACATTTTAAAGCTTTTCATATTTGCTATTAAAAAACCAATGAAATTCACAGAAAAAAACATTTTTATAGTGGATATATAGTTAGGAATTTGCATTTACAAAACCTTGAAAATTCAATGAAAAAACCATTGGTTTTAGGCCATATATAGTTAGGGATTTGCATTTACATAACCTTATTTTACTCGCATAAAACCATTGAAATTCCATATATAGTTATAAGCGCTAACTATATATCGCGCACCCGCAATCCACTGCTGATGATGTCACATATTACATCATTCATGACATGGTTAGTGACATCACTGATGACATCACTGATGACATCTCAAATGACATCACTGATGACATCACTGAAAACCTCTCATTTGACATGACTGATAACATCACTGATGATATCATTCATGTGATAATACGATGAACCTCTTCAGACTCTAATATAACCTTAGATACAATCAGTGTAAACAGACACTCACAGACTGTCACTCATCCATGGAGTTACTCACACACCTAGTCAGTCATGCAAAGAATCAATCACACCTCCATTTCCTCAACTATACAGTTATACAAAATTTACTTATTCAAACATATACTAACACATATTTACTCTATTATACAATCCCCGATACACGTTCACAATGATCCATACAGCCACTCACACATTCACTGGCTCTTATGCACAGTTATTTATATATGTCAACTCTCACATGTACTGTGTTTTACATATGTACTTACTTTGACATGTAGCACTGAGATATCCATTCACTCTCCAATGCACTCATGCACACAGTCAACCGCCCATACAGCTGTTTCCACATGCACTTTTGAAACCATACATCTAGTGAATCAACTGCTCACACATCTATGCACAGAGTCATACACCTCCCAGCCACCTACACACACACTCAGTATCCCATACAAATACTTGGGCAACCAATCAATAACCCATATAGTTACTCATATAGCTACTTATCAACACATGCAACAGTTTACAGAACAACAGACATAATGATGTACAAATTAAGACAGTTTAGTCACTAACCCATGCACTCAGTGAGACACATTTAATCACTCACTCATACAGTCAGTCATGCACCTACTAAATCCTTCATCCAGACACTTATATATCCACTCATTC